>NC_055694.1:2539273-2913023 GCF_017639745.1 Melanotaenia boesemani | reverse complement strand
GCTGAGTGTGAGCAACTTTCTTTGAGGATAACACAGCCGGAGAAGAGGATTGAAACACTGCAAGACATTCGTGTCAGAGTCAGTTGATGGACTCCTGGATCATTTCAATCTGAAAGTCTTGAATGTAATGGATGCTGTTGCACCGATAAGAATCAAGAGCACTTTGAGCAAACAGAAAACACCATGGAGAAACACCACTGTGGTTACCAGCCTAAAAAGAGAAAGCAGAAAAGCTGAGCGGAAATGGTGGAAAATAAACTTCAAACTCACTATGAGCTGTATAAACAAAGCCTGCGTAACTATAACAATGAGCTGTGAAGGCCAGAGAGCTGCATTTATCTGAAATGATTAACAGGAATGTCAACAATTCTCGCACTCTGTTTGCTTGTAGGGCTGTAATCAACCAAAGAAATTGTTGGTCGACTGAAGCCCTGAAAATTCAACTAAAAATCGACTCGGGCGTTGGGGGGGGGGGGGGCAATTATACACAAGAGGCGATTCGGGGAACATTACCTTTATTAAACATCCCAGATCTTGGGTCGAAGTACAGCCTGTGGGCACGGATTAAGGTAAAAGCAAAAAGAGAGAAAAAAAAAAGCTAATTCCAGTAAATAGAAATAAATGTGCACAATAATAAAAGGGAACCATAAAAGTTCGTTCTTTAGCAGCAATAAACTGAAACAAAATAAAGTGCATGCCACAAGGAGGGCTCACTCAGAAGAAAAAAAAAATTAAATAAATGAAATGCCTAAATCCACAAGTATTTCTTCAAACAAACGTGCACAACAATGAAATGCCACTGATATCTGAAACGAAGTAATGTGCACTGCATACAATAAAAAACAAATGGCTACTCACTCAGAGTACAATCAGCGTCCTCTTTCTACAAACTATTCACACTTGTTAGTGTTGTGTGCGAGAAACACAAGCATATCCACGTTCTTTGGAAGAAGACAGCTTCTTGATTTGTTCACAATAAATCCTGCCTTTGAGAAAATGCGTTCAGAAGGCGTGGATGTCGCAGGGATACAGAGCAGTCGCTTTGCTACTTGGGCCAAGCTCGGGTATCTGTCTTGGTTTTTTTCCCACCACCCCAATGGTCCAGAGTCAACTTTAGTTTTGTCCTGAAGATAATGTTTCATCTCTTCTACGCTTCTCCCACCTGGTTCTGAAACTTCCTCCTCATCTCCGCACAACAGCATCGCAATCTCCTTCTCTTTGTCGGTTTTCTGTTTTTTTGACTCGCGCTGCTCCTCACCTCCGGGCTCAGCCGTGGCTGCGCTGCGTGCACTCAGTCGCTCTGCCAGCTGGGCAACTTCGATATAGGCCTCGTCTCGTTTGACATCATCCAGAAAAGACAGCTGCTTAAAACGAGGGTCTACGACTGCAGCTGTAATGTAGACATTTATCATTCGGGTTTCAAACTCCCACCTACTGTCAATTTCTTCGACCAGCTTGCTTTTCATTTTTTTGGTAATGGGACTGTCATTATCTGTGATGGTCAGGTGACGTTTCTTTAAGTTTGCCAGCATGGGTACGGTTGCAGACAGGGACGCGTTGTCCTCTTCAGACAGCAGCTCCGTCAGGGTTGTCATGGGTTTCAGCACATTTTTAATGTCCTCTATCGCATTCCAGTGTGCTGTAGTAAGATCCAGTGTACTGCTGTCACTCTTTTTTGTAAATGTTGGGTCGGACAGCACTGCTGTAATAGGCCAGCGTTGCTCCAGCAGTCGGTCCAACATTGAAAATGTTGAGTTCCAACGAGTGGACACATCCTGGATAAGTTCATGCTGAGGGACATTTTGCTGCTCCTGCTTTTGTTTTAACCCAGTTTTTGCTTTGTGTCCCTTTTTAAAATGCGCTACAAGGTGACGGGCTGCAGCCACGGCGCGACTAATCTGCTCTTGTTTAAGCGCAGCGTTAACGCAGAGCTGCAAAGTATGGCCGGCACATCTGACGCCCTGCATCTCCAACCATTCATGTGACTCTTTTAGTGTTTGCACACAGAGTGCCATATTAGCCGCGTTGTCACATACGACAGACACTCTCTTTTCTGCTGGAATTTTAAAGGTATCAGCAACTTCAGACAGTCGGGCAGCGATGTTTCTTCCAGTGTGCGCCTCTTCCATTTGTTTTGTCTCAAGCACAAGGCTCTTTGCCTTCCAGTCTTCACTAATGAAATGGGCAGTCACTGTCATATAGGACTCCATTCGAAGAGACGTCCACATGTCCGTGGTTAAGCTCAGTGCTTCGCTGTGTTGTATTAACTGAGAAACTTTCTCTTTGAGTCCCTGGTATTTTGCATTTAGCGCGTTCATGATTGTCATGCGCGCTGGCACGGAATATCCAGGTTCCAAAACTTTTAACAGGTTCTTAAAACCTTGGCCTTCCACGACACCAACGGGCCTCATATCCTGAGCAATAAAATTGACAATTCCCTCTGTGATATCATTTTTGCGTTTGGATGAAAGCGGAGACCTTACATCCAGTGTGGTCTGAGTGTATCTGAGGGATGATGCCGTTGTTGCAGGCGGGTGCGCCTGCAGTTATAAGACAAATAAACGATTATTAGACTAAAATATTGAAATATGTGGAATATATTATGTTAATTGCCTTTAATATATTCCACCGTTTTTAGATGATACGCCATGTTCGTCGTCGAGCTGTGATATGCAAACTGTTGTTTGCAAATTTTGCACTCGACCTTTTTCCCTCCATCTATTTTGATAAAATGCTGCCACACTGCCGAAGTCTTTGACATGGTTGAAGGACTCACCAGGATCAAACGCTAAAACAAAAAAACCTCTAAATATTCAACAAACCACCAGACTCTGAGTAGCGTGGACATCCTTCGATCTCCCCCTCCCTGCATGAAATTAACACGTCATAAAATCGACCAATCAGAATTGTGGTTGACTCAAAACATATCAACCAAACAGTCGACCAGTCGACTTTGACTTTACAGCCCTATTTGCTTGATTGAAAAACTTACTAATCCTCCTATACAGATAAACCCAGAGCTCCTTTCCACTGAGAAGTGCAACCAATTTGCCAACTTTTTTAGCCAAAACATTAAAACAATCAGGCAAAATATTAATTCCACACAGTCAAACAAGAAATCTAGTCTGTGTCTAAAACCCGGAAATAATTCTGATGTCATGTTGCAATTTAAAACGGTTGGTTTAAAAATCCTACAAGAAACAGTTTGGCATTTGAAATCAACTACATGCACTCTGGACATGATACCATCCGACTTTTTAAAAACAGTTTTTAGCTCAGTAGAAAGTGGTCTCCTACTGATAGTTAACAGCTCGCTGGCATCAGGCATTTTTCCCAAGTCACTAAAGATAGCTGCTATTAAGCCTCCTAAAGAAAAGGACTCTAGACGCCTCTATAATGAACAACTATAGACCTGTCTCTAACCTCTCTTTTATTTCCAAGATTATTGAGAAAGTTGTATTTCACCAGCTTCATGACTTTTTAAATGAAAGTGGAAATCTTGATAAATTTCAGTCCGGCTTCCGACCTCATCACAGCCCTGAAACAGCTCTGGTCAAAGTGTTAAATGACATTAGGTTGAATACTGATTCTGGTCAAGTATCAGTCCTGGTTCTGTTGGTTCTCAGTGCTGCGTTTGACACTGTAGATCACAGAATCCAGTTGCACAGGCTGGAACACTGGGTTGGACTTTCTGGAGCGGTCCTTAACTGGTCCAGGTCCTATTTAGAAGGCCGGAGTTATTTTGTTACGATCGGCAGCTATGAATCAGAGCGAGTGGCCATGACTTGTGGAGTCCCCCAGGGGTCAGTCCTTGGACCTCTTCTGTTCAACTTGTATCTCCTCCCTTTGGGTCAAATATTACAGAACTATAGCATTAGTTATCACAGTTATGCAGATGATACACAACTTTATGTGTCTCTGTCACCAGATGACTGTAGTCCAGTAGACTTATTGTGTCAGTGTCTGGAACAAATAAACACCTGGATGAAGGAGAATTTTCTACAATTAAATGAAGACAAAACTGAGATTATTCTGTTTGGTAGCAAAGAGAAGAGGGTCAGCATTGGTAAACACCTGGAGACTCGGGCTCTTAAAATCACCGACCAAGTTCGTAACCTGGGAGTGTTGATAGACTCAGACCTGACTTTCAGCAGCCACATCAAAGCTTCACTAAGAAGCTTTTTACCAGCTCAGAAACATCAACAGAATTAAAAGTTTAGGCTCCCAGAAAGACCAAGAGAAACTCATCCATGCATTCATCTCCAGTAGGCTGGATAACTGTAATGGTCCTTTAACAGGACTCCCTAAAATGAGCATTAAACATCTGCAGCTCATCCAGAACGCTGCTGCTAGAGTTTTAACCAGGACTAAGAGATCTGAACACATCACACCAGTTTTTAAATCTTTACACTGGTTTCCAGTCAGTCACAGAATAGATTTTAAACCCTTCTGATTGTTTACAAATCCCAGAATGGTTTAGGTCCAGTATGAACCTACCAGAACCCTCAGGTCATCTGGATCCAGTTTCTTATCAGTTCCCAGAGTCAAAACCAAACATGGAGAAGCTGCATTCAGCTTCTATGCTCCACATGTCTGGAACAAACTCCCAGAAAGCCTCAAATCAGCTGAAACACTTAGTTTATTTAAATCAAGGTTGAAGATCCACCTGTTCTCTGCTGCATTTCACTAGTTTTTATTTAGAAATCCAGATCTGCATTTGGTTCTTTTACGCTGAAATCTTACCTTTATTTTTTTATCTGAGCTTTTTCCTGCTGTTTTTATGTGATCAATTTTATCTTTTTTAATCTTTGTTTTTCTTTCTTTTTTTTTCTTTCCCTGCACCTTGCTGTAATGTTTTTATGTTTTATGTAAAGCACTTTGAATTGTCTTGTACATGAAATGTGCTATACAAATAAATTTGCCTTGCCTTGCCTAGGCCCAGAATATATCTGTAATATGCTCAGAGAATATAAACCTAGCAGAGCTCTTAGATCCAAAGACTCTGGTCAACTAGTCCAGACCAGAGTCCAGACCAGAGTCCACGCCAGAGTCCAGACCAGAGTCCAGACTAAACATGGAGAAGCAGCATTTAGCTGTTATGCTGCAAACAAGTGGAACAAACTGCCAGTGGAGATTAAACTTTCACCAAATGTAGACATTTTTAAATCCAGGTTAAAAACATTTCTTTTCGCATGCACCTATACATGAAATAGCTTTTTTTAAACTTATATTGCTTTTAATCATTTTAATGTAATTTATTATTTTATTGTGATTATGTGTTGATGCCTTTAACTATTTCTAAATATCTGTAATGTCTTTGTTTTATGTAAAGCCCTTTGAATTGTCCTGTACATGAAATGTGCTGTACAAATAAACTCCTTAACTTAAATCAGACAACACACAATACAAACCATCATGATAGATAATAATAAGAAGAAAATGAATAGAGAAAACATTTTCCTAATTTAACAAGCAAACATAAAGTAGAAATTCTTTCTTTATTCCAGCTGTAATCTTGGCTAAACTCCCCAAAAACCTGCATCTGTCCATAAGAAAAGATAATTGAAGCAGAAAGGACTGAATTAAGATTCCGAGTCAGGCTGCATCTCTTCCTCTGCTTAAATTAAATGCTTCTCCAAGTGATCTATGGCTAATTTAAGACAAGCCGGCCTGATTAACACACATGAATGTTTAATGTGTTAAACTGCGCTCTCAACACACGCGGCAGGTCTGAGAGTTGCATGTGCAGGCTAATGATCCTTTCAGTTAAAACTGGTTCAGATCTGTCTGAATGCACAAGGAGGCCGATTTCCCCAGATTACAGCTCTGCTAATTTCACTGTGATTAATCCCAATGTACAGTTTATGTTCTGTAAATACATATTATCTGCTAACACTTCATTTAAGAGCTAAAAGTTGAAGGAATGAGGGAATGTTGGAGCTAGTAAGTAGAAAAATGTCTGTTTTATACTGTAGCACAGTTTCAGGTGCTGTCATGGGTCCAAGTTATGGATCAAAATCTGTAGGTTAATCCAGCAGGTTTGTAGGATTTTGTTGGTGTAAAGGTTTAAACATAAATATGATTGTTCAGCTACCTGGAGTCCACTGAGGTCAGCAGTAGCATTTTCCAGGTCCCTTGGACTCTGTTAAATCTTAGCAGGTTGTTATTGTGGTCAGCTGTTAGCGAACAGACGAGAGATACGAGCATCCACGCTTGTCAGCAGGCTGAACACAGCACCGAACAATCCTTTGGTGTATGGTGCACCGGACCCCTCGTACGAGCTGTCCGATCCCCGTATGACCGATGCCAGTGCTTGGTCTGAAACAGGATAGGTCTGGATTTACTCCATCAGACTCCATGACCCTGAAGGGACCCGCATGCACAGAAGAAGACATGACGTCGACTCAACAAGTTATGGACGGATTTTGATTAAATTTTTAGGAAATCGCCAAAATGCAATAATGGAACAAGTGATTAGCTTTTGGTGGTGATCCGGATCAACACCTGGATCCACTAGAACCACCAGAGGGGGTCACTTTGGCACTGTGTTGATGCAGTATTAAAAAAAATAAAAGAAAAGGTGGCGTTTACAGAGGCTAAATTCTTTCCCTTAAATTTTTTCTATCATTCAGAAGTAGCCTGTTGGATTACTTTGGGCTTGTATTGCACATAGAAATACTTACTAGCTTACAACATTCAATAATTTCTCACTGGCTGCACTGGACGCTGGGACGGAAAGAGCATTCCTCATGATAAGAGCCAGGTTTGGAAAAACTACTACAGGACTTCACAATAAAGGTGACCCCTGCACCAGTAAAACACTGGTCATGTCCACAAAAAAGAAGAAAGAAAAGAAGTAGAAAGATAAAAAAAAAATCCTATTCTGAGTCGCAACCAGTGAAATTACATCCGTCACTTTAACCCGATAAACAGAGTTTTTTAACAGGTTACCCGTCAGATACCCAAGCTGTAACGTAACGTATCATTTCATACCGTATTCACCGTATCGTAACGCCTCATTTCTGCTAGTCTGTAGTACAAAGTGTGTGAGGCTGAGATTTTATGCAAATGGAGAACAAATATAAACATGCAGAGCAAAAGACAAACACCAAACAGTTCTGCGTTGAACCCCTTTAAGAAAACAATTAAAACTGAGGTCCAGTGCAAACTGCAGCTCAAGCATAACATCGGTTTACGCCGACTATCAGAGAGAAGCATCCAGGTGGCAGTTGTTCAGCAGATCCCGCTCATCCCAGTCTGTGGCTGTTTCTTTGGTCCAGATATTTAAGCTTCCCTACCACCAGAGTCAGCATGCTGGTGTGTAAACATGTGTGGATGACTGGTGGTGGTCAGAGAGGCCGTCGGCATGAATTAGCTGCCACAGCTGTGGCTTCACGTGTCACTTACCACCACCCAGTATGAAAGTAGCGTGAACGATTAATGGATTCACTGTAAAGCGCTTAGTTTGAATAAAAGTGAAGGTTTTTGAAGTTTGATGGGATTTGTTGAGCCTGATTTTACTAAATCAAAGTTTTCTTATATAGTTTTTTAGTTGTTGCTCTCCTTTTTGTTCTGCCCTTTATCCTCATTTTATGATTCTATTTATTCCTTCTTCTTCCCTTCCTCTCCCTTATCCTCTGCCTCTCCAGGCCTCTCGGCTTCAGCCTCCTTGGTTTCGCTGGCCTGGATGATTGCCTCCTACCAGAAGGTTCTCCGGGACTCCCGTGACGACAAGCTGCCCATGTCCTACAAGGCTGTGATCGCCCAGATGCTGTGGCACTTCTTCACCATCGGGGCAAGGACTGTGGCTTTTGCCCTCTTCGCCTCCGTCTTCCAGCTCTACTTCGGCATTTTCATCGTCAGCCACTGGTGCGCCATAAGTGACCAAATATTCTACTAAAAAAAGCTTAACAGTTCCTCATCTAACAAAATTTTCCAGTTTTACTATACTTGTTAGCCATATTGTTTGTCTTTTAGGTGTGTGATGACCTTCTGGATTATCCAGGGTGAGACGGACTTCTGCATGTCCAAGTGGGAGGAGATCATCTACAACATGGTCGTGGGCATCATCTACATCTTCTGCTGGTTCAATGTCAAGGAGGGCCCCAGCCGCTTCCGTATGACACTCTACTACTCTGTTACGCTGGCCGAGAACGTGGCCCTGACCGCCGCCTGGTACACCTACCGCGGCCCACAAACCACCGACTCCTCCGCCCTGGTGGTGGTGTGCCTGGTGGCCTGCAGCTTTGCCCTAGGAACCTTCTTTATGTTGGTGTACTACTGCTGGCTGCACCCAGACGGGCCTGTTCTAGGCTCCCAGTGGGGAGGGTGTGTGGATGAGGGTGTGGTGGGTGCAGGAGGGGTGGTGGGGGTGATCGATGCTTGCCTTACTCCATCCCAAGGGTCCCAAACAGACATGGTCATCACCAGTCCTCCAAGGACTCTGCCCAGGACTAAAGACACTGGTGATCCAGTTCCTGGGGAGCGGGACAAGGAGAAAGACAGAGATAGCTGCCTACCTGTCTTCCAGGTGCGCCCCTCCCCTTCCTCCTCTCCTGCACTGCTTCACAGGACCTCCTCTTCATCTCGTGCACAGGAGGGCCCTGTAATTAGGATTGACCTCCCCAGAAAGCGCTACCCAGCCTGGGACGCACATTTTATTGACCGACGCCTCCGCAAGACCATCCTGCTTCTGGAAACCACGTCAGCGGTCAGCCCCCGGATACAGTACAGGAGCAGCATGATGGGCAGCAAAGAGGTGTTCGAATATGAAACGACTGTTTGAGCCAGCAGGGGCTCTTAAACTTCGAGGTGCAGTCTGGGACCAGGACTCGGACTGGGATCAGTCCTAACCCCAGGACGACCTACACTGAAAGAAGCATGAGAAGAAGAAGACACAAGGTGTCGAGCAGTGCTTTTTTTTTCTTTTTTTTTTTAAGAAGAGAGGTTGTCTGCACTTGATTGTAAAATGTGAAGCGCAATCTGGGACCAAAGCTGTTTGGGAGTGAGTAGCCAGAATGAGATGTGGAGAGATAATGGAGTAATTCTGAACTGGGATCAGCTCCATTTAATTTGTAATAGCTTGGAGGTGAGAAATGTAATCTCCCACCTGGATGTGTTAGACGTAGTTTTCATCCTGGATGTTAGTACAACCAAGAGGACTTTAAAGAAATGAAGTTTGAGATAACAGAGAAACAGTTTGCTGCATGAACTTCAGTCTCAGACCCCCAGAGACTCAATAGAGACTTACAGGACGTTTGAGAAACTGGTTGCTAGAGTGTGCATGAGACATGCAATCAATGTGGTCTGTAGCAAAATTAGACAGTGACAGAAAATGGGGAGTCACTCCCCAACGTACACCTTGCTTAAGTGATTTGACATCTGTTGCCAAGACAACTCTTGAAATAGTAGATATCTTACTTTGCAACCAAAGTAAGCCAAGGTTTAACCAAGACAACACAGAAATTTTTACCTCTAATCATCATTTTCTTTTAACTTGGTGTTTTTCATATTTACAGAAACAGACACAGAAGAAGGAATTCATTTGTTGCAGGTGAAAGTGATGAAGGGTGATAGTTTTCTATTTTCTATCCCATCATTCTTCTAAAAGGTTGCATCTCCCTCACAAATATTTCCTCATTGTGCTTTGAGCATTCTGTCACTAGTGTCTGAAGAGATGCAGTCTTGTGCTTTGCTCCAATCTCTTTAGACCCTGAAAATCCATCTGATGCTCAGAACTCAGAGTAGTTCCAGATGGTTGATGAAAAGTATGAAATGTTGGCCTAACAAACAAGTGATATCCATCACCCATCCGTATGTGTTACAGAAGCAGCCATAGCACAAGTCTTACCGTGTCTGCCTCAGCTGCACCGTCACCCCCACCCTGCGACAGGACTGGCTTAGACAACCCAATCAGGACTCTACGTAAGGATGCGCGCGAGCTATTTCTGCAGTGGCTACCACCATATGACGTGCTATAACTCACTGCAAACGGCCTGTGATGTACAGTTCAATAAATACAGATGTCAGATACTGTATAAGCTGTTATAATAAGCTGTAGGTAGGTGATGAATGCTTTTTGAGAGAAGAAGATTCATTTACTCAAAAGAGTATAAATGTCATCCAGAGTTGTCCACTTTCTTTCTTTCTTTTATTATATGTAGGGTATGGTGGACGCCGTGTTACGCTATCAACATGTTTTCCAGGGTTTGGAGGTAGAAAGAAAAAAGTTTGTTAAAAACAATAAGTGAGAATAAGAAATATTTTAAAAATGCTCAGAACCACAAAGTATTGCAATGTTTTACAAGCTAGCTATTTGCAATAGACGGTACGATACAGATACGATGGTCATGCTGCCTTCAGATGTCTGCAGGCCTGCAGTGTGAAGTTTCTGTCTCCCTGTCCTAGTATTGAGGGTAAAAACCATAACCATTGTCTGGGCCATAGACTGTACATCATAGGTGCATATAGCCACCAAATTTAAAATGTAAAGCTAATGAGGAAGTGCCTTAATGTGCAATAACTCAGACAAGTAGAAAGTCAATAGGAGCTGTCTCACAAGACATTTCTGGCTACATCAGACTGCCAGAGCTTTAGCTTCTTTCATAAAGTTGTAACTAAAAATCTTTCCAAAAGTCTCATCGCTGATCAGTTCACTGGTGGTGTGTCTGAAAATTATTCTGGAATAAATATTGGTGGTAGGGTAGGTATTTTTGTCCAACCAGGCTTTATGTATCACCCTTCCCAGATCGTAAAAAAATGTTTGGTCCAAATTTGATACCAAATGTACATTTTTGTTCGGCTCAAACTTGGCCTTGACTTACAACGTTGACTAATGTGAGTCTAGCAGCCAAAACAAAACACAGGACCACCACATGTGGACCACAAGAAAATTTCCACAAGAAAGGCTTCCCGTATTAGGACCACTTCTGGCCCACAAAATACTTGCCGTAATCCACATCCAGGCCAACAACTGACATCTGGACCACATGTGGGCCACAGGAGACTTGTCATATTCCAAGCCAGGCTGGCAACTGACATCTGATCCGCTTCTAGCCCACACAATACTTGTCAGTGCCACAACAGAGCCTTAAGTGCCAAAAGTAGCCCAGATTCAGCCTAAACATGTTTGCTGTCTGGGTTGTTGTCCAGTTACGGTCAGCTTCAGACTCCAAAAAGTGGAAAATGGGGACACCCTTATCCCCAGGTCCAGGCCTTAGAACTGCAGTTCACGGACCCATCGGTGATGTCACGGTGGCTATATCCATCTGTTAGATACAGTCTGTGGTTCACGCATTTCTATGGTGTTTTAAACTGTTATCCTTCCTCCGAACACATAGTATCGGAAACGTTGGGTCTTTTTTCTAACAGACTCTGCCATACTCCAGCAGCCACAGCTGACTTTTTCATTCTTGCTATAGATGATGTTCTTGCTAACAATTATTACTGGATGCACACAACTAGGGTAAACCATGGTTTGATGTCATCATATTGTAATAAGCTTTCTTCATAAATGTACATTTTCATCATTTGTAAATTCATGCTGACTCAAGTCAATAGGTTTTGATATGGACTTGTGGATTCTGGATGATTTTATTGGGTTTTTCTGCCTTGGTTGTGTTTCAGCAGCATATCAGCAGCGTGATGGTAAGGTTAGTTTAACTGGGATAAAACTGCTAAAGTAACACTCGAGCAGTTTTGCTCTTTGAGCCATGTACACATTTTTTTGCCTCTGCTCAAAAATATTGAAATAAGGTATATCTGCAACCACAAGGTCTATTTATATACTTTTGGAGAAGAATAAATGAAGATGGCACATAGCTGTAGCTCTAAACTCCTATCAGATCTACAAAGCTAAACTCTAAAAAAAGTAAATATGAACAATATTAAGCTCCATTTCCACCAACGAGTTCAGGTCGGTACACAACTTTTTTTGCATTTCTAGGGGCAAAACCTGGGAAGGCTACCAGAATATCCAACCTTTCTTTGGACCCTTTAGTTGAGGTCCAGGTCTTACCTATTCAACCCTAAAGGGTGAAATTTGACACACTGCAATCTGTTGATTGGTGGATTCTTAATGCAACTCGGCACTCAGAACAAAGCAGCAACAGCTCCATGTTTAAATATACGGTGGATTTTCTGTTGTTCAAAGCCACATGACCAGAAAAAAGAACCAAAACTCCTGGATGTCCACCACTCACCTCCTTTGTTTCTAGGTCACCTTCTTCTTCATTATAATTTAAGGAAGTTGTTGCGCTAGTACGACTTTATGCTATTGCGTAGCTGACACCTCTAGCTGGCTTATCCCTACCTACCAGGTAAGGGTACAGTTGGCTGAGGAAATGCAACAGAGATGAGGGTTTACCTAACCAAACCGTCCCGTTCAAGCTGGACTTCGTGGTGGAAACAGGTCTTTGGAAAGGTTTTCGTACAGATAGTTCACATAAGGTCTCATAAATGGACATTTTGGCACAGTTTGGGGTAATCTGTTCTCAAAGTCCTCCAACTGGGGAACCTCAAGTTTTAAATGTATTGAAAGGGCCAGTTAAAAAACGCGCACCTCAATCCTATGGAGAATCTGTAGCATGACTTTACTTTGGCTGGATCCACACTCATCTTCTGGTCTAAAGCTGTAATCCCCTTGGAATTTTGAACAAATATCTGACTTTCAAGCTGACTGACGAAGCTAACTGCTTCATTTTGGAGGCTGGTGCTGCTAAACAAACCAGGTCGAGCACCTCACAGAAACGCCCATATAGATGCTTTAATTTAGCTCCAGAAAACCAGTCAGTTATTCACATCAAATGTTTCCCTGCAGTTCCAGGGTGAGAATAATTAATTTGAGAACTGATAAAAGGTAAAAATGTACCTGCTGCTGTAAAGCTTAATCAGAATTGCGTGAGCTAGCTTAGCGTGGTTTATTGTTGTGTGTGCTGCAATGCTGGTTTAAACCAGATTTGGTTCATTCATTTACTGAGTATTGATATCATCAACAGACTGGTGAGTCTGTTAGAAAAATATAAGTAAGCTGATCAAATTAAATAGAAAGCCATTAGCACCTTCAGTTGATTAGCTTAGTGGAGGTAATCAGGACGAAACTTCAGAGGTTAAAGTTTAAAAAGCAGCAGGTCCCAGGAAAGAATGAATCTAAAAGGAAGGACAAAGACAAACTTACATTGCATCAAAGATTATTTCTGTCCTCTCTCATGTTTCACAGCAGATGTCCCCTCTGTCTCTGAAGATCTTTTCAAAGACATTTTCTTTTCCTTTTTAAAGCCTTTATGGTTAGATGGTGTATTAAAGGTGGTCTGATTAGTGAAAAAGTGGTTTTCTTATTTCTTAAAGATGCAAACATCAACATGATCCACTTCGAGGCTTGATTGTGGGGAAGGTATTATTCTGGTTATAAGTCTTCTCTTTTGCTTGACACACAGCTGCAGTTTGGTTTCATCAGTCCAAAGATCTTCCTCCCACAACTCCACATTTCTTCTGGATAATTTTAGTCAACTTTTCCTAAAAGAAGGATCATTATAGAGGTTTGATTCTTTTCAACTCCACTTTAAGCCAAAGAACCTGTCAGGTTTAAAAACTATTTGATACAGCATAACTGTATTAAAATATACTCGTACGCAAATACTGGCATTTGAAGTAACTTCTATTCCCATCTTTACCCCCAGACGTCAGTAATTCTTACACATTTTACCTTTAAACAAGATTATGTTAAAAGTCCTAGAAAACGTAGAAATATTCGGGTGGTCACTGGTTGTGTTTGATTGACAAGAGCACAAAAACCTTCATGTAATGGCACAAAAAACCCAAATTACTCAACTGAGCTCAAAGATGTTGATTGCAGCAGGTCTGAAAACTAACCTGACAGAAAATGAGGCAACCCGTAGACCCAAATCCCCTTTAGGGTAGGGCCTAGTGGTTGATTTGGGAAGGGTTGTTTTTGTTGTTGCTGCTTTTGTCAGAAAATAGACGAGTTTTCTCCTGCAGCTGCATAGTCTGCACAAAAACATTCATTTGTGTGTTGAGTCAAGCGTGCTGCTGTCCATACATCACTACACATGCTGCTGTTTCGTGATGTTTCCATTTGCATCTTGTGGATGTGTTAATCTCTTAGCTGAAAATGACAACGGCCAGTGCTTCGGAAGCCGTGGAGTGCCCGTTCTGCCCACTAGTTTGCATTGTTAAAAGCAACTATAACAGTGCTCTGAGCTGCTGTGCCATTTTAACGTGACATGCATTTGTGGAATAGAAAATTCAGGAATGCAAATTAAAAACAAAATAGAAAAAAGGAGCTGAAAATGATACAGTTTCATGATGTGGACTGCGTTATGTCCAGGCTGAACTTATGAATGTTGGTGGCATTCACAGAGATGTTAATGGTGCTGCATACAGTGACTCTTCATCACATGTCAAGCGTGATAGGCTAATGTACAGATGATGCATACAAAAAAAAAAAAAAAAAAAAAAACACCCAATCAAGGGCCAAGGAAGATTTAGCTTTCTCTGACTGGGTGATGAACCATTTCTTTGTTGTTGAGATTAAATAACAGTAAATAGTGGTGCGCTAATTATACACAGACAAAACATGTTCAAAAGTAAATAATGGATTTAAAAACTCAAATGATCTTTGGTTAATTAATGCAAGTATTTATGTTTATTTATTTTTGTATTTGTTCTCTATCTATTTATGTATTGTTTACTCACTCAGTGGCCATGTCTTTGGTATGACTCTTATATTAAGATGTAAAAAGTGAAAATAGATTTTTTTTAACTCATTCTATATGTCTGTATATATATATCAGAGTGATGCTATTCTAGGATGTGTGCGTGTACAAGTACGTGTGCATTGGTATGTAAGTATGTAGTGTATGTATGTACTGTAAGGGTGTGCTCTTGGGTTTGTTTTGTTTGTTTTTATAATGCTGCTTTAACATCCTCTGAGTGAATGAGCAGAAAAATAAATCAGTGGTGAAAATATCTATGATGATGTTACAAAAAAAGAACTCAACAAGCTGTGCTGATTACTGTAGATGGGAATAATACTGTAGTAAAAATGGCTGAAAGCCATTGAAATAAACTTGAGGGTTGTGTTTGTCTTCTTTAATGGCCTGCATGACAGGTATTACCCAGGTACTTGTAATTTTTATTCAGAATTATAATGGAACTCACAACAATATACAAGCATTATTATTATTATAGTTTAACTTTAAGCAAATAAGATTTTAGTTATTTTTTCTTCTTGTCCTGTCCAGCATCAGGATGGTCTGGCTGCTGCTTTGTGCTTTTCCACAAGGAGCTTTATGGTTTTAAGGCTCCTGTATTATTCATTGTTTTTAAAGTTGTCTGTTGCTTAATTTACATATTAATGCTGGACCTGACAAGAGGGCTGGGGGCAAAAGAAAGGAGAGAGTAAGAAAAGAGTAAAAGAGAGTGAAGAGAAGAAAAGGGGGACGATAATCAAACAGATAGAAAGCAACAGCTGTTCAGTCTAAACAGAAAGAACCAGCTGCTACACCTGGAAGGAAACAGAAACCACCTGCAACTGCTGCAAGAAAATAAAGCTGACAATCATCAGGAGCACCAATAAAGACAGACAAGCTGTAAAAAAAAACATGAATCACAACAAAAACATCAACATAAAGGAAAAAACAGTGAAGTTATCAGCAAGTCAGTGGAAGTTGGGGCAAAATATCAGGAATGAAAAGTGATCAGGGCAAATGCGACCTGTGCAAAGATCAGAGGCAAACCAGGTCACCCCCAAGACCCAGGAGACCAGCCACCGCCTCAGTCTGGTCCGGCCCTGCCGGGTCTGAGCCACCCAGAGGAAGACAGAACTCACGGCCCAGGCTTCTATGAGCCTGAAAGCCACCAGCCCAATGACCAGGTCAGCAACCTGGGAATATAGCCAGATTTTTTTCTTTTGATGGGATGAAAGACCATCCTAAAGCGCTCCTTCTGAGGATGCAGCAGCCTGTAGCTGAAGGAGCTACTGAGAACCCCCACAGTTTTATGTAGAGGGTGGGGTGTGTTGTCCAGGATTGATGTTAGCTTAGCTAGCATCCTCCTTTTCTACTTCTTCAGAGTCCAGGGGAGCGTCCAGGACATAGCTGGTCCTCCTGACCAGCTTGCTCAGTGTGTTCCTGTCCCTCTCAGTGCTCCCACAAACCCACCAGACCTCTGCATTAAACCCCGCAGAGACCACCATAGAGCCATGGAAAGTCCTCAGCAGTGTCCTGCACACACGCAAGGACCTCAGCCTCCACAATAGAAAATTACTTGGAAATTACTTTTAAACCCTCTCTGATTGTTGCTTCTCTAAGATCATTGCTGATGTCTTTCCTCCCTGGGATCATGTTAACACACACCTGCATGCTGCAAGGCAGAAACAGGCTAAACTACTTATAGAGGGGTAACAACCGACGATGATCAGTTAACAAAGTTAACTGACTGGCAGCATCTGGCTGCTGCTAACCATCCTAATTTCTAATGAAAGCAGTGAGAGTGGAAAGAAAGAAAGAAAGAAAGAAAGAAAGAAAGAAAGAAAGAAAGAAAGAAAGAAAGAAAGAAAGAAAGAAAGAAAGAAAGAAAGAAAGAAAGAAAGAAAGAAAGAAAGAAAGAAAGAAACACGCCCCCTGTGTAATGGAAAGATAAATGATAGATGATGAATTGATGAATAAACATTTATTTTGGAAATCATGAATGGCGTGCTATTTAGACTAAAGAACATAAGGCCCATGCTGGTGGTCAACTGCCTGCATCTCTGGTGGTACACAGGGAACATTGGTGTGTATGAAAATGGCAACTTGCACATCTGGAAAGGCTCCATCAATACTGAAAGGTATAAATGTTTTAGAGCAACATCTGCTCCCATCCAGACAACGTCTCTTTCATCCATCACAACAACATGGCTTTCTGAGAGTCTGCGTGGTGGACTGACCTACACTATATTATACTAGAGTATTATATTGTGAAATAAATATGGGTTTGTGAGATTAGCAAATCCCTGTGTTCTGTTTTATTTACATTTTAAACACTGTCCCAGCTTTTATGGTTTGCCACACTTGTATTTGACACCCTCAAAATCCCTTTTCAGTGAAATACACACATTTACACTGATACTCAGTTATACTTACCTCAGTTTTTTAGTCCTAATCTATTTTAAAAAGTATAAAATTGCAAGGAGGCAGCAAGGTGGTGGTGATGGTGGTTAACTCTGCAGCTTTACAGCCAGAAGGTTGCTGGTTCTAGCCTCTCCTGGGGGAGGTTGGAACAGGAGTCTTTCTGTGTGGAGTTCGCATGTTCTCGCTGTGGATGTGTGGGTTCTCCAGCCTCCTCCCACTATGCACCGGTCACTTTAACTTCTCTCTGTGTTGGTCCTGCGATGGACTGCCGACTGTCCAGGGTGTACCCTGCTAAATGCTGGACTTCAGCTTCCCAGCGACCTAAACTGAACTAAACGGTACACAAAATTAATGGATAATATGGCTAGAAAAAACATACTGAACAGATGGAGTAACTCATTTAATTGAATTGATCAGTTTCAGAAGTTAGTATTAGTTAGTTAGTTTCATGTTATTGATTTAGCCGAATTTTGTAATATTAGATCGATTATATTAATGAAGAAACTGATGAACTGAAGAACACAATCTCTCTACTATTAATTTAAAAAAAAAAAGTTTTCCATGATTTTTGTCATTTTTTCCCATATAAACAAATGCAGAAAATTCTTGTGTTTTTTATTTTTTACCGCTGCTGTGAAACACAGAAAGTCATTTTATTTAATCCATAACTTTGTTTATTTGTTTGCTACCAAACGTCGATTTTATCCTGTAATCTTATCTTGTTTACGCAGTTTAACCTCCAGCCAAATATCTCAAAGATTAGACAGAAAGAAAGATAGGAAAAAATCTCAAAAGATAAATATCAGATCTCTGCCAGTTGTTGCCTAGGTAACAAGGTGATCATTATCCTACCAGACACTATGAAGTAGTTGTAGGTGTGTGGGCACACATGCCCATGTTCATATTACACACATGTAGTATTTACTGTCTGAAGGGATGTCAGTGTGTGTGTGTGTGTGTGTGTGTGTGTGTGTGTCTTTGGAAAGTCACGTTTCATTTTGCCTTTTTTTTTTTCCATTATCAGTGTCCCACAGAGCAGAAATTTGTTCCTTTTCTTCCTCTTCTCCACCTCATCCTGCCTTTGTCACAGTGCTGCCACCTTCTGGCCAAACTAGCTTACTGCAAGTGTTGGACTAGAGAATGATGAGCTCACAGCATGTTTTCTTTGGTTCTTTTAAAAGGCTTCATTCAAAGGACAAACCTGATGCTTTTCCCAGTTTTGGTGGATTTCAAAGACATTTTAGATGAAGGTATCAGCTGATTGATGTTTGTTTTAACACCTGAGCTACAGCCGTGTGCAGCAGCTAATGTTGGTGTGATGCAAACAAACATATTTTGATCAAATGCTGCCAATTTCTTATTTATAAAAAGATGTGCATAACCATCTTTTCCCAAATAAGCTCTGCTGTCTAGTTGGTTTTAACAACGGCATACGTACCTGCACACCGGCCACTTTATTAGGTCACCGTGTTCAACTGCTTGTTAACACAAACATCCAACCAGCCAATCACATGGCAGCAACTCAACACATCTGGCCATGTAGACATGATGAAGACGAGCTGCTGAAGTTCAACCTGAACATCAGAATGAGGAAGAAAGGAGATTTAAGTGACTTTGAACGTGGCATGGCCGCTGGCCTGAGTATATCAGAAACTGTTAAAAAGAGGTAAAACACAAGTGTTTAGCAGGTAAACGTGTTTACTGGTGTGTTATCAGGGCATGCAACATGGATGTTATCAGTCCCTGGTGGAGTTTCCTCTCGGACAGGAAGTGAACTTCCTCTGCTTCCTGTTCTCTCCTTTTGTGTGTGTGTATTTGTGTGTGTGTGTGGTCTCTGGAGAGGTTTCAAAAGAACAATCAGAGTAGAAAGAGAACAAGAATGAAGCACCCGAGACTGAAACTAGAGTAACTTTAACACAGACATAGAAGGAATGATGGGACAACTGCAACAACTAAACACAACCTGAACCGCCCTGTGAACCAGTCCTGGACCCTGACGCGCTGCAGGATCAACACGGACGAGGCGTGATGGACTATGAACCAAAGAAACCCAAGAAGGTAAAGTCATGTGCATCACTGCTTTCAAGTTTGGTAAAGTTGAAAAGGCAAACTGGTCCCAGGGAGCAGGGACATCTGAACTGGAGAGACCCATCTTTGTGTTGGGTATTTCAGCTTTATGCTTTTTGTGAAACAGTCTGAACTCACTTTAAGCCGGTGATGATGTCCCTATGCTGGCAGTTGATAAGCGTTGGTTAAAGAAAACACCCAGAGTGAGTCAGGACTAAAAACACTACACAAATTAAATAGGGATTTATTATTAATAAAAATATAGTCAAATATTTTAAAATGTAAATAAATGAGTAAATACGTTTTTAAATCCTGAAACATCTGATTGCTTGGTGGCATTGTGCAACACTTAGCCTAAATATAAAATTAGGTCACTCTCATTTCTCTTATTTAAATCCTGATACTAATCAACTATTCTAGACAAACGATGGTGGGAACGGATCGACCAACATGTGGAATGCTGAGATAAGATGAACTAAACAAAAAAAGATTATTGTAGATTTTAGGAGAAACAGGAGCAAACAAAGCACCGTTTACATCCTGGAGAAGGTGTAGGTGGTGGAGGACTACAGATACCTGGGGCCTCTGATCAGATTTTGGTTATCGGATTGGACCAGATCTTGAAAATGGAATCTTCAGAACGGAAAGAAGGATTCTGAAATTGGACTGAACTGTGTAACCCAGTCCAAGCTGATGGGTAGTGACCGAAAGAACAAGATCGCAAATACAAGCGGCCGAAATGAGTTTTCTCCGCAGGGTGGCCGGGCTCTCCCTTAGAGATAGGGTGAGAAGCTCGGTGATCCGGGAGGGGCCCAGAGTAGAGCCGCTGCTCCTCCACATCGAGAGGAGCCAGATGAGGTGGCTCGGGCATCTGGTTAGGATACCTCCTGGACGCCTCTCTGGTGAGGTGTTCCGGGCACGTCCCACCAGAAAGAGGCCCCGGGGAAGACCTAGGACACGCTGGACGGACTACATCTCTCGACTGGCCTAGGAACGCCTCGGGATCCTTCTGAATGAGCTGGTGAATGTGGCCGGGGAGAGAGATGTCTGGGTTTCCCTGCTTAGGCAGCTGCCCCCACGACCCGACTCTGGATAAGTGGAAGAAAATGGATGGATGGATTGTGTAAAATTTGATTGGCTGTTGGATCTATTTGATTTGAGTCAGGTGTGTTAAAACAGGAAACATTGAAAACCTGCAGGACAGCTGCCTTCGAGGACCGCTTTGGACACCCCTGGATTACGTGATCCTCCATCCTGAAAAATGGGATTCCCAAATCCTGATAGCTTTAATCCAGATTAAATCTTTTGAACAACCAGCCCTGGGAGGTCAGCTAGTTTGAGCTTCTGGAGCTGATTGTCCAGATAAAAAGCTATAAAAGCTGCTGAACATGCCCTCCACACAGCACAGCAAGGAAACAACAGTGTGTTCAGTCAGAGGCTTCTTCAAATACACAGAAAGGTACAGGAGAAAATTCCTCCCAGCAGTCATCACCCTCTGGAACAAAAGTTTCTCCCAATTATTAATTTTTCATTAAAAAAAGAAAATAAATAAAAACTGCAATGACTTTATCGTTTCTCTTTAGGGATAAACTGTTTGACCAGTTACCACCAACGAGTCAACATTTAAATTACACTTTAATTTAATTACCAGCGAGCTAGTTGTCGTGTAAACTTCTTCTTCATATTAAAATTCTTCATAAAACTATTAGGAAGAAATAAATCCATAAAGCTTCAGTTGTCTTTTGTGTTTGTAATAAAAGTGTTTTAATCTATCCAAAGCCCTCCCATGCCCACACCCCTCAGCCATTCCCTGTGGGCATAGGACACAGATGCAGTGCATGCATGAAACAGATTAAAGTCGTCTAAAATATTCTGAATCTGACGCAGCCTAAACTAAACTTCAGCTTTAGTCAGGTAGGGATCTGCCAAGTCTTAACAAAGCATCTTATGAACTAATAAATTAATGTCTACAAACAGAAATCTACATTTAATAAAGGCTAGTGTACAGAATGTGATTCAGTCTATGTTCAAAGAGCAGATTGTTTTTCATTTGAATGTCTGAGCTCAGGAAGGAAATATACTGATTTTTTAATTGCTTTTAATGATTTAATATGAATGAAGAACTGGTGAATGACCACCATGTTGCAACCAATAAGGCATTTTAAGCACACAATTACTGGAAAAATAGAGGCTGTAAAAAACAGATAACTTTCTTTTTTTTTTTTTACCAAACTCAGCAGACGGTTTGAGCACAAAAGCACAAAAGCACATGCTTGGAAAAATACTTTGGCAAACTGAAAGGTAGCAGTTGTATTACTAATTAAATAGCATCTGCTTTAATTGTTTTGTTAAGCACTTTCATTTTAAAACCCAATTACTTCCCTTTGTCTTGTCTCTGTCCTCAAATGCATACTGGGACAAAAAGAACAAAACTCATTACAACCCTCCTTAGTCTTCTGCAGCTGACAATGCGAAGTTCATTAGAAATCTGCCATCACAGGGACCGTCCTTGTTATTCAGGAAGAAAGAAGACATGAGCAGTTCCTCACTCTAACACAAGCTAATGTCCCGTCTCTGTTCAGTGATCGTACTTTTCTTCTTTCTTTTTTTTTTGTTTGTTTTTTTCTAAAAGCTGCTCTCCTTATGCCTCCAAGCCACTGTATGTTAATGTGTTTATCTCAGTGGGTTTCTTAGTGTGTGTGCTGTGTTGTCAGTGAATGTCAGCGGTTATCAGTCACAGACCACTGCTCACCTGTCAATCACTGCAAGAACAGCCAATGGCATGCATCAACTCTCTCTCTCTCACACACACACACACACACACACCCACACACATGTACTGAGGCAGGCATTTGCAAATTTACCCTCTATGAAGCTACGACAAAGCTTCACAGTGGTGTGGTGGTTAGCGCTGTTTTCTCACAGCAAGAAGGTTCCTTTGATTCTCGGCTGGGCCTTCCTGTAGCAGAGTGGCTTCTCTATGGGAACTCTGGCTTCTTTCCACAATCCACAAATGTGCTTGGCAGGTTAATTGCTGAGTCCAAATTGACTATAAGGGATGCTGATCTCCTACTTCCCTGTTACCCATAATAGGATAAAGCAGATATGGAAAATCAAATCATCAAATACTGCTCTTATAACTTAGCTTAGCTTATAACTTAGCTTATAACATCTCTATACTAAACAGTAAATGCATATAATTGGACTGTTAAGCAACAAGGTCCTCATGAGGCAGCGGTAGACACCACCATCACCTCACCGCATGTAGGCTTCTTGTGCGGATCTCGGCTATACATGTTCTTTCTACTGGTACTCTGGCTACCTCCCTCCACTAATCAATGAACATATTTTCTATATTTCTATTTTTAAAGGTACTTATTCCCATCTTATTTACAGAAAGGCAAATTACATGTTTTATTGCCAACAATGTTAAATTATTTTTTTATGGCTGTTGACTTTAGTTCCTGATTAGTGGAGTAATAATAAAGGTCCTTTATTAAAACCACTTACTGTGTAAACTTTGACAAGGCAGTGCCATCTGAAAATGAATTACATGACAGGCTGAAAAACATTTGTAGTTATGAGTTTAAATGAAATATACTTTATTTGTCCCAGAGGTAAATTTTTATGTTGCAGTAGAATTTTATATACATATATATACATGCAGGAGACAGACAGGCTAGAGGTGGAGACAGAGGAAGTCTCAGTATGTTCTGATGTGGAGGGACATGAGGTTGTGTTAAGGTCCATGACTGAGCTGCAGGGTAACAAGACTAAAGGTGTAATCGGAAAGCTGTGGGATCATGGACGGTCTGTTGGGCTGGAGGCAGAGGGTGATCTGGACCTACTGAAGAACATGTTCAGCTCATTAGCTCTGTCCAGGCTTCCATCAGTCTGATCCACCTTTAACTTGAGCCAGTGATTTAGCTGTTATGCTAGCTATAATTCCAGACTTGTTTACAAGCTGTTCAATGTGACAAATCATATGCAAGCCAAATATGTGCAACTGTTAGCTAACTAGCTAGCCAACAATATCTGATACATATCTGTTACTGTTAGCTAATTACCGAGCTAACAATACTTGAATAATGTCTGCTGGAATGCCCCATTATATCTGTTACTGTTAGCTGGCTTGCTAACAATAACTGTATTACAGTTTGCTAACTAGCAAGCTAACAGTACCTGATTACTATCTGCTACTGTTAGCTAACTAGCCAGCAGAAAATATCTGATTAATATTTACTACTGTTTGCTAGTGATCTTGCTAGCATTGGAAATTCTGTCAACACCTAATGTGGATCCTCTAAGTACTTGATTAAAATGAGTTTGTGGTCCCTACACTTCCACTAAATTGGGTGACCATTGGGGATAACTGTACTGTTATGTATGTTAAAATCACGATTAAACCTCTGTTACTCAGTGCACTGCAAACATAGACGAAAACCCCTTCCTGTTCAAAACAGGAAGTGTAAATATGATGGCACATAATATGAGCAATCAGCTAGCAAATAATATGGTAGCAGTTGGGGAAGGTGTACAGCCCAAGCTCCAAAGAGTATGCTAACATTCAGAAGAAGCAGGTACTGTATCTGTCTGAGCAAATTAACTAAATAAATCTCGTTTAGTATCTTTTAGCTATAAACACTCTATCCTTTCATTGAAGAGCTACAACTCAACTATATCGTAAGAAATTATTTCATGTTTCAGCTATACCAGAGGAAAATCAAAGGGAAAAAAACATATTTTCTTGTTTTGTGTAAAACTAACTTATTAATTAATGAAATCTGAGCTTTTATTTTTATTTTAAATAAATGCAATATACTCCCATCCCAACCATAACCATTAGTGAGTGAGAGGGAAGCAAAAAATTTAAATACATGTTTTGACATCTGGTTTTTAAAAAGTTGAAAAAGTCGTGATGATGGTGACAGCAAAACATGAAGAAGAACTTATAATTCTTTTTCTCTTCCCAGGCCTTTGTGTCACCCATTAAGCGGCTTGTCTGGTCTAAATCTGGTCGCAGGTCAGTAGATCGAGGGAGTGTTTACCGGCGCCCCCTGCACACCGTCCCCCTCTACCCTCCCGACTACCTCATCCACCCTGAGAGGCTCATCTTCGACTATGTAGAGAAGGAAGTAAAGGTGAGACATGGTAACACAAATCAGTACATGGATAGTAAAACAAGCTTGGCGGGTCACCCCTGACCATCATCATGACTAACTTTGACATGACCTTTAAACTTTACTCTTAGTTCCTCGGTCACCTCACCTGGGTTTCAGTTTCCCTCAATCCCTCAAGTCGAGATGAACTTTTACAACTACTGGACGCAGCCAGGGTTAGTAATCTCTAATTATCTCCAACTTCTCTTTCCTAAATTCTTTGATGAACATCAGCATAGTGTTGATCTAAATAAAAAAACAAGGTTATCAATCATAAATCTTCTGTATTTTTAAATAATTCTAGCCAAATCAAAATCAGAAATCTGCTGCATGTTTGTCAGTAGCAGCTAAAGGTGCTGCCGCTGAAGATGAGCGTGGATCAGGACTGTATTCTGAGTCTGTCTGCTCGCTGTCTGCTGCTGACGTGGAGGAACAACGAGAAGCTGCTGATGAGGATCCCAACACATGAGATCGCTGCTGCCTCCTACCTGAGAGATGATGCACTGCACCTGCTGATCCTCAAGACAGGTGAGGAATCACCTGAAGGACGAAGAACAGAGTACTTTTAAAATGGTTGCTGTCACTTCAAGGCAGATAGAAAAACAAGAATTACACAGCTTAAGGATGAATTCCATTTTATCATAAAAAAATCTGAAATTAAGACCATAAAACTGTAAAAACAATAACAGGGCATATGTAAACAAAAATATTATCTAATCTTTACTACTTCTTAAAATAAGGTTAATTCAAGCTCTTATAGATAAGTACATATTACATTTTACACAGTGTCATATTAGATTAACGGTTATTTAATCATTAACAGTTGTGGAATTGGCTGCCACTGCATGTTAGACAGGCCTCACCACTGTCCAATTTTAAATCTAAATGAAGCACTTTGGTCACCACTTACTGTTTAAAAGTGCTTTATAAATAAAGTTGGCTTGGTATGGCTTAAATAACAAAAACTGACCTAAATTCAGAGAAAACCACAGTAGCAGCTAGGTGAAACCGATCAGTCTGGTGATTAATGATCAGTATTAGTGTGAGCACCCCAATAAGCCTAGACGTTTGGTCAGTTCCAGGTGTGTGTTACGATGCCAAGGAGGAAAGACATCAGCAATGACCTTAAAAATGCAACTGTTTCTACCAATCAATCAGGGAAGGATTTTAAGGCTACACCCAACATATTTCATCATTCTTCAGAGATGATTATTCCCGAATGGAAAACATTCAAGACTAGGAGTGAGAATCTTTGGGCACGTCACCATTCAGTTAGGGTTCAGATGGTGTGATGTGATTACAAAAAGAGTACTGATGCGTCTTTTTCCCTTGTGTCATGACTTCACTGCTATTATTTTCCAAGTGCAACTATTTATTATGGTTTATTATATTTGTCATGACAATGAAAAGAGAAGAAAACTGGTCCATCTATCAGACTATCAGACTTTACTTTCCATCCATCCATCCGCTATTCCGCTTAGTCCAGTTTAGGACTGCAGGGCTTATCCCAGCAGTTAGCAGGCGAGAGGCAGGGTGCACCCTGGACATGTTGCCAGTCCATCACAGGGCCAGACTTTACTATGTTTTCTTCAGTTTCAACATCAAGTGTCCCTCAAGAGTCTTGGCTCTTGGAGTCATAGACATATTGGGTCCAACGTGGTGGCTCCTCTCAGCTGGCAGTGGAGTTATTAACAATGTCTGTGAGCCGATGAAAAGCCAACATGACGTAGTATGACAGCATGTCACACTGAACAACAATGATGCTGTCACATCTCTGGTTCTGTCACACAGGCATGTTATTCACACAGTGGGACAGCAATATGGCATGTCTGCATGGTCACCAGGTCACCAGGCTGCATGGTCATCTCAAAGGAGGCCGTTTAGAAGGGTCGTAGCAGAGTCTCTAAAAATCCTGTTAAAGCAGACGATGGAATTACAATAGTTGAAATTTAGTTTTTAATCTGCATCTCACAGGTCTAAATGTGGATTCTGTGGTGGCTGGAGAGGACAGCCTGGACAGGCCACCTGGAACCGACGGGCGACGACAAACCATGAGTTCCAACGCTGACCCGCGACCTGCAGGAGGCACAATGGAGCGCCGACACACCATCTGTGGAGTCGACTGGAGGCCGTCGCTGTCCAGAAGTAACCACGACAAAAATCAGAATGTAGAGAGGGGAGGGGGTGGTGGAGGAGAACGAGGGGGAGGAGGGAGTTTAGAGAGAAAGAGGGTGGGAGGTAGCTGGGAGAGAAGGCAGCAAACACGCAAAACAGGAGGGAGCTGGGAGAACCGCAGAGCGCGACCCATGAGCGGGAGCTGGGGGGTGGGTGTAGGAGGAGGTGGTGCAGGGAGCTGGGAAAGGAGACATGGAGGCGGGGTGGGCGGAGGTGGAAGCTGGGAAAGGCGAGGAGGTGGAGGTGGGGGGAGCTGGGAGCGAAGACAAGCCTGCACAGGAAGCTGGGAGAGAGGGAAAAGTTACGGCAGCTGGGAGAGGAGGAACTACAACCCACTGGAGCCCACGCCGTGTCCCGACGCCTACTGCAACCTGGTCATCCTGGGCGTGGAGAGCCGGGTGGGTCTGGGGATGGGTCATACCAGCACTTTCCTACCATACCATTAGTTCATGGTACCTTTTCATTGATTTTGATACAAATACCAATACTTTTAGCCCTTTACAAGAAAATTGCACAATTGTAAGGCTTTATAAGCCTTTTATTAGCTTCAAGAACTGAATGGCAAATGTGGGGATACCATACAATGTGTTTTAATGGGTTTATATTTATAAATGCAGTTAACAATATTTAAAATCAGTTTCAGGTGCTTTTGCAGGAAAAATTCCTAGAAAGAAAAATCACTACAACTTTTGTTACATTTCACAAAACTGCATCAAAATCAGGCATTTTAAGTCATAACAGTTAAAAACAGACAAAAAAACCTAAAGGGATGGTTGGTGGTCCCTCTTTAAGAACAGATGGTGCAAAACAGAACTAAAATGGTACCAAATTCTCCCTTGACAAGTACACAATCAGACTTTGTGGTTGCAGAGTTCTACTCATTTCATTATGGGTACATCATTTCTGAGCAGAGGTCTAAAAATAGGCACAAAAATAGGCTGAAGAGTTAAAATGGACCTTTATTGTACACCAGAAGGGATAGAAAGCAAATCTCTGCTGTACTTCCCATCAGTTTATTGCAGCATATGTACATAATTCCATCTGGTAGACAGACTTCTGTCTGCCTGTGTTCAACATAAGGAAAAGCTTCGGTTGTTTTTTTGGAGGTAGAGGTGTACCAGACCTTTATGTTTGAGCCATGTGTTCATGTGTTTGTGTGCAGGATGCTGCAGAGGAATACTGCTCTCTGATTTGCCAGATGTTCCAGGTTATTTACGGCCATCAGACGATCGAGTGTGTGGACAGGGCAGGCTTTCACTACACCATGCCGGACCGCTACTGGCTGCAGAGGAGTGAGTGTCACATGGTTTGCTAATGTCAACTTTCGTTCCTGATCATGTTTTAGATCTTCCTCTGGGATCATCCTTGGGGTTCGTTGTTCTTTCATATAAAGCACAGTTCTACATTAAGCTACTGATTTCATTCTGGTTCCCCAGACGATGAACGTTCTTTAGCCAAGCCAATTTTATTTATGAAGCACTTTATGACAGCAGCTGCTGAACAAAGTGCTGATTTTCTCTGAAAACGCAGTGACAAAAAGAGATTAAAATTCAGCAGTCTAACTTTTTGGGGAAAATGAAGGGCCTTTCTGCAAATAAAAAGCATGACATAGTTTGATGTCTTGAGAAAGAAATGAAAAACATTTCAGGAAACCTGAGCAAAATCATCAGACTGTTAAAAAAGTTGTGCAGATAAAAGCATAAAGGAAAGCCTCCAGCAGGTAAATGCATTGTAGTAAAAGAGTAGACCTCCAAACAGTACCAATTACTGTTTGTTAAGGCTGGTCCTGTAATTTTTTAACTGGATTTTTATTTTAATTCACACATTAAACAAGTTTATTTAGCAGCTTTCTGTCCCCTGTGGGATAGTATCTGTCAGAATCCTAAATCAGCAGTGGGAAACTTGGTTCAGTGAATGGTGAACAGGTTATTTACAGTGTTTCTGTGCAGGTGACAGCTGTCTGACTGACATGTCCTACAGTTATGACCCAGACTTTAGCTGCTGCAGCTCATGGTAAGCTAACCCAGCGATGCCACCGAATCCTGGGGATTTTAAAGGCCTGCTTAGTTTGACCAGAACCGAAAGAAGCTAAACATGCAGGTGATGACAGTTTCTCTGTTTCTGTCCCAGTGATGATTCCCAGGATGCCTTTGAGCTCTACTATAAAGACACATACAGCGAGAGCTCGTCCCTGTCCCTGCAGGACTCCCATCGCAGCCTGGCGTCCGTCAGTGATGGAGGGGACAGCAACCCCGCCCTGCTGCTGATGCAGGAATACATGATCACTGTGAGTGTGGGCAATACTCATCATCATCATCACCACCACTAATGGCAGACAGACAACATTTTACTCTTGAATTCAGTGGAACAGTCTTTAGCATCTTGTTGTGTAACATCAACTACAGATCTGGTGACTTACCGTCATGTGGAAGAAAAACTTCCATCAGTTCATTTGTTTTTTTTTTAAGAGCCTCAGTAAAATGATCTTCCCTTTATCAGCTATTAAACTGAGATAAATACAATTTTAGATAAACAAGAATGTATGACAGATCACACTGTGTCAATATTTATTGACCAAAACAGCAAAAGGCAGAAGCTGGAATTCAGAGCATCAGTAGCAGCCTGCTGCTGCTAATCAATGCGCTGGTTAATTGATTAATGTTGGCGTGAGCTCCTCTTTAGAAGCAGAAATAAATAGATGACTACACTTGATGGTGTGAGAACCTCAATAAATCTAGAAGTTTGGCCAGTTTGCAGCTCTGCAGCATTCTGCTGGGGTTTTACACGATGCCGAGGAGGAAAGACATCAGCAATGATCTTAGAGAAGCAAGATCATCTGAAGTCCATCATTCTACAGAGAGAGAGAGATTATCTAATGAAGAGGTTTTATTGATAAGTTGGTGTCGTGACTGCTGGGAAACAGATAACGAAGAGAGGCCATGTCTGTGTGATTTTCTCTGACTTTTGCATGTGTGTTTGTAGCTGCGTAACAAGCTGAGTCCAGTGGAGCTGCAGCAGTTTGCTGTGCTGCTGAGGGAATACAGGCTGGGATCGAACATCGACCACTTCTGCTCTGAGCTGCTGCAACTGTACGGGGACAACCGCAAGTTCCTGCTGCTGGGTGAGAGACAGACAGACAGACAGAGAGAGAGAGACAGAGAGACAGAGAGAGAGAGAGACAGAGAGACAGAGAGAGACAGACAGACAGACAGACAGAGAGAGACAGACAGAGAGAGAGAGAGACAGAGAGACAGAGAGAGACAGACAGACAGACAGACAGACAGACAGAGAGAGACAGACAGAGAGAGAGAGACAGAGAGACAGAGAGACAGAGAGAGAGAGAGACAGAGAGACAGAGAGAGACAGACAGACAGACAGACAGACAGAGAGAGACAGACAGAGAGAGAGAGACAGAGAGACAGAGAGACAGAGAGACAGAGAGACAGAGAGAGAGAGAGACAGAGAGCGAGACAGACAGAGAGAGAGAGACAGAGAGAGAGATATTGACTGAAACCACAACCTACTGTTGAGTGTGTTTGTAGTATGGTAAGGAAAGACTTGGGGGACTGTCTTCTATGTACAGATGTGATGTCAGTGTTCAGCTTAATTATTAAAGTCAGAATTAAATACGTGTAGACTATATAAACTGGGATGTTTACTGCAGTGTGTCTGGTAGTTGAGCAGTTTGACACACTGCTAAAAATGCAGCTTACATGTAATCAAAGGCAGTTTCAGTGTCCTGGTTTCAGACTATAACTATAACTATTACTATAACTATAACTATAACTATAACTATAACTATAACTATATACTGCTGCATAACTGATTTTCCTCAGACTTGATCAATTTCTGTAAATATTTATTATTGCAACCCTGTCAAAAAATCTGACAGTATTTGTGTAGAGTAATTTTAGGTTGAAATGCAGTGACCACTATTTTATTCCTTGTGGGTGGCTTTATTTTACCACTCTGTCAGATCCTTAGAGGACAAAAATGTCCCCTTCTCAAACTACTATCAAAAGATTACAGATTAATATTTTTCCACCTTTTTTTCCTTAAACCTTTCAATCAACTTTAGTCCTAATCAAAACTAAAACTAAATTCATGAATCTGGTTCAGCTTCACCCTGCAGAAATGATGTATGAGTCCCAGAAAACATCTTAAAACTGTCGTTTTTTCCTGTTTAGACTGAACAACTGATGCTGTTGCTTTCTATCTGGTGTGTCATTGATTCTCTCCAATCTCCTTCTCTCTTTTGCCCCCATCCCTCTTGTCAGGTCCAGCATTAATATGTTAATTCATAGACAAATTTAGAAATAAAGAATAATACGAGGGATCTTATATCCAGAAATCTCTTCTTGGCAAAGCACATTAGTTCTGCAGAGCACAGCAGCCAGACCATCGTTCTGCTGCCACGGTGCTGGACAGGGAAGACGAGAGACTTCGGTTGCTCTTATTACTAAATATTCCTCTTACTAATCATATATATGTGTATGCATATATTAATAGATTTTAGATGGTTCTGGGTTCACCTAAATAGAAAAATATAACGAATTTTATTTATGAAGTTTGTCTAAACAGGAAGTAGTACTGATGATAGCTGATTGATAGTGGAGAAGGGTTCGGAGTAAACACATTTTCATTTCTTTCTTTAGCTTCTTGAGCATATTAAGCATTATGACAACTTTTTATTTTATATTTGTTTGTTTTTTACTGAGTTTCTTTCATGTTTAAAATAAAGCATTCATTCACTCATTGTATTAATTGATCAGCTTGAATCAATGCTGCTGGCTTGTTTATCACTGTATTGGTGAATCTCTGGTGTTTATCTTGGATCTTTGTGTCCCAGGCATGCGTCCATTCATCCCAGACAAAGACGTCGGGGCATTTGAGAGTTTCCTGGAAAGTATTGGGATCCGGGAGGGTGGGATTTTAACCGACAGCTTTGGCCGAATTAAACGCAGCATGAGCAACACGTCGGCCACAGCCATGAGAGGGTATGTATGCCGGAAACTTGGGATCTTCCCTGTTTCATTTTTCAGGTTTATTTATATTTTTTATATATTATATATAGTGTAGATGTAGATATCTATATATCAGTTTATTATTATTATTATTATTATTATTATTATTATTATTATTATTATTATTATTATTATTATTATTATTATTGGGCTGGTGGTTAGCACTGCAGCCTCAGAGCAAGTTGGACGTTCGAACCGTGAGGGTGGTGGCCTTTCTGTGTGAAGTTTGCATGTTCTCCCCGTGTATGCGTGGGTTCTCTCCGGGTTCTCCGGCTTCCTCCCACCGTCCAAAGACATGCGTGTTAGGTTAATTGATGATTCTAAATTCTCCCTAGGAGTGTGTGTGTGTGTGTGTGAATGGTTGTTTGTCCCCTGTGTGTTGGCCCTGCGATGGACTGGTGACCTGTCCAGGTGAACCTGCCTCTCACCTGTTAATGCTGGGATAGACTCCAGCTTACCCGTGACCCTTAATGGACCAAGCGGTACAGAGAATGAATGAATGAATATATTTATTTTATTTTATTTTATTTTATTTTCCCGCAGGTATGACAACGGCTCCCTGGCCTCCGGATCTCAGGAATTCAACCGACGCATCACTGACATCACCCACGACATCCAGGCACTCGGTTTCCAGGAAAGACATGGAGACATCGAGGAGGAAGACTACTACCTCTGATGAAGGGACGTATGACCCTACCTGAGTGCCGCTGAGCAACAACAGCACATTAGCATCCGTGTTCTAATCAGTCCGACATGACTAAAGTGTAAGTAAAGATAATCTGACAGCTGGCCTCTGTTATGATGTTAGAATCTGGGATTCCTGCTCCGCTTACCGAAGGAAGAACAGAAAAGACTAAAGCTGATCAATTCTTTATCTAAACAGTAACTATAGCAACTGTGTCTTGTTTTCTTCTTCTGTCTGATTAAATTAAATCTAAATATGATCATCGTTGAACTCTATACTTCGTAGGTGACATTTATACCAACAATAAAGTTTTTGTGAGAACTTTAAAAACTTAAAATGAGTTTTTTCCTCTTTTTTTTTCCTTTAATTTCTTTCACAGCTTCAGTTTCAGAAAACTTATCACAGTAACATAAATTGACATTTTACATGCTTCTTAATTTCAATGCAATAAAAAAATAGCAATAAAAACAAAACGTTAAAAAGGGAATGAAGATTCAGTAGTATGTAAAAAATAAAAAAATAAAAAAGCCTTAACTACATGACTCAACCCTGGGATGGGGGTTCGATCGGTGGCCTTTCTGTGTGGAGTCTGCATGTTCTCTCCATGTATGTGTTGTTCTCTCCGGCTGCTCCGGCTTCCTCCCCCTCCAAAGACATGATGTTAGGTTAACAGGTCTGCACAGGTTGTTGTCTCTCTGTGTTGGCCCTGCGATGGACCGGCGACCTGTGCAGGTGTACCTGCCCCACGACTGTACAAAGAGATGTCATGGATGGATGGATGGACTTAACCCTAGCAGTTTGCATCAATTTACCACCCGGAGACATTGTGTTATTAAATTTAAATGATTAAATTAGTTTGAATATTTACATAATTAGTATTTTTGATCAAGACTTAAGGTGACTGAAAGATATGAGGGAAAAAGTAGGGTGGGGGTGGGGGTGTAATGTTTTTATGGAAGTCTTTCAGAGAGGACCTTTTTGTCCTCTAATGACCAGAAAGGGTAGTAAATTATGTCTCTAAAAAAAAAAAAAAAAAGAAAACAAACAAACAAAAAACATTTTTGCTAATAATTTTAGTGTATATTTTAGTGTAGTTATTATGTTTAAATAATCCAAAATCTATATGGAAAATAATTCCTTTTTTCCCTAAAAAAATTTATTATTATTATTATTATTATTATTATTATTATTATTATTATTATTAATATCATTATTATTATTATTATTATTATTATTATTATTAATATTATTATTATTATTATTTAGTTTAAAGTATTTATGAATTTTCTTTATGTGTATTAACTGATCAGTGTAATACCAGCCTGCTGCCACAAGGTGGCGTGTAAGGCTAAATGAGCTGGATGACAGACAGACAGACAGATAGATAGATAGATAGATAGATAGATAGATAGATAGATAGATAGATAGATAGATAGATAGATAGATAGATAGATAGATAGATAGATAGATAGATAGATAGATAGATAGATAGATAGATAGATAGATGTCTCAGTGCTATATTGACCTGTTAATCCCAGCGGCTGCATCATGACCTACCCATGATGCACTGCTTCTCCCCCCTCAGGCTCTCCTCTGTGCCAACATCACTGAACATCAGAGCCACCGAGAGCCCGTTTACCCATGGGCTTCACTCGAGTCACATCACTCTTCTCCCGGCGCCGTTACGTAACACCATGACTCTCTGCAAATTTCTCTGTCATAAACAAAGTCTTCTCATGTTAATCTGCAGCCATAAAATATACATGATTCATCTACCAAAAGCCTGAGTTTCTCCCGTTGGTCTTATAGTACCAAACAGAGAGAATGATGCAGCAAAACAGAGAAAAGTGAGGGTCAGCTATACTTCTGAGGACTTAAAGGTATAAAGGGCTGAGTTTTAGTGAGATGAGGGTTTGACTGTACCAGTGTTTCTCCAATGGGGTACATGTACCCCTGATGTACTTCAATTCATTCATTTAATACGCTCCAGGGGGTATGTGGGAAAATAAAAGAAGAGGTATAACGTGTTCTTTTCTTTCCACCTTTCTGACTGAACTGATTCGACTTCGGTTTGTATGATGAGGTGAGTCTGTTCAGGATTACTACACACACGTAGAAATGTACACGTGTGTACATTTACAATCACTTGATGGCTTATTGTGATCATCACGTTTTCTGCTTTATAGATAAACTGTGATCTGGAAGTAAAATAAACATATAAATGTGGGAATATGTAAAATAAATATGTAAATAAATTAATGTAAATAACAAGAATAAAAATAAAAAAGGTTCAAAGATCATTTAAACAAAAATATTCAATAGAAAATAAATTATCAAATAAAATAAAATAAAAACATTTAATCTCCTTATAATCTATATAATATAAAAATAAATTTAAGTTCAATGTGTAAATAAATTATTGGCAATAACGTCAATAGAAATAATATAAAAGATTATATAACCAAAAATACTAAATAAAAATATAAAATATCTAAAAAAAAAAACAAAAAGATATTTTAGCATATTTATTATATGTTAAGTTGATAAAAGTGAATTTAGAAAATGTATAAATAAATATGACATTTATTTGAAAAATAGAAATTGAAATATAGAATTAAAAAATATAGATATACATCACATTTTATGTAAATATAATAAAAATATAAAAAAATTTAAGAGTAAAAATATTTAAATAGATAAAATTGTAAACAGGTTGGGTAGCCTCCCTCCGCCTTCAGGTGGGGGGACGGGTCCTACTTATGCACCAGTTCAGTTCAGAGTACCCACCCTTTCTGGAGTTCTTGGAGGGGGTGTTGGAGAGCACTCCTTCCGGGGACTCCCTCGTTCTGCTGGGGGACTTTAATGCTTACATGGGCAATGACAGCGAGACCTGGAGGGGCGTGATTGGGAGGAACGCCCCCCTGATCTGAATCCGAGTGATGTTTTGTTACTGGACCTCTGTGCTCATCATGGATTGTCCATAACAAACACCTTGTTCAGGGATAAGAGTGTCTGGAGTGCAAATTTCACTCCACATAGATATTTGTGTAAACAAACAACTGAACCGGTGGAGCTGATAACATATAAACTGAACTAACAACGACAAAACCCAGTATCATCACAAAATGCTAAAGGGCTGAAAAGAATAGGTGAATAATATCTTCAGTATTTTCACTCTTCATTTCACTTCTCCATGAAGGAGATCGTTTCTGTTTCCACAGCAGAGTAAAGCTAAAACAACTGATCTGTGAACAGCCCACAAGTCAGATAGTTTCTCATGTTTCTGATACCACCCCCGAGTAGCAGCAACACACTGGTGCAGTCCCTCCAGGATAGGAAAATTTCCTCTGGTTTGGCTTGCTTTCACACTGAAATTCATTCAAGCGGGCCAAACCACCTGGACACCATCATGCAGTTACAGCAGCTGCTCACTAGGGGGCTACATTTCCCGAAATGACCGTTGAACAGGAAGAACGAGGAACAAAACCTGGCCGGGACTGAAAGCGTCTTGTTTACTGCCAGTAAAGAACAGAGCAACGATAAATTTCTACAGTCTGGTTTCTGTCTTTACTTTGGAGCTCAAGCCTGATCCGGTTTTTACCTGAATCTGAGCAGCAGAAGAGGCAACCAGATACCCATCATGCTGCTCTACGAACCAAGACCCCTGGTTTTCAAGCAGTACAGAGTTTGCTTCTTTCACCAGAGTGTGAATAAGTGTTCACACTGCTCTGAGTGAACCATAGTTTCTGTGGAAGCAGACCAAATAGAGCCAGTGTGATTGTGCCCTAAAACATGTAGAGAAGCAGCAGAGCTGTCTCAGATCTTGTTCAAACCTTTACACCAGGGATGGGCAACTCCAGTCCTGGAGGACCACTGTCCTGCAGGTTTTAGATGGTTTCTCGGCTCCAGGACACCTGATTAAAAGAAAATGGACCAACAGCTTATTGTCATGTTCTGAAAAATGGCCCATTTATTTAAATCAGACATGCTGAAACAGGGAAACATCTAAAACAAAACAGGACCGTGGCTCATTCCCGCTTTACACTGACCAAACTGAATGGTAGCCAAAGCAATGTCCTTACAAGAATAGCTTTGCAAACGTGTGTGTGTGTGTGTGTTTGTGTGTGTGTTGTAGCAGACACAACATATAAATTCTATCCTCATCATCAGATTACAGCTCTGTAATCTCTGCCATCATCCAGGTGGTGGTATTTACTATCACATCTTCCTTGTTACCATAAAACCAACACACACACACACACACACACTGTGCACGATACACACAATCCCCTCATCTATTTGTCATATGCACCCTTGTGTTACATCATCATGGAAGACTGTTCACTGTTAATCCTGGCTCCATTTTTGTTTTATTTCTTCTTTGTGTAACTGATTCTATCAGAGTTAATGTTGTTACAATACACAGTTAACGCTTTTCTATCCAACAGAGAAATGTAGTTAATATTTCTGTATAGACTCAATTTTATATAAAAATTATCCTGAAATAGGTCACATTCATATTAGCTTAATATTTATTCTGTAATGTTCAACATATTCGCACATAAGAAAGGAAATTGTACCATAAAGAAAAAAATAATCAGGTTTTTGTGTGTGTGATACAAAAATGTACACTTCAGCACATAATCAAGGATGAGTGTGTGGTAACTGTTTTGTTTAGACCCCTCATAGCAGAGCCCCCAGCTAGCTCCTCCACAAAGACAAAACACATATACTACATAATAGATCATGAATTCTCAGTGAGATCAAACTGAACTGAAATGAAGCCAGCTTTGGATTTCTGTCCTGCAGTTGTTTCAGATTATCCGGAAGGTCAGCTACAGTTCATCGTGCAGATGCAGGGGGGATCAAGGGGTGAATGCATGGCAACAAAGTCCAAGCCTGCAGGGATTACAGTGGGCAGTGTCCTGCAGGTTATATTTAGCAAGCTACTATGCAAGAAATCCCACTAAACCAGCCAGGTTCACTCAGGTGAGCCTTGGTGTCACTGCAAAGATCAATACAGAAAACATCCACAGAGGGCCACAGCCAATCAGAGCTGCAGACACCTGAGCAAATGTCCAAGAAACTGAAACTTTTTCTTTTAATTAAAAAAAAGCAATTCTTTTTTGTATGTTACGGTTAAAAAGCACAACTACTTTTTAATTTAATTTAATTTAATTTAATTTAATTTAATTTAATTTAATTTAATTTAATTTCGTAATATCGCAGATTCAATTATCGATCTCCTCAGCACTGTTTACAACGTGCTCTGCCTGCAAACGTCATTACGTAGTCCATGTTGGACCAATGAGAGCGCAGAGGGGCGTAAAGCGGTCTCGCGCCGGGTAAAAGGGATTTAACAGAAGTCGCGAGCTGATCCCCCAGTTGACTTCCTCAGTGGGACGGGAACCATGGCGGCTGCTGCCTGCGGACAGCAGAGCGCTGTGTTAACGGTCGCCGTTAGCGGCAAAAAACCACTCGGAAACCTGGAATGCAACCGGAGGAACCGGGAAAACTCTCGCCGGAGACAAGCTGCTCTTTTGTTCCTCAGCAACATTTCCCTGGACGGACGGCCGGTCCAGAGCAGCACAACCGAGAACGGAGGAATCCGCCACCACAAAGAGACCGACTTTGAGGGAGCCAACTCCGGCTTTGCGGCGGCAGCAGCGCCAGAGCTTTGCCCGGAGCCCGGACACATTAACAGCTACGGGACATTCTCCAGTTTATCACCGTCGGTGAGCTGCGGGAACGTTATTCCCACCCCAGCATCGAAGGCTGGGTTCACCGTACCGCCTATTCTCGTCCTTCCGTCCGACACGGGGTTCAACGATGTGGGGAGCGCGGAGGTATTACTGAGTTGTCGCCGAGGCTCTTTCCCCTCACCGGGTAACTGTAACCTGCTGTCACCGTCCTCGTCCAACACCAGCCTGCTACCGTCGCCGCTGGGACCACGGAAGTCCTCCACGCTGCTGTCGGTTCAGAGCTGTAACTCCGTGTCCTCAGAGACGCGACACAGGTGAGACAAACCCCGCCGTGGCTGTGGTAACCGTGAGCACGTGTGGGACCGGTGGTCCTGACAGGAGAAGGTCGCTGGATCTTAGTACTTGTTCATGGGTAGAAAGCTGGAAGCTGGGCTGGTTCTGAGGATCTTAAGAGTTACGTGACCAATTATTGTTTATTTTAGGCTTTTTTTTTGACTCGTTATAAGTTTAAAAAAACTACCGAATGACTGTTTAACCCTGAAAACTCAAAGCAATCTGTTGCCATTAATAAATAAACAAAACACTGTAAAAATCCATGCATATTATGAAGCCCTTTAATCCCAGTCAGCATCAGACATGATGTTTCTCAGCTGTCAGACTGGGAGGTAAAATGATGTAAAATGAATGTATGAATAGATGTAGCAGCATAAAGGTCGACCAGAAGAAGAAAGCATAATTTATTACTAACAGAACTTTGTAGAAATAACACACAGATCAACAGTGACCAAACCTTTTCTCATCTCATCGTTCTCTCAAGTCTTGGCTTTCAGGAGGAAAAATATTGTTACTGAAACAAACACACAACAGAAACTATTTCCATGTTTCCACTTTTTCCTCATTTCCAGTTATTCCTGCTACTATTTACCTGCTATCCTCACTAAACCAACTCCAGCTCAGCTGCTTTGTGGCGCCACCGTGCATCAGAAACGTCTTCTTGGCTTTATTCCAGCCATAGAGGAGCATTATTTTTCTTCTTTTCACACACACATAGAACTTTCTGCTCACTGGTTGATCTTTGGCTGCTCCTGATTGGACGTTACCGTCAATCTAAGCTCTCTGATTGGTGGAAAGTCTGACAGGAAGTGGCTTCATCATCATGTCCAGGTCTAAATAGAGGTCTCTTAGCAACATAGGAGTGATGGTGATGTTTTTATGGTGAAATGTGATAAATAATGCTGTTATCATGGATCATTGTGGATTTACCAGATAGAGTCTCTGAATACAACTGGATTGTAAACCTCAGGACAGAAATCTTTGGAAAGCTTGCGTAGATCAGCTAAAGGGTAGCTATCCATCAAAGTTCACCCCACAGAGCTACACACTGCTTCTTCTGAGACATTGATGATATAAGTGATAGCGCTCGGGGCGCTGGAGATCTAGAGGAGTTTTAAGGGTTAACAGACACTTACCAAAGTTGCTTGTGTGAACTTAAGTATATTTAGTTGTTTTGGCATCAGATATCTGAGCAAGTTTAGACCAAACCTTATCTCTGAAAGTGTGATATCTCCTGTCAGCAAAAACAACCTCAAAACACACAAAAACTGCATATAAAGCAATGAACCCTGCAGTTGCTTCATTTTCGGCTGGTTTTACATGACTTGAGCTGCATTTGCATCTTATGAAAAGCATCGTCTTTTTTTTTCTTTTTAACAGCCAGCTGGAGAAGCAGGCTGCTTGGTTGGTTTTGTGTACAGGAAGCAAACCCGGGACTGGTTAAAAACCACTAACAGACATGAAGCCAAGCTGTTTTCTGTGGTACCCTGTCCCCGCCCTCCGTCCATTGCAAGCCAGCTGTTTGCTGCCAGATCTCAGGATATGTTTGGGTTTGCACCGCTGAAAAAAACCCTTGTAAACAGAGACGGATGCTAGATGAGAAGAAAGATAGAGAGAGGGAAAAAAGTTGATGTCCTAATAGGAATTATGTGATTACTGTGACAGAAAGTGCTTGTGTGTGTTTATGAAACAAACTCATCTGGCAGTGCCGGTTTGAGTGCTGATGGATGGACCGGCTTCGTCATGGTGTTGGCAGAGTGTCAAACCCCAGAATGTCAGCCACAAACACTGCTCAGCCTCTTTCCATCTAATTCCACCAAGCCCTGAGAAACGACCCGCGGATGATGGTTAATCAGTCACAGCAGAAACCAGCCACCACACTCCGTTACGCCGCTCCGCTTGTCAAGCTGAGATGCATGAACTGTGTATATAGAATTCCTAAATTAATGTTTAATCTCTATATATTTTTCCAGGAAAGCAGGAAGCAGGTTCACTTACAAAAACATGCAAACCTCAAATTTAAATAAAATTTTATTTTATTTTGATGGCACATTCACAACCAAATGAAGCATTTTCTTGACTTTTTGATTGGTTTTTCCAAAGGTTTGTAGCTGCTGCTGCAAAGATAAGATCCCATGGTTAGCTAACTGTAACCTGGGAACAGCTAAAACCAGTTAGCAGATCTAACAGGTCTGCATCATAGTAGGAACAGAAAATGAAGAAACTAAATGTCAGTTCTACATTTATATTTTCTTTTTAGTAACGGAACAGTGGGAGGGTCCATCTCTCCATCAGACCCGCTGAGGTCCGGGTTCTGGAGAGGATTTCTTGACAACTACGTTTCCATGGAGACCATTTTTGGTCATACACCAACACACTGGTTCATCCTTTGAGTTAGGAGCCTCTTTTAAAAGTCTGAATAACAAGGTGAAATTAAAACTGGGTCCTGGGTAAAACCTGTAGCTGCTGAATGTGTGAATGTTGTTTTCTGTGGAGACTGGTGTGAAATGAAGCTTCCTTCGCTTGCTTGCTGGATGAAGTTGGCCTTCACTGGATGGAAGTAGCAGTCAGACTCTGTTTTTCATCTCGGAGTATCGGAGTAAAGGATCTGTGTGTGAAGTCCTGCCAGCTGGCTTAACACTTTATTATCCCGCTGACTAAACATAGAGTCACTGAGGTGTAGCTGATTGAACTGCAGGGCATGGAGCTGTTACTGTAGCTGCTTCTCAGTCTGCAGATGTCCAGGAGATGTCAGAATTCCAGGAAAACATCTTCTTCTCACCTGAGTTTGACTTTCTTTCATGTGTTTTTAAATACAGTGGTACCTCGCCATATCGTGGTTCATCTTCTGAGGTTTCGCTGATTTTTTTTTTTTTTGTATGCAGCATTGCATATTTAAGTTTATGTAAATCCTGTTTCAACCATTCTGTGTCCAAATTTTACTGTAGGAATCAGCCCACTGCTTTGTTTCTTGATTGGGTCGAAAGTGGCACATTGGTGTGTAAGAAAAGTCAGAAAAAAGGAGCGTCAGCAACTTCCCATAACCGTGTTCTTCACTCTGAAAAAGACAGCAACAACCGGGCCTTGTGTGAAAAATGGCGTTGCAGACGAGGGTGGGACGCAGCGCTGGCAGAGAAGCTGTAATTTATTTTACAGGGTGAGTAATTATTAGGAAATTCACGTTGTTAATTATATGTAGGTTTTTCAGAGTGTATAACGTGTGTGAGAATGTTGAAAATGTTCATTATAGTTTAGGAAAGGTCTACATTAGTTTAGGAAAGGTCTATAAACACTCGAGGAGGGATAATTAGGCCTTAACATGCATCTGAAATGTGAAAAATGAATAAGGCCGTCATTTTGTGGACTGTATTTGTATTTTGTAGAGCCTGGAGCCGAGTCTTATCATTAGAGATTTCTTCTTTTGAAGCCATGCTGCTGTGATGGATGCAGGATGTGGTTCAGCATCGTCTTGCTGAAATCTGCAAGGCCTTCCCTGAAAGAGACGTTGTCTGGATGGGAGCAGATGTTGCTCTAAAACCTCCATGTACTTTTCAGCATTGATGGAGCTTCACAGATGTGGAAGCTGCCCACGCCATAGACACTAATGCAGCCCCATCCCATCAGAGATGCAGGCTGTTCACATCTGGCTTCTTATTTGCATGACAGAGCTGTAACCTGTATTTGTGGATTTCAGGGGGAACTGTGTTCTCAGACAGGTTTCTGGAAGTCTTCCTGAGTCTTTGCAGTGGTTTCCAGTAGAGAACCATGTCTGCTTTTAATGCAGCGCTGCATGAGGGCTAGGGCTGGGCATCATGTCGAATTTTGATTCAGATTTCAGCTCTGAATGATCACAAAAACAGTGATATTTTTATTTACCTATTTATTTTGCCACATTACACTCTACTATTTTGTTATGTGAAAAGGAAGGATTTAAAAGCATGATATGTCCACTTTAATGTTAGCAGCTAACTAGCCAATTAGCTTACTGAGACGACCGTACCGCTTCATCAGAAACTGCATCAGCCACAACATGCTTTCTTTTAAGATGCTCGTTCATCGCCATCGTACTGCCGTGGAAGGCAAGTTTTACCTTGTAGATTTAGCATAGCACATGCTTCAGCTGAATTTTTGTAAAATGCTCCCAAACTCGAGTTCTTTTGCCGGCTCACCATGATATTGTTTTTGGGGCATATCTTTTCCAGTGATGTCACGGCTGATGTGGTGATGGACAGACTGGCAGATGAGGTTAGACAGGAATCCCCATGGACTATGATGTTTGCAGATGACATTGTGATCTGTGGTGAGAGCAGGTGGAGGAAAAGCTGGAGAGGTGGAGGTATGCCCTGGAAGGGAGAGGAATGAAGGTTAGCCGAAGACAGAAAACATGTGTGTGACTGAGAGGGAACCGAGTGGAACAGTGAAGTTAAAGGGAGTAGAGATAAAAAAAGGTGGATGATTTTAAGTGCTTAGGATCAACAGTTCATAGCAATGGAGAGTGTGGAAAAGAGGTGAAGAAGCGAGTACAAGCAGGTTGGAACAGGTGGAGGAAAGTGTCAGGTGTGAGTGATAAGAGTATCACCTAGAATGAAAGGAAAGGTGTACAAATCTGTGGTGAGGCCAGCGATGCTATATGGTTTAGAAACAGTAGCACTAAAGAAAAGACAGGACGCAGAGCTGGAGGTTGCAGAAACTAAAATGTTGAGGTTCTCTTTAGGAGTGATGAGGATGGATAGGATCAGGAATGAGTCCATCAGAGGGACAGCACATATTAGATGTTTTGGAGAAAAAGCCAGAGAGACCAGACTGAGATGGTTTGGACATGTGCTGAGGAGGGATGGTGAATATATCGGTAGAAGGATGCTGAGGTTGGAATTGCCAGGCAGGAGGTCTAGAGGAAGACCAGAGGAGCTTTATGGATGTTGTGGGGGAAGACATGAAGGTAGTTGGTGTGAGAGAAGAGGAAGCAGAGGATAGGGAAAGATGGAAAAAGATGATTCGCTGTGGCGACCCCTAAAGGAAAAGAAGAAGTTACGGCTTAAAATGGATCCAATATTCTTTGTAGGTTTTCTTAACATCAACACGTCATCTGAGATCTGAACCTTAAGAAGATTTAGAGCGACTCCCCTCAATAAAACAGTCTTTATTAACTTCATCAGGACATTTCTCAACGTTTCAGTCATTAATGGAAAATTGGTCCGTGATGAGGATGAAGACGTGACTTCACAGCTGAGTGTAGCTGTCACATGATGTTTAATTTAAACACCTCGTCTAATTAAAGCGCTGAACCTCGTCACAGAGACAAGTTTGAGACATTGAGGAGGAAACTTTCTCCCAGTTACTCTGTCCTCTCTGACCTGCAGCTTCCTCCCTCTCACGGCTGTGGGAGGGAGGATAAGTGAGTGTGGGAAATGAAACACAACATAAATCAGTTGTAAACATACGTAGAGCAGCATCACGGAGACGGATGACCAGCATAACCCAAGTATAGTCACATAGCTGATTACATCACGTACTATAAAAGCAGACTGACAGAAGATATGCAACACCTTGGTGCAAATATTGAGTAACCTTCATTAGAAAATGCTCTGCTCCGTCCCTGCTTGTAGACACATTTCCAGTTCAGCCTTGTTATCCAGCTGAACAGCATCACCCTGCTTTATTACCTAACTTACTTTACCTGTAACACAGGATTAATGGAGGACGTAAGAGCTATAACTGGCCGTCAGACTGAAGGGGACTAAGAAAGAAAGCACCACATTCAGTCAGAACCACAAAACTACTTTAGAAACCAAAACAAATTTTGCTGTGTGATTCATTTTCTCAGAAATTATCGTGATAAACGATAATATTGCGCAAAGCAATAACATTGCCATTTTGAGACCATTTTCAACAAATATAATGACAATGCCATAATAATGCAAGTACGTCCTTTCAAAGATCAATAAACTTTAATTTCTAAAGAACATTTACACTGGAACTGGAAGAAATTTTAAATAAAACAAAAACAATAATAGAACGGACTCTGTCTCATTAACGACGAATGAAAACCAAACAACCAAAAACAGTAACTATGACTGAAAATAAAGTCTCTGTTCTGTAAACAAAATTGATCTTCAAAAAATATATTTAAAAATTAAACGTGGGGCTCAGACAGGGACACCGGTAAAACTGCCAGTTAGTACCATTTTATTGAAAAAAAAAAGAAAAAAAGTGGTTCACCACGGCCTCGTGCTGCAACATGCTGCTGTCGAGAGAGATCACACCGCAAGAAACGAGAGCGTTCAGTCGAGGTCCTCCATAGTGAAACCTGCCATACGCAGCCTAATTAAATGACTTACTGCTTGTTCCAACAGGCCTAAACACTGTTTACATGAGCAAAGTTTTAATGGGGAGGCTCCACCTTCTACTACAGTTTAGATACCTGCAAATACCCTCGCTGGCCACTTAGGGTCCACCTTCTAGTACCAAGTTGGACACCTTTTTCCTCCAGAGCTGCCTTAATTCTTGGTGTGCTAGATTGAACACTATTGAAAACATTCCTCAGACTTTTCCTCCATATTGTCATGACAGCATCACACAGTTGCTGCAGATTTGTCGAAGCAGCAACGTTTCTCCATCTTCTATTGTCCAGTGTTGGTGAGTGTGTGTGAACTGTAGCCTCAGTTTCCTGTTCTTAGCTGGCAGGAGGCACCCGGTGTGTCTTCTGCTGGGATGATTCGGAATCAGTGTACAAATCTTAAAATATTTTTTTCTTGTTTTTTCTTGGCTTGTTTTGTGATGTGCAAATAACAGACATGATGGCTGAGTGTGATGTCCAGCCAATACCTCTGCATTAAAAGCTAGCATGTGGAAATGCTTCAGCTTCTGTGGGGGACTTCGTTTGCCCTGAAAGTCTGTCTGCACTAACCAGCAGATGAGCCAGTTTTCTTCTTTGGTTTTCACATCAAACGTTGTCTCTCAGAAAGAAGTCGTAGTCCGGTAGTAACCGGAAACAAAAGCTGCATCAGTAATACCATGTCACGTTCAGACTCACTTAAATCCCCTTTCTTCCTCATTCTGATGCTCAGTTTGAACTTCAGGAAGTCATCTTCACCGTGTCTACATGACCACAGGCCCGAGTTCTGACTCGGTCTCATACCCGCAGTTTAACATTTACAACGTAAACTAAAGATCTTCATAGTTTGTTTTTATTTACCAGCCAGATGATGAATTTTAAAAACAGCTGTCAACTCGATGTCTGGCTGCTTGGTTTCAGTCCCCCTCCCAGCACACACACCAGAGCACAGCTGAGTGTTGGCGTGCTGCTTTGCTGCTAAATTTGTTGCCTGCGGCGCTGAACTTATCAGATTCAACTGATTAGTTGAGTTAGACACACCCAGACCACAGTAACACACACACATGCCTGCACTGTAAGAACAAACAAGAACGGATGAAATCAGAATGACATCATCTGTATGTTTAGGTGTGTGTGTTTTCCCTGTGAACTTCACTCCTTTCCACCTCCTACACCAGACCAAGAAAACCACACTCATACTTTCCTCCTGCAGCCTCCATGTTGACCCTTCGCTTCCGATTGACAGCATATCTTCACAAAGCTCCTCGTGTGTTTTCATGCTACTTCCTCCGTCAGTGGTTCACTAGGTTAACGTGTTTCTGAGCTCTGATGTGGCACACTTAGTAGTGCTGCGCAATACTTTTAGTCTCAGTCCAGAGGTGGGCTTGGGTCTGGAGGACCCAGGTTCAAGTCCCTAGTCTGGGATCCACGCACTGCTTCTGGTGTAACTTAGACGGGTTAAAAGCGGAGAATCTCCCAACTGGCATTAATAAAAGTAAAACTAAGTAAAAACCAAGTAAAGACAGGGCCAGTATTGCTGATACCAGCACTGATACTTTCTAATAACTAGGGTGAGGTGCGTCACCATGTAGCTAAACCTGAATGACTTTTACCTTTTAAGTGTTTTTTTTCTTTTATTAATTAGTCAAAACCCAGGATAGAATTTGGCCAAAATTTATATATAAATAAAAGAATACCAAAACTCTGATATCAGATTAGTATTGGATATTTTCTGACACTAAACCAGTTTACAGGATCATTATTGTGATTTATGGTCATTACTGTGTCAGGCTGTAGTAAACCACACACTTCTTAACAAGAGAGCAACTGATGAACAAAATTAATCCAAATGAAATGTTTTGCAAAATAAATAATAAGAAAAACGACACTGTTAAAAAGACACTTTGATATAACACTGTAAATATGAGCTGGTCCAAATGTCCCTGTTTAAGATAAGACTGGGAGGAGTACACCAACCAGACTTATCAGTACAATCCAGTCTGCAGACTTTCTCCTCTTTAAATCAGCTCTAAAAAGACATTTGCTGCCTCTCTGCAGATTACATTATTACAGCTCAGCTGCCAAAGATACCCCAAACATAGACTTTAATGGTTCCATTACACCTTGATCTTCATAATCAGGTAATCATAAAACACTGGTACAGATAATAATCTTTGAGATAAAAACAGACTAACAGAGCCGGAGAGACACGGTCAGCAGCGATGCTCGAGGAGGCTGTGGTGTTTAAACTATGCAACCTTGATCCAAGGCAGGATGGATCCATGTTTTCATGATGTTTCCAGCAGATTCTGAGCCTAGCATCTGAATGTGGAGCTGAAATGGAGACTCATCAGACCAGCAACGTTTCTCCATCTTCTATTGTCCAGTGTTGGTGAGTGTGTGTGAATCGTAGCCTCAGTTTCCTGTTCTTAGCTGACAGGAGGCACCCGGTGTGTCTTCTGCTGCTGGAGCCCATCGGCTTCCAGGTTGGACATGTTGTGTATTCAGAGATTCTGTTCTGCAGACCTTGGTTGGCACTAGTGCTGATTGGACTTCCTGTCTCCATCCACTCTACCCATTCTCCACCTACAGCCGTGTGGTTGGATGTTAGATATGTGCTAACAGGTGGACCTGATAAAGAAAATCATTTGCATCCCAGACAACACGTTATGCAACATGTGGAGATGGAGACTGTTAGGGAAACAAATTGAATTGTTCTGTCTGCCTTTACATTCATATGTAGCAGTGATGGATTAACAGGAGTCAGAGAGACAATCTTTATTCTTTTATTAGATTCTGATTCTTATCTATTTTCATAGAGGATTTCTTGATTCATTTCAAAACCACACTAATTTCAGTATCTGTCATGGGTTGATTCAAGAGTGTGTTTGGAAAGAGAGGCAAAACAAAAGGAAATGAAACCAGAAAATACCCTAATGAATCATAATAATACCAGCTATTATATATACCACATTCACATTCATTATTAAACACTGGACAGTACCATACAATAAACTATTCTAATGAATTACTCCGGTTATATATAAAATCACCTTTACATGTCTCTAATGGAGCTATGCAGTTATAATAACAAAAGAAACATTTTAAAGTAATAATAACTATCAAAAACAATATATAATGTTTAATTACAGTTCAGTGGATGATGATTCGCTGTTTGCTGATGTCATATCGTTACTACTTTTAATTTAGGAGCCAACAATTGATTTTATATATATATATATATTAGGGCTGGGCGATTAATCGATAAAATCGATAAATCGAATTTTCCATTTCTGGAGATTATTTTTTTTTTGAAAATCTGGATTTTTTTCCATAGTTAGTTAGCAGCAGACTTAGCCCTCCCTCCACACCAGAACGGTGTTTGTGTGACAGATTTTGATTAAAGTAACCCTTCACTCACTCCTGGGATTTAGCTGTGCGTATAACTGCGGTGAGAAATGCTGCTCTCTATGAGATGCAGAAATCAACTTAACCCACAAACCCTAGTTAAGAGACAACCTTCATCAGGGGAATTATTCCTGCAGTGGATCCTGTATGATAAGGATCCAGATGAAAGGAGATCAATGGATGCAATGTGTCGCATATTTCAATGTAAGATATGAAGTCGTTTATATGGTGGAAGAACTATGACATTATATGCTTTATTTTTGCTAGCATTCATCTATATAAACAAATGAACGTTTTTAATAAGTTTATTTATGTTTTGTAAAAGAAAAGGAAAAAAAATCGATTAAAATCGGAAATCGGATTTGGTTATAAAAAATCGGAGATTTTATTTTTAGGCCATATCGCCCAGCCCTAATATATATATATATATATATATATATATATATATATATATATATATCACATGTTAATTTAACCCTCCACTAGACCTCCTAGATCTCCTCTAGAGCTCTTCTACCATCACCAGCGTCTCAGGAGCGGTGGTGTGTAGCTCTGCGGGGTAAAATGTGATGGATAGCTGCCCTGTAGCTGATGTATGGAAGTTTTTCAGGCATTTCTATCCCGTCCAGGAGGTTTACAATCCAGCCACTAAATGTAGTTTTATATAGAGACTCTATCTGGTAAATCCACAATGATCCATGATAACAGCATTATTATTATGTGTGTCTAAAAAGATGCACGTATGTGTTAGTCCTGCTTTAACCTTGTGGTACGGCTGGTCTGTTGTGTTACTCTGCCAGACATGTAGACATGTCTGTGTGTGTTGAAAGAAGTTTTCGACAGTAAGAAATGAAATCTTTGACTGTTGCTTAGTCAGGCCATATGTTTGTGTGCAGAGGATAGATAGAATTGTGTGTGTGTGTGTGTGTGTGTGTTTGGGAGCGGGTGTTAAAGCTTTGTGCGCATGCTAGAAGAGAATATCTGAAAAGCCTCTCACATGATCTGAGAGCAGGACGGCGGTGTTTACTGAACCACTCGTTTCTGAGTTCACGTTTCTTTAGAATCTGGATCTGATCGATCTCAGCAGGTCTGTTGATGTGCAGAAAGTCCTTATGATGCACGTTAAAAGCATTACAGTCATAAATCTTTCCATCATGTTAAACATGTCAGCTGGAATCTCTGATCAGATCGATTTAATCGGATCAGAAAGATTAAATATTTCTGTAAACGTAGCTAATGTCTCATTCTGGTTTAATTAATTAGTCAAACCAATCACATCATGATGAAACCAACAACAAGCGTGGCTCAGGAGGAGGGATTTAAACATAAGCTGTGCTTGTAGCTGTGTGAGGGGATTTAAGCCAGTATGAGTGTGTCCTTCTGTACAGTGGCTTACAAAACTGTTCGACTCAGTGGTCTAAAGAGAAAAAAAAAAGGTGGTATTAAACTATAAACTGCAGATCAGAACAACATGTGCTTCGAACAAAAACAAAGTTAAACAACATCCGTGTTGCTGCTTATGTTTCTTTATAATGGTTCCGTGTTGGAGTGGAAAACTATGGCAGGGGAAGAGTTATTCCATCCAAACAAAAAGATTAGGTCATCCATGTCCCAGTTCTTTGGTTAGAAAAAGAGGTATCCTTGTGGAAGACTGCTCACCAGGCTGTAAAACCTGATGTCAGAAGTTGCAGAGAAAGCTGGAAAAACATCCCATATGTTTCACCACAATGTAAAGATAAATGTTCAGTATCTGAGTTAAATGATGCGAAAGTTTATCTAATATAATATTGACATTAGATGCCAAAGTGTCATTTGCAGCTTTGTGATTGTGCCTGACTCGGGTTTGACGAGGTGTGTAATAACAAGCAGCATCCGCTAAACCTGATCATGGCTGATGGTTTTGCTGTTCAAACATTCACACTCAGCGGAGGGTGGTGCCTTTTAGTCGTCAGAGTGCAATGGTCTTTAGAAGAAAGCGTATTTAATTCACTGTTCCAGTGTTATTTATGTGCCAAACAGCAGCGTTTCTGCCGCCTTTAAAATGTGAAGCCTATGTGAAAGTGCAAAAAAATTGCAGTTCCCCCATCATCCACTAGGGGCTCCAAAATATAGCAAATCCCCATAGACTCCCATGTTAAAAAGACCAACTTCACAGCAGAAACAAACATGTTTAAAAAATCTATTTTAGGAATAAAAGGTCAAGTTTACCTTCATGACAACTGTGAGGGGGGTGAATTCTTTTCTAACTCATATGTTTGGATGTTGTTTAATCTTGAAATGCTGCATAATTAGGGGCGTGGTCTTTTGATTGACAGGTATCCAGTATCCACGGAAAGAAGGGCGAGTGCAACATAGCCGTGGTTTTTAGCTCGCCTACCTCCATTAGCTGGTTAGCAACCATTGCTCGGGGTTAGCTCGGTTAGCTTTTACCTACAGGCAGCTCGGAGTTTGATGGGTGTCGATCATCCACCCCCACGTTCACAGTCCCCCTCTCAGCTCCACCTCTTTGCCCAGTTTTGGATTTTCCAGGACTAAGGACACGCTTGACGCTACCAAGATGGCAATGGTGGGAACGCCCAACGATCTTCACTTTTGCTTTTCAGAAACCTACAGGTGACGTCATGAAGGCTCCGCCCATCTTTTATATACCGTCTATGGTTTCTAACCTAGACAGATGCTGTTTTCTACTCGGATTGAAAAGAAATGTTCAAAACTATTTTTATAACATAAAACCGAATGGGTTTTGATGCCCCAAGTAAGCAGAATAATGTTCTACCAGTCTGATTTCCGCCTCTCACTTCAATCCCAGGTCGGTCCAGGATACAGTTCAGGGCTCCAGACTGCGACCAAATGGTCGCATTTTGCGACTAAAATGCAAGACAGTGCGAGTGAATGTTTCATCTAATCGTGCAATGGCGACCAAAACATTTGCCGGTCTTTTTCCTGTAGTAGTTATAAGTGAATTTATTTAGTCGCTAACAAACGTCTGCTCCCCTCTTCAGCCTAGTAGTTCACAGTAATGACTCAGACTAGTGATGTGTCGGTCACGAACGATTCGTTCAGTATGAACTAATCCTTTATATGACTCGGGAGTAACGGGTCCTCTCAGTGAGCGATTCGTTCATTTTCATGCGGTACCTCTTCTCGCCACATGGCAGGCAGCTGCATAAACTCAGTCAGTAGGTCAGGACAGGAAACAGAAATGATTCGTTCAGGACTTGCTCAGGTCCGTCCTCAGGTCCTCGTTCTGTTGTCACGTGACAGCCAGGCTGCTCAGGCTGTGTGGCGAGCAGCAAGTCGGGCTGCACGGTCTCGTTCTCGTTCTCGGTCTCGTTCATCATTCAGGCTGTTTGGCGAGCAGTTTGTTCGCTCTCGGATTGGTCTCTCTAGTGCTTCTCTCGGTCTTCCTTCGTTCGTTCACAGCTCAAGCTGTATCAAGCTCAGCAGTACGTTCGCTCTCGGCTCGGTCTCTTGTTCATTTGTCACGTGATAGCTACCGAGTCACTGTTGCGCCGTTAAACAATGGCAGGGAGGATGTAGGACACAAATCACTTTATTGTGGTGTGTATTTGCTTCCCTACATTTTCACATGGTTTGAATTGCTTGTGGCATTACCAGTAGTTTTGTTGCCTTCAGTATTTACTGCTTGAGAATCGCGGACTTTTTTACAACGCCACCTGCTGTAAAAATGAACGACATGATTCGTTCAAGATTCGTTCACTTTACTGTTCGAGAGTAAAAGACCTGGGTTAGTGAAAAGAGTCGAACTTCGCATCACTAACTCAGACTAACTTCAATACAAGAAAAGGAGACGAACACCAACGAAGATGACGACAGCCAATGTGTGTGTGAGCGGGGACAAGCGAGCACTGTGATTGGCTTATGTGTGAAAAGAGGCGGGTCTTGGGGAAATTTATTATTCCTCAGTGTTGCCAACTTAGCGACTTTGTCGCTATATTTAGCGAGTTTTTTAGACCCCTCTAGCGGCTTTTTTTTTTAAAGCAACTAGTGACAAATCTAGCGACTTTTTTTGGTATTATTGGAGACTTTTGCAGACTGATGTGAATGAAGGGAGTTTATCTTCCCAATGAGGAGCGGTGCTGTGCAGACCCTCTCATACGAGGCTTGATCTTCTCGCAGCAGCTGCATTCAGACGACGTTCAGCTCTGTTTCATGACCAGGCTGAAAATGAAACGTACAAAGCTGCTGCTGGAGGATCCTGCTGGTTTACCGTCACAGTAACGTCTGTTAATGAAGAGTGTGGACAAAAATACTTAAAGTTGAAAGTGGTGTGATGTTTCAGACTCATAATTAAAAAACAAAATACACTTAAAAAACTAAACTGAAAAATAAAGAAAATATTGACAGAATTATTTTATTTTATTTATTTATTATGCTGTTCTAAACATTTTAGGTTGTCTTTTATCCATTTTTGCCTTTCCCACGACATCCCTCTATGGCAGCATCCATTACAACTATATGTACCAGGCTGACAAGTGGAGCAGTCATACCATGCCCTGTGGCGGAAGATGGGGACCGCTTCAACTACAAAGTGAAAATCAAATCTGATTTGATTTGACAAGTTCTATGTCTGCTTGTTTTGTGTTAGTGCAGCCAGTAAGATTTTTTTTATGTTATGTCAGCTGCTGCACAATAAAATGTGAATTGTAAATATTGTCATTTCTGAATTTATTGTTCAAGTTTTTATCACTAACACAGTGAAAATGAGAGGAAATGTGAATATTTGCTTTACAAGGTGATTTCAGTGTGCGCCCGACATTTTCTGCTCCTAAAAGTGTAAGTTAGGGGCCGCTGTGCTCCTTGTAGGAAAAGTTATTCTGGAGCCCTGCAGTTTAAACCACTGCCGGCCACCAGCCAGCCAGAGGTGATTTTACACGTTTCTAATGCACATTAACCGATCTGCCTCTGATCAGTGGAAGTAGTCCTGCATGTAGGGAGGAAACTGCTGTCAGCTCATCCATCATCAGGATGCTTGTGGATGAATCAGGAGACAGCAGGAAACATTAAAGTTTTCCTTTTAGTTTTCCTGGAGTTTCATCTTCAGGATTTATGCTCACTTAGTGGAAAATGTCAGAAAAGAAGCGTTATAAGAAAGTTATAATCTAGCTGCAAATTTCTGAGTCATGTAAAGCTTTTCACAAATGATGGTGGGATGAAAGCAGATGTTTTGGGGAGGGAGAGAAGAAACCGATGGAAAGTAGTGAGGGTGGTTTAGATGAGAAGATTACAGCTGTTTAGACTTCCTGGATAATCTGACGTTTGCTTTGTAGCGCTGCCACCGATGGTGCAGTTGATCAGTCGCTCTGCACACACACGAGAAGAAATGTTTGCTTTGTGTTTGATTCTTCTGTAAGTTCCCGTCCAGACAGGTGATGTTTGTTTGCTTTAATTATTAGCCACAAGACAAGGTTTGGATTCTGAATGCATCAGATGTCGACACAATACTGGACGGCTAATTAGCAGATCCTTCATTCAGTAATGGGACCCTTTTATTCCCTGAAACATCCATCTTCTTTTTTTTCTTTTTCCTCTCCTCCCTTCTCCACTAGATCTCACCATTTTTAGCCAAACAAAACAAAAATCCAACCAGGCACCAATGGCTGTAAATGGAGAGCTTTCCTTACACGAGAACGTTCCATCCCAGCATGCAACACTTCATGATTAACGGGAAACCTAATCTTCTTAATTCAGACTCTTTTTCTTTTTAAACACAAGTAAAAGAAAACTGAAGCACAAGTAGAGACACGAGAAATAAACATAATTTCTGTGAGAAAGATTAAAAAGAAATGAATAAAAGTCGATATGAGGGAGTGAAAACCTCCAACATCATTGTTTTTCATGTTATTTTGGGACTAGTGTCCTGACATGGTGTTTGTTCTGGTTTATTTTAAGCAGCAGCTATTATTAGTTTCTGAGCTGCACATGACTCAGAAGAAATAACATGACAAATCCCTAAAATACACAGGCCCACGGCTCAGTCTAATACCTGATCAACTAACAGAAATGACATCATACTACGTTACTGACCCTCATCATAATGTGATTGTTAGTGATTTATTACAGTATTTAGCTGAGTGTTGGGGACATTTGGAAAATCAGGTCTCTAAATGTTTCTGAGGACAAAGTCCTTCAGCAGAATGCTGAACTCCTTCCTGCTTCCTCTAGTTACTCGAGCCAGAAGGAGTCTTATTTTTTCCAGATTCTGTTTTTCCTTTTGCTTTCTGTCTCCTGAATTCTTTATTATAATCTCGAACTGTTGTGTGTCTGTGGAGATGGAAACTCTTTTATTATTTTAGCTCTAGAGAACTTAAAGTCTATGTTCGCACTCGGATTGTCATGATTCCAGATTTTACGACTACTGTCAAAGAAATAAGGGTTTAGATTATTATGTGTTAATTATTACCCAATATTATAAATATGTAAAATTACACAGACCGTCCTTGTAGGGCTTTACATTTTAATTACAGCTGTTCAAAGTAACACCAAACACCCTTTTATCCTCCTAATTTATGAGGACCGCGGCTGTTTTCCAGCCTTCCATCTAGAGGTGGATGCAGGATGTGTACATATAACCTGAAAACTGCAGGTTGAGCTGGTCTGTCGTCATGGTTCAGACATGAGCTTAAATGGAAAGTGGTCATGGTGAGGAATCTTTACAATGAATTAATTGTGGTGTTTAATAGTGGGATTAATCGTGGAATCAAGTAATCGTGACGTCCCTAGTTCATACTTCAGGTCTAAATGCTCAGAACTTTTTTTTTTTTTACATTATTTAAAAGGGACCTCCATCACACGATTTCAGAGGTGCATGCAGATCAGATTATTAAAGTAATCTGAATACTTCCAGATATCTGATTTTGGGTTCTATGTAAATGGGCTCAGTGTTCAAGAAAATAGTACAAATCTCTTCTTTTCTGCTTTGACATGCTCAGAAATGGAGGAGGAGTCTGCTTCCGGAGTTTTCCACTCTTCATCTATATGCATGGTGTGTTTACTGACAGCACCCCAAAAGGAAAATATCAGAGGTTGTTTTGACTGATCATTTATGAATAATGAGACGTTTAAAGGTCACTTATCCTCAGGATATTGGTCAGCATGAAGGTCAAGATGTCTTCATGTGAAAACAAATACTTCCCATCATCATCCTCATCCTCAGCAGCAAGGGAATTATAACGCTGGAGTTTTCCGTTCCCACAGAAGGAGAAGTTTCCACTTCATCCCAGAGACATGAAGCCGGCTGGTTCTCATGGAAATGGGATGCTGCTCAGACTGTTGTTATGAGTCTGCAGATCCTGGGCTCAGATACTGAGATGGATTTAGACGGACTGGGAATGACTGGCAGCAGATGGATATTTATGATGTTCCTGACTGGAACCTCAGAGCTGAGAAAATCATTGTTTACAGTGATAAAGCCTCCCTGTTAAGTGTCAGTCTCACTCCTGCTGAGGAACTTGATGATGATAATCACGCTGGCCGGTGTGTTTATGGTCTGCCAGCGGGACCATGGGCCCTAACTGGGAGCTAACCGCTGTCATTACTGTAGCTCTAACTGTGCAGGATTCAGCACTTTCAGGTATGAAACACTGACACTGGGTTTTATATTTGAGCAGACTTTTAAAGGTTGGAGGCTGAAGTGTATCTGCTACCACTGTAACCATCATCATCATCATCATCCATCAGGGGCATCAGCCAGTGACCTCTTTCCATTCCCACACCATGGAAACTTTCCACAGCATCCCAGAATTCTGTTCAATGTCATTCCCATGGATGGAATGCTGAGAATATTCCCACATAGCATCATCTGAGTGTTGCTGGTGCTCATGGCATATTTCAGGGATTTTTATCGGTTTCTGCTTGGACTGTATAAACCCAAACAGCTGTTCATTTTCATCCATAAATTAATAATCATAGAAAGTTTGTCACGCTGAACGTTGCAGCCCGGCGGCTCCTTGCTCCTGGCTTTCAGTCAGAAATCCTCTCTGCATGGAAGAAAGGTGGCAGGAAACCAAGCATTGATCCTAAATTAACCAGTGATACCAAGAAGATCTGCTAAAGTTCTGCAGTGCGTCTTTAAATCCAGCGGTCTTGGGTTGAGCATATTTCTGTGGGCTCTTTTCAGTTGGATTACCCACAATGCCCTTTGCTTTGTAGTCCAATCCCTGTATTTGGTTCACTTGAAATGAAGCAAGACCGACGTTTGTAGGTGGTCTAGAGTTCACTTCTTTGATCTGGATCAGAGTTTGTTTTGCACATTCACGTCTCCACAAACAAACAGAGAAAATCCAGCTAATTTCACACTTCAAGCAAACCACACAAACAAGGTGTGAAAGCAGAGACTCAGGACAAAGATGTCCGTCTCATCTCATGCATTAGCCGGCAGCTAAAGAGCAGCAAACCAACACTTCACAAAACCTTAAAGTTCGTCTCAACTTTGCTGTTTTCTGGTCAAGTTCCAGTTAAAAAAGAACTTCAGCGAATGTGTTCTGCTGTGACTCTGCTTTAGTTGGAAATTAATCGTGAAGGAACCGGTTGTTTAGAAAAAGATGAACTGGGTTTTACAGTGAAGTGTGCGCCGTGTTGTCCCTTTATTCTCTGGACTGTGTTTGGTTGATAAGAGGTGTCAATCATGAAAACCCACTAATAGGTTGCTGACATATTTATTTTTATCCATGAAATATAATCAGTTTAACAGTCTGGTATTTGAGAAAAATGTTAAAAGGCACATTTGGCCACATTTTGGTGTTTAAAACATCTGTACAACTGCTCAGGTTCACTTTTTTAGCTTCTACTTACTCATCAGACATTGCTTTACTACTTACTACATAAATTGGACTACTGTTATTATAATTCAAATGTTATTTTTACTCAAAATATGGTGGGTTTTTTCATGCAGAGATCAAGATCCAGGTGAAGTTACTTGATTCAGACACTTCTGTAGTAATCTCACGTCTTTCTGAAGAGACCAAGATTATACATACAACCCTCATAGTTGTGAAGACTTACCTCATTTATTTTGGATATATCATTCTAGACAGAGGTAGAACAAATAGGCGCCATGATGAAGAGGTTAGAAAGATAAATTTCCTTTGCGAGTTATGGCTCAGAAAATCCAGAGCGAAATGTGTTGATTGTGTTCAGAAGAGATCTCTGGGTTGTAGAGTGACCAGCAGAGGGCAAAATGCCCCGCAAAGCCTCCAAATGATGAAAAACACGGCACAGCCCAGATGTTACAGCTGCATACAACACACACAGAGGAGCTCTCTGTAACATATTGCAGAGGTCGGCCGTGAGCAGCAGAGATAACAGCGATTTAAAGTCCATGTGCTGCGGAATCAGCAGGTCAGCCATAGAAAAACAGTAACAGATGCTGTGTGTGTGTGTGTGTGTGTGTGTGTGTGTGTGTGTGTGTGTGTGTGTGTGTGTGTGTGTGTGTGTGTGTGTGTGTGTGTGTGTGTGTGTGTGTGTGTATTCAGAGTTGTGTAACCATCGTGCTTTCCTGCAGAGGATTGTGGTTCAAATCTGCTTTGGCTGTGAGTGTATAAGTGTGTATGAAATGTCCTTTTTAAGAACGTTTATGTTGCGTATTTCTTCTGACCAGCCTGGGGATGTATTGATTTCTATCAGACTGGATGTTGGACATACTCGTCAGTTACATCTCACATGCACTGTTTACTTTTTGATTGGTTTACAAATTACAAATGAAACTTTTTTCAGAACACCACAAAAACAAAAAACAACCTAAACAATACAATAAAAATCTATTAATAAATATAAGACATTAGCATAGTTAGCTCTGTTAGCTCCTGCACAGATCCAGTCTTCTGTGTGTGGGTAGGACTTTACTCGGGGGTTACCTTTAAGGGTGCATTCACACCAGGATAGTCTGCTAGACTCGGTCTGATTGGGTGCAACATTCTTCCGGGCAGAGACTGCGTTCACACTGCACTGCTCAAACGAACCGGACCTTAAAACGTGTTCCACTCTCTGCTACTGCACCGAGACGAGACCCAACGAGGAGGACTCGCTCATCTGCTGGTGAAACTTCCGTCTCTACCACAGAACAGCTAAACATGGAGCTGCATCAGATCCTAGCCCTTTCACGTTTCTAAAGCCGCCTATCGTCTCACATGCGTTTATTTTGTTTGTGTTTACCCATGATGCTGTGCGCCGAAACCACAATGCACTTTGTTTTGTAGTCCACTTCCTGTCTTTGGTTCGCTTGAATCAGAGAGAGACCTGCGTTTGTAGGCGGACCGAGTCCACTTCTTGGATCCAAATCACTTTGCCCATTTACAGTTTCCCAAACAAAAGCTGGTTTAAATAGACCCAACAATATCTGCCACCACACAACAATAATAAATAAATCATACCTGATGTTTTCTGAGGTGGTGCATGATGTAAAAAAGTTGAGAACCACTGATCTAGATTAATAACCGTGTGTAATTAATACATTTCTAAAAAAAAAGCAGTTAATTTAGTGACATTAAGACAAAGACGAATAGTCTCTCTTGACTTTCCATACTTGTTATATGCCAGTGGCATGGTGATCGTCACTGCAGAGACAAGAATAACAAGCAGAACAAGAACAAGCAATAGTAACGGTTTCACATCCGCGTGTGTGTGTGTGTGTGTGTGTGTGTGTGTGTGTGTGTGTGTGTGTGTGTGTGTGTGTAAAATAAGTGCTGATGTCAGATTTGTTATGTAACTGTTGTGATGTCATTGAGCTGAGCTCCTTGGCCTGCTTTCATGGTGAGATCTGTTGTTTAAATCCATGAGGTCAACACAGCAACACAACCTGACCTTTGCAAAGCACACACACACACACACACACACACACACACACGCACAGATTAGGCATCAGTGACTCTACTAACCTCCCAGCATAAACAGCCTAAACAACGCTGGGAATGAGCTGCAGTGGGGGGTTGAGCATAAGGCTGTGCAGAATATCAAACATTTAAATAACTTTTCCTCATTACACTCTGCTGTTTGGTCACATGTTGTGAATGTTGCATCATCTTGACTAGAGAAGCAGAGTTTGGGCATGTAGGTGCTTTGTCACAGCGGTGAACATAATCCAAGTAAAAGCTGTACCCGATCAAAAGCAGCTGAATCTGTTGTTTGAGCGTACCAAACAACTATTTAGTGCAAACGTTGTCACGCTAACGAGCAACTTGCTGCACCACCTTAGCCGTATGAAACTAAAGCTACGCTCTCACTGCAGCAAAGTGGCTCAGATCTGATGTTTTTTGCTCATGTGTGATTGTTTTTTTTTCCTTACCTGGTAGGCAGCCTATCAACTGGATAGCGATAGATGCATTAGCTACGTAAAAGCATGACATCATAGCAGCAACACCTTCCTTGAATTATAACTAAAAATAAAGCGACACAAAAAAGGAGAATGGTGAACATGCAGCAGTTTGTGTTGTCACTTCTTGTTCTGTGGCTTTAAACAAGAGAAAAAACACCATATATTTATTGCAGTGTGTCAAGCTCCGCCCTTTTGGATTAGACCGGTAAGATTGAGACCCAGTGAAAGCCCCCCCCCCCCCCAAAAAAAAAGGTGTGTGCAGCAGGCGGCGTTCAGACACACGTACTGAGCTGCCATATTAAATGCTGCATGCTAATCTATTCTTCAGTCACTAGCCACAACCATTTAACTGTTTACTTTATTTCAGACTGTTTTCTCTACCCATAGCGGGTATTATATATATATAATATTGTACAATATAATAATTATTGTTATTTTATTTTAATTTATTCTCTTTTTATGTACAATATATTTGTTTTACAATTCCTGTGGCTCAAAATAAAGAAAGAAATCAATCAATACCTCCTCAAGTGGGTCCGTCTTCTCTGGACAAGGAAAAAACTTTACAATGCTCATCTGGATTAAAGCAGTAAACATTCGGTTAATGAAATAAAAACTAAAATCTGCCTAAAAATAGGTTTTTCCTTTTATCGTTGCAGTGTGTTTGTGCAGCAGTGATAAAAGTCCTACAGCAGCATCACCCAAAGTAAACACCTGCTGGTAAAATACATCACTGGCTGCTTGTTTTTCTTTGTTTTTTACATTAGATGATAACTTTAGTTGTAATAATCAGTTCAATATTTTATAAAATTTAGACCTAAAAGCACATCTCATCTGTGCCCCCCTTTTCCTGGTCTCCTGGCCCCCATCAGAGCTTTTCTAGACCCGCCCCTGCATAGTTGAAGTGTAAACCCTGTCTACCACCAGCAGCTACTGTGTTAGAGAAGGTCCTGCCAACAACAAGACTTTGAGGCAAATATGTGCCAATGAACCATGAACTGCTAGTTTCCTCCATCTCAGCTGATCCATAAATCCAGCAAGAGAGACGGTGCTATTAATCAATCAATCAGACTGTATTTATCAAGCACACTTCACACAATAAAACGTATCACAGAGTGCTTTACTGGATTTAAAAAGCATCAAAGAAGCATCTCTAGCGACAGAAAAAACGATCAGCTGATCACGGAACAGGACAGGGAGGAGGAGGAGGCGCAGGCAGAGGGGACCACAGCGGCCATTTTTAGAGAAAAGTGCAGGTGTTGAACCCTCTCTCCAGGAAAGTGTGTGTTTTAAAACACCATTATCCTCCACAGGGGCAACGCCCATGTGTTGTTCCATCGACTCAGATCAACCCATGCAGCCAGCCGGCTCATCTGGCCTCCAGACGCCTCCACGTCCCACCGTCATAACAGAGAAATGACGGCTGTATTGGGCTGGTCATGCCGCCCATGCGCTTAATGCGTTAAAAATTTTAACGCGATTAATTGCATGAATTAGTTACCGCTGTTAGCGCGTTGTTTTTTAGGTTGAGATTAATTCTGTGGCACTCCGCCACACTTTGGTCTGTGTGTGGGAAACAGTGGATGAGGACACTGTGGACACTAACATGCTTTTTATTCGATGTTAGCCAATCAGTCCAGTGGAAAATGAGGTTAACACCCAGTTACACATGAGGAAAGTACCATCAAATAGTGAAACTGTTTTAAAACACACTGATAGTTATTTTGGCAAAGCTTTAGTTCATTCTGCATTTAGCACACATGACATGAAATTCATGTGTGTGTTATATGAAATCTTTTATTAAGCTGACTGATGGATCATATGAATGATATATTTATGAAAAAATATATCATTTGATGATCAAGCTTGCTTACACCCAACTATACATCACACTCAGCTTTGTCCTCTTTGACTTTAGGCCTCATTTTTGAGAGAATAAGCATATTTTACTGTGTGTGTGTGTGTGTGTGTGTGTGTGTGTGTGTGATATCCCTACAGGTAGAGCTTAACTCCTCTTTAATATTTATGTGTTTTTATTTATGTGTGCAGGACTCGCAACCTCTCCGGCGGCTCTCCCAGACCTCGACATACCAAGAAGATCCACTTCATCAAAAACATGAAACAGTACGACACAAGAGGCAGCAGGTGGGACACGTGCACGAATATTGCTGCACACTTCATGCAAACTCTGCTCAGACAGGTCCAGTCCTGTCTCCTGTTTTTCTTTGTGTTTTACACAGTGTTTAACCTGTCTTATTTTTAATGTGTGCATGTGTGTAAGGGTTGTAAATAGCAGCCATTGTTCCACTGCTCCGGCCAAGCAGACATCCAGGTATGGATGGTGTTGGTCAGCATCTGAAGGGAGAGAACAGCTGCTTTAGCCTCACACAGCAGCTACGGCTTTTCTACTTCTTTCATTAAGTTTTTGTTTGTTTTCGACTGCGGTGTCTGTGTTGTCAGGAGTTCAGGCTCCGGCTCACGTCCGACAAAGAAAATGAGCTGAAGTTCAGGAATGCAGCATGTAGAGACTGCTATGAGCCTTCAGGGGCGGTTTTTAACCTCGCTGAGAGCCACTTTTCCAGCAGTAAGTCACTGTCATCCAATGACGGTGGACTCCACCCCCAAATCACCAACAACTACCAAGTCATCTATTCTTCCTGCCTATCTTTAGAACTTGAGGGATTCTTTAGGTTGATGCCTGTTTGCAGGCTCCCGGGCTCGTAACTCATCCTGTTATGGCTCAATAACCTTGCACATGTGTGCAGCCTTTACTCTGAATCAGGAGGGGAAGCGAGCGTTTGGCTCAGCTGACGGAGCCTGGACGACGTCAATCTGCTCAACTCTTCCTCTTGTTATCTATTCCTGTCCTTCCTGACAGGGTGTAAGTTACACAGACAAGCGGCTAATGAAAGGAGACTGTTAGCTCTACAGGCTGCGTTGCTTCTGCATTTTTCATTTTCCTTTTCTCATCCACACAAATGAGCCTTAATGAAGGAATGAACACAGAATACATAGACAGACCTTCAGGGAGAGAAAAGTCCTCCGTCTAGACCTGAAAATTTGGGCATGTAAAAAACTTAGTCATGACTTGGGGCTGGGCAGTATGTTACATACAGATATATTTTTTCATATTGTCTGATCTTTTTTTTTTTTATACAGACAGTTTTAAAACATCTGCCCTGAAAACTAAAGAAACTAGAGATTTTACATTTTACTAATATATAAAGTAAATAAAGCAAATTAAATAAGATTATTATCAGAATCTTCATGAATAAGGATAAAGTTTATTTGTGGATCTGGTTCATCGATGTGACAACACTCCCCAAATCAGCTTCTTTCACACAGATGCTGTCAGATTTGTATTTTTTAAATAGCATCAGTAATTACTTTGTCCCTATGTGAGATTTTTCTGCTTCTACTTTTTAGCTACTACTGCATATACTGCATGCAGTACATACTGCCTGCAGTATATGCAGTAGTAGCTGCATACAGTAGTTGCAGAATGTTTTTGCCTGTAAACATATTGTTGACCACGTTAGCGTGCACTAATAGATGTTTATGTAAACACACCTGAATAAAGGTTCCCCTGAAACGCCCTGTGTAATTCGAACTGAAGCAAAAGTTCTGCTCCTCTTTGAATGCTGCTCATCCAGCACAATGGCTGCAAATGATGACGCCATTGACGGCTGTTTTGGTCTTGTGGCCACACTGCCAGTAAGGCTAATGCTAGGTCTACTTCGTGCCAAACTGGCAGGCTGTGCGGACTGTGCTCGCATTTTCATGCTTTCCGTATAATCAGTTTGGTGGTTTTCCTTTAAATGATTAAACAGATTTGTTGTGTTGCTGCTTTTTGAGGGCACCAGTCGCTGACATACCCTGTGACCTCATCTTCGGAGGATAACTCCGATGTCATGTCTGTCATTCTGATCGCCTAGCTTCAGCTTCTCCAGCATCTTATGGAAGTGGAGCAGGAAAAGGTCGACTCTTATTGGCTGTTGTCACTCACATTTCCGTCATGTATGATAGAAGCTCACAGCTGATCACGGGGATCGACCAGAAATTTATTGTGATCGTTAAGCACGATCGAGCGATCGGCCAGCCCTTCCTTTGGCTAACTTTGGTACATTCAGTCATGTTTATTAGTGTACATTGTCCCTGAAAAATAAACCAATAAACAAACAGTTAGTTGCACATCGATGAGCAGAAAAATTTACTTTAGATGTCTTTCCTTCTTGGATTTACACACCTGAATGCTGATTAGCAACTAAACCTATTATTTATTTTTAATTCCCGAGTTTCGCTCAGTAGATCCAACCTCTGGGATGCGGGTTCAGTTCTCAGCGGGGCCATTCTGGCTTATTGTTTAGATAAATATGGGATGATTTCCCCTGTTCTATGAAACAAGACGTGTCCGGCTGAGCTGAGTCCTGTTTCCACTGAGCTCCCTGGTGACTTCCTGCTCTCTGCTTTCTCAGGCATCAACATGTGTGTCTGCGTGTCTTTCCAGCACACACACTCGCCAGCAGCAGCACATTTAAGCTCATTATCTGTTTGGGAAACGCTGTGCAGCTTACTTATCTTTTACTGCTGTGCTTCCTTCACCTCCTGCTTCTGACCCTTCAGATGATCATTTCAATCCCAAATCATGACTTGGAGCCACAGGGCAGGTTATTAAGAGATTAGGATTAAAATCTGCTAAATTATTGAACCTGTTGTCCAGAATTAAATCAGTCCTATAAAAATGACCAGATCTTTCTGGTTTACTGCCTTTTATATGGTAAAACTTTCAGTCTGATGTCAAAGACCCGTATGAAGGAGCTCAAATCAGGTCTCTTCATTAATCTAAGATGTCTCCTCTAAATCCAGAGTTTCTTATGTGACTGGAGGAAAAGGCAGACATCCAGAGGTCCTTCTGTGTCAGTGATGGCAGGTCTCCCGGTGCAGCCGTATTGAACTGTTTTAGGATCAGCTCTGAGATAAATGTCTGTGTGTTTTCCACTCTTTGGCCCTTCAGTCTCAGATAATGAGCATAAACAATTTTCTCCTGAGACAGAAACCAGGCGAGCAGAGCTGCAGACTCTGCTCCACGTGGGTTAATCCTCCAGAGAAACTGCTAGAAGAAAACACGCACACACGTATCGTCTTTAGCGAAGCTCAATATAACAGCCGATGCTGAGCTCGTAGTAAACAGTGTGACCCTATAAACAGGGATTCCCTCAATTTTCTTATTTAACCCTTAAAACTTTTAATCCGTTTTTCCCATTTTTTTATATAAAACTTTATGTAGAAACTGAAGCTTTTAATCCCAGTCATATCTGATATATGATGTTTCCAGCCTCAGCTGTCAGACTGGGAGGTAAAATGATGTAAAATGAATGTATGAATAGATATAGCAGCATAAAGGCCGACCAGAAGAAGAAAACAGAATTTATTACTAACAGAACTTTGTAGAAATAACACACAGATCAACAGTGACCAAACCTTTTCTCATCTCATCGTTCTCTCAAGTCTTGGCTTTCAGGAGAAAAAATATTAGGTATACAGGTATATGTATACAGGTATACAGGTAAATAAGTTTTTTTCAAACACACATGGAACTTTCTGCTCACTGGTTGATCTTTGGCTGATTCAATGGCTGGATTGTAAACGTCTAAAATAAACTAATAAAATAAATTTCTCACATTTGAATCATGATGCTGCACGATGTGTTTTGGCCCCGTGCCTTTCATCAGTATGAGGAGTCGTTTTATTAATAATTTATTAAATAAATGAATGAATATTCCATTAAATAAATAAATATGCCAGTGAAATGAATGGGAAAAAAAGTAGACTTTTTAGTGGTTTACTTTACTTTAATTATTCTTATTGTATAAAGGTATTTTATGTTGTTTCTTCAATTAATTCAGTTAATTTAATTAATGCTGTCACATAAATCGAAGTACCGTTATGAAATAAAATCATTAAACAAACAAAAAAAAAAAAAATATATATATATATATTTTTTATATATATATATATATATATATTTTTTATATATATATATATATATATATATATATATATATCTATATATATATAAATAACTGAAAAAATTATTTTTTCATTATTTATTCATTTCATTGTCATATTAATTTCATGGAATATTTATTCTTAAGTTTTTATTTATTTAAATGAGAATAAACTGCTCTTCATACGTTGTGTCTTCATGTCTGATGAGGTTAATCAGGATAAATACAAGACACAGGTGTCAGCTTCACCTCATTAGTCTTTATCCAGTCATATCATTCCTCCTTCCATCCGCTCCGTAGTGCTCTCAGGTCGGACTCCAGTCATCAGGAAGTCCAGTGTTCAGTGTCAATGATTCCCTCCAGCTGATGTGGAGAAGATGGAGTCCTCCATCATCTCTGTGCTGCTGGTGAGGAAGGTTCAAGGTTCAAGGAATCTTTATTATCCCTTGAGGGCAATTTGTTGTACAGCCAGCAGTCAAAAAACAATCAGTCACAAACACACAATAACACAACGTATTTAAAAGGACTATAATAAAAATAATACGTTTAAAAATAACTAAATAAATAAAAATTAAAACTCCTTATTCAACAGGGCAATGGCTGCAGGGACAAAAGAATACTTGTGTCTGTTAGTCCTACATCTTGGTAGGATGTACCTGCACCCTGATGGAAGCAGCAGAAATTCATGAGCCAACGGGTGGCTTTGGTCTGTAAGGATTAAACGAGCCTTGTTTAACACTCTGGCTTGATGCAGGGCCGAAAGGTCATTTAGGGAGATCCCTGCAATTAATGAAAAAAAAGACGGGGTTGGCCTCGTCGTGGCCCAGCTGAGTTCTGCCGAGTCGAGTGGACGGATGTTCAGACGTCACAACCAACGGGTGTGTTTGTTTTATCTTTCAGGATTGTTCTCATCTGCGCTAAGAGGTCTCTGTGTGCCGCCTTCTCTGTCCTACCGTACGGAGAGAGCTTCTACCTCAGGTAATCCCACACACACAAACACACACCTGAGAGATTAAAACCTGGAAGAAGTCTGTTTCTTCTGTGAGACGGAGAAAATGAGCGAGGGGATGAGGAGGAAGGGGAGCTCTGGATGAAGTTCCCGCCGTGCTGCTCTTTGCTAGAGCCATAAAGCACATAATAATTGTTGTTATAAGATTTGTACATCGTACAGTTTACAGTGAAATGTTTTTGTACCTGAACAAATAACCACACATAATAATTATAATGTGCAGGAAAAAGCAATAAGATATAAAATTGAAGATATTGGGGGGTTTCTGTGTAGTGTGTGCAGGAGTCGTGCAAATTGTGCAAGAATTCTATGCTGATTAAGCAAACAGTTGGCCTGTGGAAAGAAACTCGTCTTCATCCTCTCAGATGTAGCTCGTTGGCCTGATGACGGTGGCGAGTGTCCAGGACGGCTGGGCTGCAGAGGGATCCTCTAACTCCTGAACCTGCAGTGTTTTACATAATGTCCTGCAGGCTGGGAAGGGTGGTTCTGATGCACAGTGCAGTCTCCCATCCAGGCAGCAATGCTCCCACACAAGATGCTCTCAGTAGGTGTAAAAGTTCCTAAGCACCATGAGTGGGAGCTTAAAGTGTCTCCGTCATCTGAGGAGCTGCAGACGGTGTCTGGCCTTCTGCACACCACTTTTAAAAATAACTTAATTTAATGGCGTGGTCCTCGGCCTCCACACCATCTACAGCTAATCACCTTGTACAGATCGGTGCCCTGCAGGTTTTAGATGCTCCCCTTCATCTGAATCAGGTGTGTAAGAGCAGGGAAACATGTAAAACCTGCAGGGCTGCAGCCCTCCAGGACCAGATCTGGACAACCCTGCTTTAAGGTTTCCAGTTAATAGTACTGCTGATGTTTGGTTGGATTCCTATCAAACGTTGGGGTCCTTGTTAAACACTGAATCACTTTGATTTTTTCACTGCTGTGAAAACAACTTGCTGCTTCCAAACATCTAGAAGCATCCAAAGAGTACCATCAGCTGGCTCTGTGTGAGATGTTTTTAATATAAACCACAAAGTCCAGCTCTCAGGTTACTTTAATTTAGGTAACACAAGATGATGATAGAACGTAAATAAAAAAAAAAACTATTCTGTAATATCAGAAGCTCTTACATGGGTAATGTAGGAAATCAAAAAGATGCTTATGCAGCTGCGTTAGTGACTGTGTTAGTGTCATTTTAAAGCAACGCGATGACAAGCCCCGCCCCTTCAAATCCTCATGAAGCCACTGGACCCGCACCTGATGCACATGTGACACAGCAAGGCCTTGGTTGGTGTGGTCACATGACAGGCCATGCAGACACAACATATCAAATCATCGCTCGCAGCACTTCATAAACTCATGAAGTCCGATCGGATCAGTTTTATGTATAAAGCAGTTTTCATACATTGCGCAGCTCAAAGTTCTGTAAAAAATAAAAGCAAAACAAAAACGGTTTTGTCAACTAGTCGGTCCACCCACCGACTCAAAACCAGAGACTTAAACTCATATTACACAAATACAAACATCAAAAGTACACAAATAAAATAAGTCAAACAAACATCTAGAACATCGGTTAGTAGATACGGAGTCGAGCAGACGGAGCATCACTAGTCAGACGAAGAGTCTGGGTTTGGGATGATGCTGAGATGGAAACGGGAGATAAATGATTGAAGTGTGTGTTTTCAGCCTGCAGTCACACACATGAAACTCTCCTCTGTGTTTAGTGACCCAATGTTAAGCCACCCCAGGAGGAGACACTCCTCTGGAAACATCTCCACCACCCTGGAGATGCTGCCAGGCCTGGAAGGTTTCCACCTGGACATCTACGGCAGGGTAGGTAACCCCCCACGTGCAGTTATTGCTCACCTGCTATTAACATTTCTCGTTTGGTACCTTTTGTGTTCATTTCCTCCCTCCCTCCATCTCTCTCTCTCTGTCAGTCTGTGTCGTACGCCCAGTTCCTCTACCCCACCAACGCTCTGGTAAGGCAGAAGCCGTCGTCCACCAGCGACCTGACGCTGCAGATCCCCGTGTCCAGGAGCACCCACAGCATGCCAGGCAGGAGCTACCCACCCAGCCGGCTCAACAGCACCGTGGGGCTGGACCTGGGTAAAAAACACACACAAACAATTTTATAATGCTTTCTCCAGGATGGTGAATGAAACGAACGTCTGTGATCTACTTTTATCTCATTGGCTGCCACAAATCTAACGTCTCTGTGGAAGTTTTAGTTCCAGGATTTACTTTTGTATCAATGTTAAAATGGAAAATCTGGGACTTAAAGCTCTTATCTTCAAGCATCAGGACTTTCAGGACATTAAAGTCTTATCACCCAGCTGACTCCTTTCCTTGAATTGAGATATAAGAAAGGATTTATCCAGGAAGGGGAGGCGGGGCTGCAGCTGACCAATCAGAGCACAGAGAAAAAAGACCGATGAGCTGAAGAGAAGACAAACACAGGATGGAGAGATGAAGCAGCTGTGCTGCAGCTTCGGCCTCATGTGTTTAAATGCCTCTAAACACGTATGTGCACCCTGTGTGTCACATCCTTTCTCACTGTGGGGGGGTGTTTAGACACAGAGCCCCGATTAGCCTCCAGTCCGGATCCTTTCATTAACACAACACAGCTGTGTGGTTTTTTTACAGCATGGGGACAAAAATGTGACTGAACACCAACACCAACCACGCTGCCTTTCGTTGCCATGGAAACATATTAATTCTAATGTTTTAGGGTCAGGATTCAGTTTTCATGGTTGAAGTAGGAGCTGGCGGATGCGTTGTGTCCATATGAGAGAAGTCACAATGACTTCATTTCAAAAATAAATCACAGTATTAAACGTTGTGATTGATCAGTCGTAAAGATTCCCCAATATCATCACTTTCCAAACAGGATTATGTGTGGACCACGTCAGCACGAGACGAAAACAACATGTATGTTTTACTGCTTGGTTCCGTGTTGGAACAGAGAAATTACTCAATCCAAACACACAGATGAACTCATCCTCACCGGATTTTATTATTGATGGGGACCAAGCTGCCATTGTGTTCATTTGGTCTGATGTTAGTTGTTTTTTTAACTTTATTTAAACAGTGTGTGTAACACAGTACTTGTGTGAGCACTGACAGCCGGTGGCGTGAAAGAGCTCTGGATGATTCCTTCATATACGTCTGGTTGTTCAGGCGGAGGTAAAGGCTGGCATTCGCTGAGATATTTACTTTGGGGGCTGTTTTAGAAGCTCAGCGGTTTCAGACTCCAGAAACATCCAGACGATAAACACCTGAAGCAGAATCAGCTAAACTCGTCCCGGAGTGGACAGGACCTCAACTGGATGCATATCTGATCTTTTACATCATCAAGGGAGACAGACGTCACAGTTCTGCCCTGAATGAGGCCAAACAGCAAGATGGAGGGTAAATAGTGTACAGAACAATGTTATATCATAGTAACTTTGTCAGCTCCAGTTACACAACTTTAAACCTGATCCAAGCCAGAGGAAACAGTGTTTGTTCACTTTCTAAGTAGTCTTCAGGAATAGTTCTCCAGACTTCAGTGATGTTGAGGTCCGAGCTCCGTCTGTGATCTGCAACATGCAAACACTACAAGATGATGAAACAACTCCCTGATCTGTGGGTTTGCTACAAAGCTGCAGCCTTTGCTTCCCCTCTGTGTGTGTTTGTGTGTGTTGGCAGGTATATCTGCCGGCTGGTGTTCTATCTGACTGGAACATGTGTGATTCTGCTGGGTTCACTGTCTTTGTCTGGTTCAGGTGTGGAAGACGTGACGGACTATGACCCCAACCTCCTCAGTGACCCCCAGTGGCCTTGTGGGAAACACAAACGGGTGCTGATCTTCGCCTCCTACATGGTAGGAAAACAGATTTATCTCTCGTGTGAAAATGCTCCTGGTACAGAATCTTCTCATGTCAGTGTTCTGGGATTAGCTGCAGTGTCGCTTCGCGCCTCATCCACAGCTCTGCAGGCTGTTCGACACCTTTAATGAACTTAGTGTCAGACGACAGATGGCTGGAGTGTTGATGTGATGCTGCTGCAGGTGTTTTTATCTCAGGACTCCCGTGTCTCGGCTTATCCATCCTTGTACAGTCCAGAGCAGGACACTCTGATTTGGATCCGGGATGTTTATTAAGCCCCAATCATCTTCACAAAAAGCCCTGGTAGAAGCTGTTTATTGATGATCATGTGTGCTGAAGAGCCACTGCTTCCTCACCGCGCCCGTCTAGGATTCTTGTGATGCCATCACAGCTTCTGACCCAACTGACGACTCCAGACATCAGCAACAGATCCTTTAAGTCTGCAGAGATCTCCGTCAGCAGCTGTTTCCTGCTGAATGCTCCACATTTACCTTCTCTGCTCTACCTGTAGTTCTTTTCCAAGATGTGTTCAGGTTTCACCTCCCATGGTTCTGCTGCTCCCACAACATCTTAATGTGGTTCAGACCTGGAGACTGCTGACTACTCTGTTATAGCCAGAATTATTATCTTATTCATGTTTTTTGGCTCATCCTGTCACAGGATACGGCAATGTAAGTTTACTTCTACTACACATTTCAAGTACGAGACACTTTTACATAAAACATTAAAAGCATCACGGCGGGGAGCCATAACAAGTGATTTAAAAACAAACTTTAAAAGAAATAAATAAAAACAGGAAAAATAAAATAGATAAAATAGAAATTAACTTTCAGTGTGGGGAATTAACAGCTTTCTGATAAAAGGCAGCAAATAGAATAGTTTTTAACTCTGATGTAAAACTGCTGAGTCAGCAGACCTGCAGGTTTCTGAGAGTTTGTTCCACATGTGAAGAGCGTAAAAGCTGAACGCTGCCTCTCCACGTTTAGTTCTGACTCTGGGAACAGAAAGTAGACCTGACCCAGATGACCTGAGGGATCTGGTTGGCTCATAATACCAGAAAATCCTGGATGGATTCTGGTCTTAAACCATTCAGGTCTTTGTAAACTAACAGCAGGAAGACAGTGTAAAGATCTGAGGACTGGAGTTCTAGGATCTACTTTCCTGGTCTTAGTGAGGACTGGAGTTCTAGGATCTATGTTCCTGGTCTTAGTGAGGACTGGAGTTCTAGGATCTACTTTCCTGGTCTTAGTGAGGACTGGAGTTCTAGGATCTACTTCCTGGTCTTAGTGAGGATTAACTGCAGGTGTCTGATGGACTTTTTAGGGAGACCTGTGAGAACAGTTTTACAGTAGTCCAGTCTACTAAAGATAAATGTGGACCAGTTTTTCTAAATCCTGCTGAGTCATCAGTCCTTTAATCCTCCAGATGTTCTTTAAGTGATAACAGGCCGACTTCACAGCTGTTTTAATATAACTGCTAAAATCCAGGTCTGAGTCCAGGACTACTCCCAGGTCTGAGTCCAGGACTACTCCCAGGTCTGAGCCCAGGACTACTCCCAGGTCTGAATCCAGGACTTCTCCCATGTCTGAGTCCTGGACTACTCCCAGGTCTGAATCCAGGACTGCTCCCAGGTCTGAGTCCAGGACTACTCCCAGGTCTGAGCCCAGGACTACTCCCAGGTCTGAATCCAGGACTTCTCCCATGTCTGAGTCCTGGACTACTCCCAGGTCTGAATCCAGGACTGCTCCCAGGTCTGAGTCCAGGACTACTCCCAGGTCTGAGTCCAGGACTTCTCCCAGATTTCCGGCTTGGTTGGTAGTTTTGAACTTTATGTTTGAAGCTGAGAACTGACTTTTAATCTTCTTTCTGATCTTTAATTTATTCGGTGCAGTTGATCCGAGTCTGGATCGGACTCTAGTCTCCTGCTTAGCTGGTTATGTAGATCTGTGTGTTAACAGCATAACTGTGGTAACATGTTTAGTTGTTTTTCTTCATCTCAGTGGGAGGCAGCATGTAGATGTTGAGCAGGGCCCTGTCTGGCTAATACAGTGTCAGCTTTCGTTCCTCCGGGTCCGTTCCATCGTCTCCGAAGCACCTCTGACCGCCTTCAACGTGCTCGCTATTAAGCTCTGATCTTGTAGATTTGGATTTGATCTGCACCACACAAATCACCTTCAGTTTGATCCAAAGACCAACCCAACACCTTCTTCCTGTCCTCCAGGGTCCATGTTACATGTTACTCATTTCACTCTTTGTTTTATTTACTGTCCAGTCTGAGGCTCTGTCCTGATCATTCTGCCATTAAATGCAGCGTCTGGTGTTTGATGTGCTCTATTTAATACAGCTGCTGGTTAAGGAAACGCTGCACAATGACGACCCAACTCCCTGAGTAGTGAGGTGTCTTTGTGTTAAACTCCACACTCTGAGATCTTTCTCTACCTCCAGCGTTGTGTATCGGGCCTTTCACTCCACGTTAGAGCCAGTTTGTTCTCCTGTCTGATTCGAGTAGTTAACAGCATGTTAGACTTACATTAAATGGTTGTGGAGTCCAGGATGGTCCAGGTTTCTGGCTTGGTTTGTTACATACGTTATTTGGGCCTTTTTACCTTCTAGCTGTGGCTCCAAAGACAAAAACCTTGATTTTGTCCTTTAATTGAAGAAGATTTTGTTGCATTAGGATGTTTGTTTGTTGTGTGAAGGATTCTGACCTCCAGGTGATGTGAAGTAGATCTAGATCATCAAGGAGACAGGAACTACACCAGGAGAACACACACAGAGCTTCCTTACATTAGCATAATTACCTGACAGGCTGCAGCTTTACTAAGATGAATTAATACTGAGAACACACACACACACACACACACTGTACGCTGCTACTTAATTCTGTAGAGATTAGTGTGAGGTGGGCTGCTTTGTCACTGTTCTTACTGTGTGTGCGTTGTCACCACTTACTCTAAGTCTCATTTAACCCACAAACAGCTTTAGAAGAGAACAGTGAGGACTGCCTCCACTGGTACACACTGTACGAACACACACCAGCCTTTAAATCATGTTAAACTCTGATTTCCTAAGTTTCACATAAAAAAAATGAGGCTGAATTACTTCAGAACACCGTGGATTTGATGTGCTTTGCTCAGCTGACTGCAGTCACTCAGACTGTACAGAAAAGTCCTCGTTCAGACAGAATAAATCTGAAACAAAAAGAATTCAAACCAGAGTTTTCATCAGTTCTCAAAGTTTAATATAGAATAAAGAAATAAGTAGAAGAGCAGGAATAGACAGTAGCACGAGAAGAAAGTATGACTTCTTCTAGTTCTTTAAATTCAAAGCTTGGCCCAATTTCTTCAGGTCAGTCAGGTTGAGGTCTGGACAGTTCTGTTGTAGATCTGCTGCTATGTTTAGGGGTGAACTTAGAGGAGTGGCCACTTTTTAAATCTGAGAGCCAGGTGCCACCTCAGGAAGGACACAGATCAGGGGGAGACAGACCCCAGCCCCAGCATCAGACACAAGGATCCATTCTACCACGGTAGACCACCCTCTTCCACTCATCGATCCAGATTATTAATGTAACGATGTTTTATTTCTCGTGTCTCTCTAATGTGAGAACAGTTATCACAGCAGTGTTAGAGAGAGGAACACAATCATATCCTTTCTTACTCTATGACCCCCTGATAAAGTCTGACCCAGGCCACCATGTTTTCAGTCCGCTGTCATTACAGAACCGGAGAGAAGCGAAAACAGCAGCATGAATGATGAGAGAATCAGAGGGAAAGATTTCCTCCATCATTGTTTACATCCTCATGTGATCATTTACATTTACTGTATTTATCTGTTCTTCATCTGTCTGTTCTTTCTCCTCTTTTTGCCTCCAGACGACCGTTATAGAGTACGTGAAACCATCAGACCTGAAGAAAGACATGAACGAGACTTTTAAGGAGAAGTTTCCCCACATTAAGCTCACGCTCAGCAAAATTCGCAGGTAAAGTCTTTAAATTTCATCAGCTAAATGTGACCGTGAATTCTCTAGAAGCTGGAACTAAGTTTGATCTGCGATGATGTGTTTCAGTCTGAAGAGGGAGATGAGGATAGTCGGGGAGGACTGCGGTCTGCAGCCCGTCAGCATCGCCATGTCCTTCGTCTACTTTGAGAAGCTGGTGCTGCAGGGGCGACTCAACAAACAGAACAGGTTGGTACTGAGGCTGCTCTTTGAGGCGCCTGAATACTGCAGTCTGATTGGTCAGAGTTCAGAGCGCGATAAGATTCTTCACTTCTGAGTTTTTTTTTTTTTTTCCTGACAATCTGTTTAATTATGTTCTATTCAAACATAAATCAGCTCTGTCTCATACAGTAAACACGGCGGCAGGGTGGATAAAGTGCATCCTGGTGCAAGGATGGAGCTCTGTATGTGTGTGTGTGTCTGAGAAGGTGTAAATCTTCAGTGTGCGTGGATGTGGAGGGTTGGGTGGGTGTGTGTGAGTACTGTAGGGGGGTGTAAATGTTGAACTACATGGGGACTACTGCTTCCACAGCTCTGGAGAAGCAGCTGTCCAGCTTTCCTGATGGAGGCGGTACAAACAGGGCGTTGCCCAGGTGGGTGGGGTCAGCTACAATGCGTCTGGCCCTCTTTTGGACTCGGGCGGTGTAGATGGAGTCCAGATCTGGTAGACAGCGGCCTACAATCCCCTGAGCTGTCCTCACCAGCCGGGCTAAGTTCCTCTGGTCCTGTGCAGCTGCCGTACCGTCACACTGAGACAGGATGCTCTCCATGGAGGCTCTGTAGAAGTTCACCCGTCCGCTCCACCTTCCTGAGGAAGAAGAGCCGTTGTTGGGCTTCTTCACCAGGTGGGAAGTGTTCACAGTCCAGGAGAGGTCAGAGGAAATGTGGATGTCCAGGAACTTCATGCTGTCCACACGCTCCACTGCCTCTCCGTGGATGCAGAGAGGAGCATGCTCAGTCTTCCTGGACCTCCTGGAATCTACTACGACCTCCCTGGTCTTGTTGATAAGAACCAGATTGTTCCTGGAACAGTATTTTGTGAGACTCTGGACCTCTTCTCTGTAGTGGATCTCATCATTGTTGGGTATGAGAGCCACCACTGTGGGATCGTCTGCAGACTTCCCAACCATGATGGTGGGTGGATGGCAGAGCAGTCCTGTGTGAAGAGGGTGAAGAGGGCGGGGCCGAGCACACAACGCTGCAGCGTTCCAGTGTTGAGGATCATTGGTGAAGATGCTGACTTCGTCACCACCTGGACCGTTGGTGAGGAAGTCCCTGATCCAGGTGCAGAGTGATGCTGGCAGACCAGGTTGTGGAGCTTCAGGACCAGCAGGTCCAGGAGAACGGTGTTAAAGGCTGAGCTGAAGTCCACAAACAGCATCCTAACAGGTGTTGGGATGCTGCAGGTGAGTCAGGGCCGTGTGAAGTGCTATGGAGACAGCATCCTCCATAGAACAGTTCTCACTGTAGGCAGACTCCAGACTGTCCAGGCCGGCAGGGGTGGGGTCATTGATATGCTTTAGGAAGATCCGCTGAAAACCCTTCATGATGACTGGGGTGAGAGCGAAGGGGCGGTGATCATTGAACCAGGTAATGCTATTTTTTTTGGGCACAGGAACAATGATGGAGGACTTCAGGCAGACAGGAACTGTGGAAAGCTGCAGGTTGAAGATGTCCAGGAAAACTTCTACCAGTTGGTCTGCACACAGTTTTAGTGTCCGGTTTCAGTAGAAACCGGACTGTGCGGTCCACCCACGGTTCCGGTTGGGAAGAACTGTGATTGTGTTTGTGGGTGGGACAGCATCAGTGCGGAAGCTAACATAGGACAGCACAGATGACGTGTTTTCCTCCAGATCAGCGTCCTCTTTGAACACTCCCCAGTCTGTGTGTTCACAGCAGTCCTGTAAGGCTGAGGAAACCTCCTCAGTCCAGACCTGAATGGTTTTAGTGGTGGGTTTGGTCCAGATCAGAGGTCTGTAGGCAGGGATCAGCTCCACATCCCGAGGTGAAGAGTGGCTGCAGCCTTTTATGCTCCTGGAATGTTCCAATACACCTACTCCAATATATTAAAGTCTCTTGTCATAAAGTTTATGAATTTGTGGAATTTGGGGAGGACAGATTTTAATTCCACGTGGTTAAAGTCCCCAGCCTCGATCACAGCCGGATCTGGATTAGCATCCATCTGCACGGTGATCAGGCAGTACAGCTCCTCCAGCGCTAACTTAGCATTAGCTTGTGGTGGTATGTAGGCCGCTATGATCACGCCTGAGCTGAGTTCTCTAACCAGTTTAAACGATCTGCGCTTCACTGCCAGATGTTCCAGGTCGGGGGAGCAGAAGGTTCCAGTAATGTTTGTAGCTGTTCACCACCAGCTGTGAACGTACAGCACCAAACCTGTTTTGTTCTCACCAAAGCTGCAGTCCGGTAGGCATGGAACAGAGAGCCCTGCTAGCTCCACCGCTGCGTCAGGGATATTGTTGTTCAGCCAGGTCTCTGTGAAGAAGCCACACTGCTGTCAGTCTTACGTGAGACGATCCTCAGACGGATTTCATCCAGTTTGTTGGTGAGAGACCTGGCTTTGGCGAGGAGGAGACTGGGCAGAGCCAGTCCTCTCAGAAAAAAGTGGAGGGACTTTACTCTGAAGAACTAAACATCAACATGTTGGAGTCCTGGTCCTGAAAGTTGATGTTTACGTCATCAGGCTCCATTATAACCTACAGTTTACTGAAATAAACTAAATACTCAGACGACCGAGAGAAACTCCGTCGTGTTGGTTCAGTTGACTGCAGTCATTCCTCCCACTCAGCAGCATCTCTGCTGAGGACATGAAATAAGTTGCTCTGCTATATTTGATATGAACAGCCTTTAAATTAATTCTGCAATGTGTTGTTACTTGTTCTGAGTCTGAGGTCATAAAACCGAACCAGTTCCCAACAATTGAAGCCCCGTACCTGAGGAATGAGCTCCTCCTTCTAGCTGCTGGATGCTGGGTGTGTGCATGTGTTTGTCTCTGTGGGAGATGGGTGGGGGGACGTTTGCTGTGCAGATTAAAGGGGAAAAAATCCTGATTTTCATAACAAAAAATGGTCATAAACTGCAAATACCACTGGATTTATCCAGTCCCAGCACCTGGTCTACAATATTCTGTCTTCCAGCAAAAGTAAAAACTGAGTAAAGTGTTGTTTACAGATGTTAAAATTCTGCTCTGGTTACTAAAAATGTGAAGTATGTCCATGTTTTTTCCTGCCCTGATTAAAAAAAATAATAAAAAATCTAAAATAGACAGGTACCCTCTCAGCTGTTTGACGTAAAATCATCAGGATGTTGTACAATATCATGTATGAAAAATGCACCAAATCTTATTAAGGACGATTATAATCCTCAATCATTTAATCAAATGTCATTAATCTATCATCAATCAATTTTAATATATTAATTAATAATATTAATGTCTGTAATGTCCCGTTTTCTATTCGTCCAGGTTGGAAATGAGGATTATTCCCCGAACAAGCAAAAACAAATGTTAGTTTTTAACCTTCCTTTGAGACAATATCTTAATCTTGGAGCTTTACTCGTGTTAAATGTTAACAGGTTGACACATTAACTTGATATGACTGAAATTCTTAGTTTCTATTTACAAAGGGAGGCTTCAGCATTCAGCCAGAGGGAGATGTTGTTCAGAACAGAAAGAAAGATCCTGTTTCCTCCTCATTACGTTTAACCTGACCGATGATGGTGTCATCCACAAGCCATCCATCGTGCTTCATGGTCTTCAGATCTGGACCTGCAGTCAGCTGATCTGCAGGCTACTGGGACAGTCTGGTGGTCCAGTGGCTCCCTCTTGTGTTTGCTTTCAGTAACTCAGCCTCTAACAGCAAAACATTTCATTTGTGGATTTCATCTTTTTTCATTGATCCTCGGGTTGAAATGCATTGAATGCCACAAGCAACACAAAGTAAACCTTCATTTATCCGTCTGTTAGCATGCAGATAAAATCCCTCTGCTGGACAGAGACGGGCTGTTCCTGCTGGGAGCTGCTCGGCCACTGACACTGATGTTGTTTTACAGGAAGTTGGTGTCAGCCGCCTGCATCCTGTTAGCTGCCAAGATCAGCAGCGACCTGAAGAAACAGGAGGTCAAACACCTCATAGATGTAAGACACACACACACAAACACACACATGGCCGTGACCTCTGCCGGCCAGTCAGATCAGGTTGCTCTTGGTAAAGCGTTTGTCAGGTTATTCTACCTGAGCAGGTGGAAAAGGACCTGCAGGGCCTCTGAGCTGCAAGGTCATTTTCCAGCAGCAGGAAGTTTGCGCATGAACAAAGTAAAACAGCCACATTAGCAGCTAACGCTAATACTGCCATGTACAACAAAGACTGGAGGTTATAAATAACAGGAAGTCAGTCCCAGTTATGGGATTGTGATGGTCATAAACAGGTTGATTAAAAATGAATATATATATATAATGTATATGTATATATGTATATGTGTGTATATATATATATATATATATATATATATATATATATATATATATATATATATATATATATATATATATATATATATATATATATATATATATATACATACATTAGCCATGCAAGTCAAAGTACACATGGCCGGTACAGTGAAACTGCGAATGGCTCATTAAATCAGTTATGGTTCCTATATACATATATGTTGTTAGCTTATTCCTTGGGCTGGCTCTGTTTAATGGAACACAAACACACACACACACACACACACACACACACATATCTTTGCAGCTGAGGTTTTCTGTCTCTGGTGGTATTTTACCACATTTCCTGCACCTGTTAATATATATGCAGAAAATATAATCTACAGAACTGAAAGACGACATAATCCGTAATGTTGCACCTGATGACTTTAACTGACTTTATTTAGACAGTTTGAGGTGACGTGCTCAAAAACGTCATGTCTGTAAAAGTTTTCCTTGTGTGCTTGTTGTGGAAGCTTCCTGACCACATTCACCATCATCCCCCTCCCCTGCCCTCAGCCAGCTTTCAGGAAATCCAGGAGAAAAGTCTCCCTCATTCTGAAATAATTACCTAGTTTTATGATTGCCAAGTTAATCTCATCATTATAGGTCCACTTTAATCGTCTGTGCATTAAACACTGATAAGTACGGTGGCTTTGAGGACCAAAACATGACAGAATTTGCACAAATGGACATGAAGTAATTTCTCCTGTTAGTCCTCATGGACCGCCTTCCACCTCAGAGGCTACACGGTTGTCAGTTGTTCTTGAGCAGAAACATACAAAAACCATAAAATCCAGTAAACTTTGAACCAGTCTGAGCTGATTTCTGAAGATTCTTTGTGTCTCTGCAGAAGCTGGAGGAGCGCTTCAGGATCGGCAGGAGGGAGCTCATATCGTTTGAGTTCACCATCCTGGTTGCCCTGGAGATGGCGCTCTACCTGCCCGAGAGTCATGTCATGCCACATTACAGACGGCTGGTGCAGCAGCAGCAGGTATAGCAGTGCCTGGCTCAGCGGCACCTTCCAGCTCCAGCACTGTATCCCTCATGATGCCTGAGGCTGCCGAGAAACCTTCCTCCACTCAGTTCAGCCTCACCGCCATGAGCCAGCACTGCCTGGCTCAACGGCAAAGCAGCACAGAGCGCCTTCAAGCCCCACCCTCAACGCCAAGACAGAGACACACTGTGACGTCTGATTCTTTAGCAGGTCTGACCGAGTGGGAATGACCGGAGACGTCGTTCATCACAGCCCTGGAGGTGTGAGCGTGTTTTTATGGGAGGAGACGCAGACGAGCTGAGCAGTTTACAACCTCCCCTCCAAAAGATTCATGAATATTTGTAGCCTCAAAAGGAACAAATTCAACTTTTAACACCTTAAATGTGCCCACAGTCGCTTCCTAATCAAGATTAATGAGCATAAGACAATCATTTTACTGAAGGTTTGAGATCATCATGAAACATCCAGGACATGAGTTGTATGTTGTTTCACTGGTGAGAGAACATACAGTGGTTCCTTCCACATCTCATCCTCCTTGGTTAGTTTTGTCCTTTTCTCCTGTGTGAAGAGGACAGCTCCTTTCAGACAGTCAGAAGTTCCAGAAAAAGTTAGAGTATAGAAAATTAGGGCGAAAATCAGTCATTAATTTGACTTTTATTTTACTGCAGATAATATGAACCCAATAAACCCTCTTTGTAACGTCCCCCACAAACACTTAAAAGATGTTCTAATGGTGTGTTCGATTTGTAGTTGGAAGTCGGATTTTATAAGTTCCCAGTCGGAAATACAACACAAACACAACTTGTTTGGAGCAAATTCACCAACCCTGACTTCACCCAGTAAAGATGGCTGCCCAACAAGTCTGTGGTTTATCCCTGCATTAACTTGGAGTGTGTCTCAAACCGCACACTTACGTGAGTGCACTGGCAGGTAGTGTGTATTGCGCACTAAGCACTACCTTCTGTAGTGACACTATCGTGGGTAAGTGCTGACCTAGATGGAGCACTAACGTTTTGCACTTACTGGTAGTGACGTACCAGCATTTGATGGCGATTCTTCTGCCCGCTTTAATTTACAGAATGAATTTCCAACTCTTAATTTTACTTTCTCTTGTTTACTCCTTACGTAACCCCACCTGTAAACTTTGCCGACGCAGGATCCTCCTCGGGCTGAACATGAGTTAGAACATATGCCTATTTCTTTATTTTAACATATATGACCCTCCTACATGCTGCCTGGTGGCAGCGCCGCTCCGTTAATATACATCTTTTAGGACAATCCGTCCTAGTTCTTCCAAAATCACGTTCACGTACGTGTTTGTATGTCATACCTTTATGGTATTAAATGCCTTTTAAAAATTTGTGAAAACAAAGTACCATTGCCTATACCGTATTCATCTACCTCAGTTGATAACAATAGAAACCATCAGCACACACGTTCATGTGTCTTTGTGTGTCTCCCCCACACCTGTTAGCTTTTAAATATGCAAAGATATCTTCACTGAATTTAAGTCGTTTACATTATACACTTGTTTTCATTGGTGTTTACACTGATACCGTTCACGTCTGGCAACAGGAAACCGATTATACTAAAAATCATCATTTAAAATATGAAATGCAGTAACGAAGAGGCTAAAACAGGGATGCAGAAAACTTTTCATTAAAACATTTCTCTCATGCTGCCTTCTCCACAGCAGCGTCCTAGCCCGCAGGCGGTAAATTCCTCAGTGCCACTGCTGGCTCGGTGGTTTGATGCCACAGTGACCTACGGTGAACACACAATGGCGGTTTATATGAAAGCAAATATTATTTATGTTTATATGTACTTTATGGGTACTTTGTACATCACTTTAGATAAGAGTCTGCAATCAGCTAAGGCTTAGTTAGCGGTACCATCGAAACGGGCCGGTTCTCTAAACCAGCGGTGTTTCCTAATCAGGTTTCAGATCAAGGACCATTTCGTTTACGCCAGAGACCCCACAGTGCTTAATCTGGAGGTTCAACTATCATGTATGAACGTACCGAACCTATAGCAATAGAATTATGATCGAATAACTTCATACTTACAACAGTACAGTACAACAGTGCGTGTAGTGTCCATCGTTTCACACTAGATTTTTGGCCGAGTTTAGGGCAGCATCCGGGTACTTTTAGTGCACTGAGTTTTTACTCAAATTTCTGTGTCAGCGCACTAAGCACTTAAATGTAGTGTTCGAAGTATAGAAGTGCGCAGATTGGGACACACCCTTTATCTACACTAAACAAAAACAAGTTGCACGCATGAGAAACTACATAAGAACAACTGCTCTCTTTCGATTATAGTAAAACACATTCACGATTTTTCTCTTGTGGAGACGATGTTTATCTTGAATGTCTTTCATATTCTGTGATAATTTCCACATACTGCTTCAATAAACATGTAAAGAGAAAGCTAACATTTTAGCTAACGTCTGTAGCATTGTTTTAGCTAACGTCTGTAGCATTGTTTTAGCTAACGTTGGCAGTGTTTTAGCTAACGAGGTAAGGAGCTAACGAGCCTTGTTTTAGCTAACGTCAGTAGCGTTGTTTTAGCTAACGTCGGTAGCCTTGTTTTAGCTAACGTCAGTAGCGTTGTTTTAGCTAACGTCTGTAGCGTTGTTTTAGCTAACATCCGTAGCGTTGTTTTAGCTAGCGTTGGTAGCGTTGTTTTAGCTAACGTCTGTAGCGTTGTTTTAGCTAGCGTTGGTAGCGTTGTTTTAGCTAACGTCTGTAGCGTTGTTTTAGCTAGCGTTGGTAGCGTTGTTTTAGGTAACATCGGTAGCGTTGTTTTAGCTAGCATCGGTAGCGTTGTTTTAGCTAGCGTTGTTGGCGTTGTTTTAGCTAGCGTCGGTAGCATTGTTTTAGCTAACGTTGGTAGCAGTGTTTTAGCTAAGCTTCCCAGAAGTTCCTACAGTAATCCCCTTAATGTGTACTGATATTCTGACTTTACAGAGAAAAATAGTTAAATCCTCTCACATCTTTCTCTTAGAAACCTCATTTTTAAACCTTTCATTTTCTCACACATTTGGAGATCCTGTGTCCATCTTTGCTCCTCAGACATTCAACCTTTGACTTTCCCGTCCTGACTTAGTTAGAAATGTGTTGATTGATGTATTTATAACATATTTGGGTTCATGCTGTCTGCAGTTTTTTTTTATATACCTTTTTAGCCCTTTCTGATTGGGATCTGTAGATGTTAAAGAGCACACTGAGTATGTTTGTTCACGCTGAACTCAGTTTTTATTTTAACTTTTGCATTTGAACCAGCAACCAATCCTGATTTACCCAGAACTTTTCTTCAGATGCAACCTGAAAAATGCTGCCCCCTTGTGCCCAGAGTGCAGACCTACAGTTAAAGACTTAAACATTTGGCTGGCTGTGCAGCGGACCCGTCATGACTGACTTCTATGAATCCGGCTGCAGACTTCCTCCTTCTGTCTGCACGTCAGAGCAGCCAAAGCTCCTTCCGTTGTTAAATCTGCAGTCGAAAAGCAATAATTTATTGTTTTCATCGTATCATAAAGGGATGAATATTTAAACTGAGGCTCTAACGGGAGGTTTATGGATGTGTTTTCCTCTGGAATTGGACATCACTAACAGACGTCATGTTCCAGGAAAATACGGCGACACAAACGCTTCCTGCAGAGCTTCAGCTGGTTTTTGCACTTTGCCTTTTAGCTTCACCTCAATCTTTATTTTATCACTATAAGTACCGACAGTAATATTTTTCTACGTGTAAAGTATCTTATTGCAATATTGTGTAATAAAAATAGCCATGGCACTGAAACTGTATTTATTGCTAATGATCAGATGAATCGTGTCTGTGTTTAGAAAACGTCCATGTTCTTCCACGGATGGTTGGTGTCCACGCTCTGCAGCGTGCGTGAAACACGATCTTTTTCTTTAAGTGAGAAAATTTAAACTCCGCAGCAAAGAGCAGAACTTCCTGGTAAAGTCGGGGTGGAAACGGATCCGCCATCTGTTTCTCTACATTAGAGATTTCTGATATGAGTCTGTGCAGCTTTTTTTGTTTTCAGCCGACCTTCGTCTTCCTCGGTGTGTTTACTGTGACGTGCCACGGCGTTGTTTGACTTCCTGTTCATGTTTTATCCTCTTCGTCTGTGAGCGCTGGAACTCTAAAAGGGAATTATTTATCACGTGTTTGTCTACCTTTCATAGCTACTCTTACTTTTTAACTTTAAGTTGATTGTTTTTATATTGTTTATCCACTTTTTTGTTTGTTTCTTTGGGCAGAGTTGATGAGCCATGCAGCTGATTGGCAGCATTGCATCACATGACATCCAAACACATCCATCCAGAACTAAACGACAACATAGACACGTTGCATCAGATTAACCTGAAACTAGAGTTTATATTTGTTACATGAAGGTGGATTTAAATCCTATCAACCTGCTGCAGTTTAACTAACCAGCTAGTTTCACTGCAGGGTAGTTCGGTATTCACTGCTAAATTACACGAAATTAAACCATTTCTAACTTGTTTTGTAAAAGATGAAGACCATATGCTGTTAAAATGTTCAACATGAAGTTTATTTTCATTAAAATATGTAAATTACTACGTCTTTTTCTTGTGTTCCTTCACCAACAGCTCATGTTTGTTTCTGGTCTGGTCTGATTTTTTAAAAACGTTGGGACGCTGTATAAAATGTAAAAAAAAAAAAAAAAAATCTCATCAAACCATATTTTATTCCCAGTAGAAGAAAGAACATCTCAGATGATGAAACTGAGACATTTCACCATGTGATGGAAAACATGAGTGAATCTGATGCAGCAACATGTCTGGAAAAAGTAGTTCCAGGGTGATGTTCAGCACGGTGTAAAAAGTAGTTCCAGGGTGATGTTCGGCACGGTGTAAAAAGTAGTTCCAGGGTGGTGTTCGGCACGGTGTAAAAAGTAGTTCCAGGGTGATGTTCGGCACGGTGTAAAAAGTAGTTCCAGGGTGATGTTCGGCACGGTGTAAAAAGTAGTTCCAGGGTGATGTTCGGCACGTTGTAAAAAGTAGTTCCAGGGTGATGTTCGGCACGGTGTAAAAAGTAGTTCCAGGGTGATGTTCGGCACGGTGTAAAAAGTAGTTCCAGGGTGATGTTCGGCATGGTGTAAAAAGTAGTTCCAGGGTGATGTTCGGCACGGTGTAAAAAGTAGTTCCAGGGTGATGTTCGGCACGTTGTAAAAAGTAGTTCCAGGGTGATGTTCGGCACGTTGTAAAAAGTAGTTCCAGGGTGATGTTCGGCATGTTGTAAAAAGTAGTTCCAGGGTGGTGTTCGGCACGGTGTAAAAAGTAGTTCCAGGGTGGTGTTCGGCATGGTGTAAAAAGTAGTTCCAGGGTGATGTTCGGCACGTTGTAAAAAGTAGTTCCAGGGTGATGTTCGGCACGTTGTAAAAAGTAGTTTCAGGGTGATGTTCGGCACGGTGTAAAAAGTAGTTCCAGGGTGATGTTTGGCACGGTGTAAAAAGTAGTTCCAGGGTGATGTTCGGCACGGTGTAAAAAGTAGTTCCAGGGTGATGTTCGGCACGTTGTAAAAAGTAGTTCCAGGGTGATGTTCGGCACGTTGTAAAAAGTAGTTCCAGGGTGATGTTCGGCACGGTGTAAAAAGTGGTTCCAGGGTGATGTTCGGCACGGTGTAAAAAGTAGTTCCAGGGTGATGTTCGGCACGTTGTAAAAAGTAGTTCCAGGGTGATGTTCGGCACGGTGTAAAAAGTAGTTCCAGGGTGATGTTCGGCATGGTGTAAAAAGTAGTTCCAGGGTGATGTTCGGCATGGTGTAAAAAGTAGTTCCAGGGTGGTGTTCGGCATGGTGTAAAAAGTAGTTCCAGGGTGGTGTTCAGCATGGTGTAAAAAGTAGTTCCAGGGTGGTGTTCGGCATGGTGTAAAAAGTAGTTCCAGGGTGGTGTTCAGCATGGTGTAGAATCTCTTCTAACATGTCTGGAAACGTCTGGGAAGTGAGGAGACCAGTTGCTGGAGTTTTAGGAGAGGAATGTTGTCCCATTCTGGTCTGAGGCAGGATTCTTCTTTGTTCCTTTCCTGGGTTGTACATCGGCTCTGCTGCTCCACAGTGCCCCCATGGTTGTAGGTGGTAGTGCTCCATTTGCTAAGCCTGTAAGAGCCCTGAAAATGGACCAAATTCTGCACATAAAGGGCGCAGAGGACACCCTTCAAGTCAGAAATAGCAGGGTCTTCCAGAAATATGCACCTTCCATGTGAATTTGTTCCCGTCACAATCATCCAGTTTTGACCTTTTGTCTCAAAGTGAAAATCAGCTTTATTGTCAGTTGTGCAGCATGTACAGGACAAACAGAATCTAAATTACGGCTCTCTCAAGCCTTGGTGAGATGAAATACAAGAATGTAATTGAGCCAATAAAACACGTACTATCACTTAGTAAATAACCAGATAATAAAAAGACGAGGCAAATCAGTGTCATATGTTTATGGTGCAAATAAAGCAGACTGAGTTAGCTTCCGGTCTGGTTTCATATCGAAGAACATTTTTCTGAAATTATTCTTATTTGTCTCAGATTGATGAACCTCTGTCCATGTTTCCATCTGAGAGACTCGTCCCCTCTGAAATGCTCCTTTTATACCCAGTTATGTTACTGCTCCTGTTCCAGCTTTTCAGTATTTTAATGATCTATGTTTAACTATAAATATTTAAATATAAACTTTAAACCCACCACAAAGTTTTATTGAATTTATTTTTATCATTGCTTGATACATTTTCGTTTTCCCATATTATCCAAAAACCAACTTTGCTCATATTTAGGGTTGCATTAGTCTATATCTACATTTGACGGATGCAGTCTTTTACACTTTTATTTAATATTTAACACAATGACGGTCTTTTTTTTCTCCTCTCACATTTAATACAAAGCCTCTGCAGAAAAGGCAGTTTTTTTGGGTGGATGAAGTTGTGTCTTTAAAGGGTTAAACAGGAGGAGGCGCAGCAGCTCGTCTGGGTGGAGTGAAGTTTACACATATTTATACTAGAACTAATTAGCCTGCTGGTGATCACTATGGAAGAGTAAAAACAAACATCGAGAAACTGCAGAAGATCTGAGAAAAATAAATGAAAAAGGCGCAGAGACGTGAGGAGACGCTGCTGACCCCGAAGCTGAGATGAGTGATGTGGGTGAAGAGGCGCTGCTGGGTTATTTCTGCTCGGCCGGATATACTGAAGACATTTAAGCCTTTTATTGGCCACAGTGACTTGCAGTTACGTGGTAAGTAAAGTGGATTTAGCTCAGTGAAAATATTTGAACGTGGAAATGAGGTAAAACGTGGTCGCGAGGCGCTCTGTAGTCCGAGAGAGAGATGAAAATACCAAACTGTCCGCGTGCTGCTTGTATTTAGAGGAATGTTGAGATTTTTTTATTGCAGCTGATGCAAACTAATTTAACCTAAGGTGCGTATGTCCTTCATTGTTTCCTGATGTAAAGCTCACATCTGGTTCGCATTAAAACCTCCTCCAAAGACTTAAAGGGGGAATTGTGCCATTTCCTCCCACGAGCCATTTGGTAACCATCCAAGCCACCACCCAAACATGTCACAAGAAGCCCCCGCAGCTCTGACAGGACACAACAAACAGGGATGATTCTGATGCGACTGTTTTGTGCCATCTGAGTCCAGGATCATCTTCCTGCTCGTGTCCACCCACCAACTCCTGCAGGATTACGCAATCACGTCCTGAACTTCTGCTAAGTCTGCACTTCTTCTCATATTGGCTACGTGCACAATATGGCGCCTGGTTACGTTCTGACGTCAAGTGTGCGGGCGAGTACTTCCGGTTAGGTAGTTTGACAGCAACAGCGAAAAACCGGCGACTTTCACTCTTTCATTCAATCGTTCGTGTTTAACATACTGTCCACCATGAGTATGCTAACAGTCCAAGAAAGGCGACTTGTTTTTCAAAGAGTTAGAACGTCAGGTCTCCATTGTTGTGTACCTTTTTGCACACAATCTTCACATTTTAACAAAGTAATAAGTTTTCATTTATTCCCGGTTGATCCTGTAATACGAGCTGAGTGGCCGAGGAAGATCCGGAGGGACGACTTCAACCCTACCAAAAACACTCGGGTTTGTTGTAGGCATTTTAATGCCACAGATTTTATCGTGACTGCTGGAGGGTCGAGACGGCTACAGAAGGGAGCAATACCTGTTCTCTTCAGCTGGAATGGCTTTCAACTACCTGCACCCAGACCCGGTGTTTGGGAACGGCGTCCACGGCCCAAGAGCCCCGTTCCGGATTCTTGTTCTGAAGTGGAGATGGAAACTGAGGTATTTTCAGTCGCCCATGATTACTGTGTGGCTCCAGAGACGGGACGAGAGCGTCGAAGCTGGCCGATGAGAACGAAGCTTTGCTTCAGAAAATAGCGGAGCAACAACATCAGGTGGAGATGCTACAGCTACGGCAGAGGTTTGGGTTAGAGCGTCTCTCAGGTTCGGATGAGGACATTCGTTTCTACACCAGATTTGCATCCTACCAGCATTTCCTCGCATTTTGAAATTGGTGGAGCCTGCTGTGAAAAGCAAGATGGTGAGGATTACCAGCGCTAAGACTGCGTCCGCCAGCAGAAACAGTCTCTCACCCAACAGTATGTATGACATTATTCATGATCCTCTTTTTAAGGAAACGTAGATCTCTTCACATTTGTGAGGACTGTTGTTGTTGCTAATAGTAATAATAATATGGATAAAAAGGAACATGAAATGTGATCTATGTTTCTTTTGCCAGAAACTAACAAAAATATGTTAAGGGGTTAAAATGAACTAATCAGTCATGATCCATTTTAATTAAATGAAAAATTAGGGTGGGTGTTGGTTTCTCATCAACTTCTCATAACTGGAATTGTCCCCCACAGGCCTGTAGTGGAGGTGAAATAAAGTTATTTCAGATTTAAAATCATGAACTTGAACATAAAATTCACATGTAATAATTTTGGGGTATACAGACTTTAAAAATAAAACAAACACACTCCAAAGTACATAAGAAAATACACAATTTAATAATCAAACAGTGCACATAAAACCCACTGGACATTTTATAGAGTTGCAGTGTAACTATGTACATCTGGATGAATTCACTAATGTGATTGATTAAAAAAAAAAAAAACACAGCCAAAAGATTTAATTTCTTTTCAAAGAACTGTGAAACAGAACAATAAAACATCAATGCTGGTTTACATGCCATTTTTAACTAAGTTTAAGTTTAGATTCAGTTCATGTTTTCTGATTGACCCTGAGCTAACCAAATGAGCCATTTTAAAGAGGATTAACCCAAGAAAAAGTAAAAAAAAGAAAAGTCTCCCTTCTCCCTTATAACTTTTGCCACCTCAGCATCCCTATGGATACGCTGTACAAGAATGTCCTCCTCTGCAAAAACTACCAAATCACACCAATCCATCCCAGTGAGTAACAGCTGACCTTGGATCTGCCAGTAGTAACTGTGGCTCTGCTTCAGTTTTAATGTGCCATTCTGCATTTGCAGGTAGCTGCAGTCAACATAGTTTTTGGCATTGTGGCGCTTGATTTCAACCAGTCCAAATGGTGGACTCTCAGCTGAATCAAAGACAACACCATCAGGAGAGGTTCCTAGCCATGGAGCATCTGGATGTTCTACAAAGCCACATGGCCAGTAGCTCACATTTTTTATCCTGCTGTACTCTTGGAGGGCAACAGGTTCTCTCACATAACACACCTCCCGGAATCTAGAGGAAGTGAGCCTCATCTTCCTGACTTTATGCCACTCTACGCTGTCACTTTGGTCTCTTGTGGCCATCTCTATTTTCCTCGCCATTTCCAAGGTTACAGCAAGTGACATGAACTGAAGATGCTGCTGATGACTACACACAAAGTGACAGGTAGATGGCTCCAGCTTATAGCCATCTGAGGGCAGAGGTGGTGGAGAGGGGGCATCTGGGTGGCGAACTAGTACTCGGCTACTGGGCACAGGCTGCTGGTAAGAGACGGGGCTACCATACTGTACAGGGCCAAACACAGAATCCACCAGCGGAACATCCTTGTTTATATCCATGGTGGTGATCAGTGGCACGATGTCTGCAGCAGAATCCTTGTATGCCTCAGCCACTTCTTCATCTGGGTCCAGCAGGTCCCCACGAACTGCTTTGTATCGCTTACTCCTATTAAGAAGTTATATTATTATCATTAGGAGTTGATGAGAATAAACAGTAATGCACAACAATTACAGTGAGAAACAGACGGAAAAAGAAAGAAAATAAAACAAAGAATCTGACAAATACATCAGGATACATTACCTCACACCAGCAGCAACTGTGTACTGTCTGGTTCTTGGTTTGGTAGAAAGTACCGTCATCTCACCAACTCTGCCTGGTTTTACACTATTACAGTATTAAGCACAAAAAAGAATATTTAAAGAATTATTAAAACGTAATAACTGGGATTTTTCCCTCACAGGGCTGTAGTAAATGCTGCAGTTAACATACTGGGTTAAACTGTGTGGAATTCATCAAGATTTAACATATGTATACCCAATAATACTCTTATGAATAATTTTTAGTACCATTGTGATTGCTATAAAAACATTGGACCATAACCTCCACCATCATCAAATATGTTTTGGATATTTTCATAGTTTACCCACCTCTCTTAATACAACCATAACTGAATAATAATTTCCAGTCCTTTGTTGTTCACTATATACAAAGTAAAAAGTTACAAAGTTCACTTTGAATTATGTGTAATGATTATTAACTGTTACACTGATTTTATTAACAATATCAGTTGTTAGCAAGGTTACTAAACTGGAAATTTTTATATTTCAACAGAAACTTCCACCCATTGATGAGCTGCTGCTGTTCCTGATGCACCTCTCAGTGGGGTTACAACTCAAGGACCTTGCTGACAGGTTTAATATTCATCGCAGCACTGCCAGTCGAATTGTCCACTTGGACACAATTCCTGTACTGTCTGCTTGGAAGCAAGCGCCTGTGGCTCCCATCGGAAGTAGTGAAAGCTCATCTTCCACCTGAGTTTGCCGCTTTCTCCGACACACAGGTGGTACTTGATTACACAGAGATCTTCTGCCAGACACCATCCTCTCTCCTTCTGCAGAGTGAAGTCTTCTCCACCTATAAGTCCCATTCCACATTCAAGGTGATGGTTGGTATGGCCCCATGGTGCCATTACCTTTGTGTCTGGACTATATGCTGGATCCATGAGCGATCGTGAGATCTTCAAGCTTTCAGGGATCACAAAGCTGCTGCTGCCAGACATGGCAATCATGGTGGACGAAGGTTTTGTTGTTGACAGCATTGCTCCCTGCAAAGTGTACCGGCCTGCCTTTCTCTTAAAGAAACAACAAATGAGTGGGGAAAATGTCAGGCAGACGCAGTCAAATGTGCGTCTGAGAGTGCATGTGGAGAGGTGCATCAGGAGAGTGAAAGAAAACAAACTGTTCGACAAGGTGATAACACTGTCTGTGTGTGGGAACACTGAGGAGTTGTTCAGTGTTGCCTGCTTCCTGGTCAATTACCAGAATGGACCGCTAGTTAAGGCGTGGGCCGCTGGAGAGTGAGTGTTGTTGATGTGGAAGTAATGGTGTTATGCTCTTCAAAACATTACAATTTAATAAATCTGTAACATTTTATGCATGTTATTAAGTTCTTACCATAGTTCTTGGTTTGTGCCAACGCTGTGCAGCTCAGCACAGGCGGCACTGCCTTCAGATTTAGTGTGGAGTAATGTGCCGTTTGGAAAAGAGGAGCAACGTTGTGATTGCAGAGTGTTTTCCCAGCAACACAACTGCACTCGGCCACAGCTATGGTAACAGGTGTGCTGTAAATGTAATCTATGAATTAAAACAAAAATTACTTTAATATGACATTATATCACAGATATAAAAGAACACCAAAAGAGAGAAAGATGAGAGCAGGCTTTCGTCCAAGCAAATAGTAGTGTGGACAGTACAGACATTTTATATCTATCTATATCTATATCTTTATATATAGATAAAGATATACACATACATATATATATATATATATATATGTGTGTGTGTGTGTGTATTTATGGTGTGTGCATATATACTGTAAATATGCAGCTCTCACTAATCCCTTTAATGGTTTTCTTATTTTACAATAGTTTCTACAACAATACTGAACATTGAACAGATTCCTGTAGCCTAGAACCAGGGTACAAAATCAGTTCTTACCTCTCACTGACTGATGTACCCAACACGGCCACTTAAACTTGTGCTCCAAAGAACAGAAGCAGAAAAAAAAAAAAAAAACACTTTCTGGGGTGCGTATGAAAGCTACGTTTGGTGGTATATAACGTTGTTTAGTGCATACCACTAGCTCTAGCTACATAAACACCACAGATCCTGGCTTGAACCGATGTATTGAACATGTTTTAATCCTCCCTGTTAGCGCGTTCTTTTCTTATAAAAGACGCTCTTTGCTCTCCGCTTACATGCATCCAAGTTCGACGCGCTCCAGCGCTCTTTGGTTCAAAACAAATGATCATGAAGTCCAAACATTTCTTTCCTCTGGATCAATGATTTTATTTCCAAAAGTGTTAGCGTTTCTTACCGCACCATGACATGACTGGCAGGCATCTTTCTTTCTTTTTATCAAAACAAACAAAAATAACCAACGCTGGCCGCGGTCTAAAACTGTATAGCTGCGTGCCTGAAACCGAGAGCTCACCTGGCCCCAATAGCCAACACTAATATAGCCCAGGTGCTGCAGTCACCTGTCCATAAAGAGGGGGCGGAGATGAGAAACGGCATCAACCATGCGCAACAGTAAACAATCAAAATAAACAATTCATTACTTTAGTTCAACTCATAATTCAAGTCCTAATACTTCACATTTTTATCTCATAAACTAGCAAATAGAACAAATAACAGCCATTCAGAAACAATATAAATCCATCAAAACATAACACAATAATTTGGCTCCTACACTCCCTACTCTGAGGTCGTGAGGCTTTTCATGCTTCCTCATAGACCTGTGGCAGATAGCCCTGACGCTCACTCTCCCTGCTGGATCTTTGTTTGAAACTGTGTAGAAGAAATTACAATCATTAACATTATGATTAAAAAAAACTGTAATCGTAAATATTTCTAGCACTGTATGGTGGCTAGATAATCCAGCTTAAACAACAGTTAAAAGGGTTCGGGAATAAATAACATGTATTTGAAGTACCAAATATAGGAAAACGACGCTAGCTGACTACATTAGCTACGCCACTGCCGTGTTATAAATTTATAACGTACCTTCGTAGTTGTCGATATAGGATGAAATGTACATTTTGTACATTTTGTATCCTTTCTTGCGTTTACTCTTAGGGGCAGAGCTCCCAGTTTGGACCAGTCGATGAACGTCAGTGATAGATATCTTCGGGAGATCTTGGAGGCACCTCGTGTCAAAGCTCGCCGTTTTGCTAGCTTGTGCCAGGCCGGAAGTTTACAAGCGCACACTCGGGACCGGAAGTAGGACGTTCATCGAGCCGTGCACCGAGCCAATTTGGCTTCAACTCACAAATGGGAGTGATCTTATGCAACTGTTTGTTTTTTTCCGCCATACTGCAACAGTTTCAGAAGTAGTTGTTTTTTTTATAATATAACATAATATAATATTTCACTACAGTGTCTCTGAATGGACAAACAACAGCGTGTGTGAAGAGCCCTCTGAGCTTTAAAAGTACAATCCTGGCTTTGTTTGATAGGTGATTGAGCACCTTTGGGATAAAAAAAAATCCCTTAGGCATATACTATAACTAATTAGTGTCACATGAAGACGGTACTTGATTCTTTTGTGAAGTATTACCTGTAGTCCAGTCATCACTGCACCTGAGGCCACTTGATCCACTTGTAGATGAAAATATGTTTGTCTGGAAGAATTTTGTCTACTGATGGCCACCGTACATTCCTCGCTGTGCTTTGCTTTTGAAACAGTTTCTATGCCCAATGTACATCAGTATTTCTTACACACTGTAACTTTTAATGCTCCTTTTAAAGCTGCACTACTGAACGTTGCCAGACTTTTGCACTTTGGCGCCCCCTAATGAAGGCTAATTTAACATCCATCATGCTCTTTCTCTTTCTTTTCCTTGCTTCCTCTGATCAGGTCTTCTTACGTTTCTTTGCTTAACCAGCCATGGTGGACGTGCAAAACAGCCAGTGTGTTAATATCCTCTTGCTGGTGTGTCATGTAAAGCTAAATTCAGCTGTCATGTGACGCCCCGGGCTGGATAGAAATAGTAGGAAACGGGGTTTCTTAGTCTGGGGATGCTGCAGGGCTACAACAGCTCCAGGAATGTGCATAATGATTGTCAGTATGTCACCAAAACAAGTCAGAAACACAAACTTTTAAGGCCAGAAACATATGTAGTGCTGCCATCAGATTCAAAATGAGCTAAAATGTTCCATGAAATGGTAAAAATGTCTCAGTTTCAACATCATTATGTTGTTTATGTTCTGGGAATAAATGTAGGTTAATTAGACTTGTAAGTTATGACGTTCTGTTTTTATTCACCTTTTACACAGCATCCCAACTCTGGGCTTGTACGATACAATAATAAATCATTTGCATGCTGCTGTTTCAGTGATGCAGCGTAAAGAACTGCAGCATTAGGAAGCATAAATATATCAAACTTGTGTGAATTCAAATCAATCAAGCTTTGACATTTTACTGTACACACAACAGACGAGAGGACATTTCTCCAGGATCCACTATAAATATATTTATAGAAACCAAATCCAGAACAGTTAAGTTAAACATTCACACTTATGCACACACACACACACACATCCCTGATAAAAACCAAAAGCTCAAACTTCTTTCTTAGCTCCAAAACCAGACATAGTACAGTAAACATGCTTACAGTAGTATGACCACATGACTGGATTCTGCCCTCAGCTGTCAGTGTTGGACCGTGTGGCAACAAACAGCATCAGGGAAGTTAATCACAAAGCAACAGAAACTGTTTTTATTCTAAATTAAATTTTCTGTCATTGCCCTTTGATTTTGCAACACTCTGCATCTTTCAGGGTGCATTCACACCTAACCGTCCGCTACACTTACAGTTGGGGGTTACAACATTTGGCCTGACTTTGCATTCACACAGAACTTCCTCAAACGAATCAGACTTTTTAAAAAACTTACTCCCCTCCCGGTGCTGGAGGTGCATTGAACTCTGCACCACCCTCTGCTGGATGTATTGCCTAACAATCATGCTAATGTAAAGGACAAATGGATGGATGACAGAAGTTACATTTGAAATAGACATACCTATTTAAGTACATAAAGGGAGCATAAATGGGCCTCTAGGATGCATTCACATCTAATCCTCCGCTATATCTGATACGATTAGGGGTTGCTTTTTAATGATGGCGTCCCGCCCGCATCGAGAAGGAGACAAGACAACCTACGAGGAAGAAAACTGGCTCATCTACTGGTTAATTCAGGAAAACTTGTATTTCCATCAGAGTAAAACATGGATCTGCATCAGATCCTAGCGGTCTGGGGTTGATCACATTTCTATCGTGTTCTTCCACGTCTGACCGCGAGTCATTTCTCCAACCAGAGCCGCTTATCGTTCCGTACACTCTTATGTTTCAGTCTTGTTTACCCACAATGCCTTGTGTTGTAGTCTGCTTCCTGTATTTGGTTCCCTCGAAGTGGACCAAGACCTACATTGTACCTTCAGACCTCCCAAACAAACCACTTTCAGAGCCAATGAGCTAGGATTCGAACTATAACGGCTGGTGTGAATGTGCCCTAAAGCCCCGACTCCACCAGCGGGTCTGGCTCGGTACGGTACGGGTTCTTCTTGCTAATATCCCACCCATCCTACTTTTCTGGAACTCTTGCATTGGGGTCCCAATCTTGCCAGTCTGAGCCAAAAGGTCTGAAACTGATGTTGGAACTTGGAGGTGAACTCTGCACCGCCCTCTGGTGGATGCATTGACTAACAACCATAGCAACATAAGGGTACGAGGGCAGTGTCATTTGAAGATGATGTATCTGTTTACGTACGTAAATGGAGCATTAATTAGTCTTACAAAGGTCTGGTTGGCTTTGGAAATGCAACAGAAATCAGGATTCACCGAACCAAACTGCCCTGCACCGACCCAGACCCGTTGTTGGGAACAGCTTTTAAGACTCCAGACGGCAGTTTGCAAACCAACCAGTGACGTCTCAGACATAAATTCTATGATTTTACCCAACAGATAAGAAAGGACAAGTATTTTTTTTCTTTTACTTCCTGCTCTCGACGACGGCAGACGCTTTTTCTTTCTCTCCCTCCTCACACTCTGCCCTGCTACTTGTCCTGTCTTATCTGAGCCTCTCTCTGCATTTCTGTTCTAAATCTGAACCATCTTGAACCGTGGATCTGATCAGCTGGTCTCTCAATGCAAATGACCAAATTTATTCGAAATGAAAAACGGGCGTAGAGGAGCCCGCTTGTCCTGGTGAAACGTTTGTGATACGTGATGGATTCATGGGGGGTGTGGAAGGTCATGTGTCCATTCTTTCCATTGAGGATGCAGAGGACATCTATACATCTGGATTCATGATAACTGGGTTTCTGCTGTTTGGAGCGGGCGGTTTCCTGGTGTATCGCAAAATTCGGACACTGTCGGAGGCAAGCTGCCGGATTTCTGTGCCGGTGTGTGTCGAGCTACGAACAATCAGACTATGGCGTTGCAGGAACTTAATCGTAAACTGGATGCTGTTCTAGCTCAGAAAGGCAAGCTGGCTGCATTTCCAGAGCTCGTACGTGGGGGTGACACTAACTTGGAGAAGTTGTCGGCTCAGCTGGGTGAAACTGACCCAGAATTCGGCTGAATTGGAGTCGCCATGAGACCACTGAGAGACTCAAGGCAGACGAAACATGCTCTAGTCTGAACCAAAACAAATGCTGTTATCTTAATGTGGCTCCCTGTACTTGGATGGCTGGTTATTAAGTTCCCCTGGAAATGTTATGCAGATTGATAATCTGCCCCCACCCTCCCCCCCTCCCATCTTCTTGGGATGTGGACCTTTTCTGGATCAGCTCCCAAGGTTGCCCCACTATCATCTGGGGCAGAGACTGGAGAAAGGAACTGGGAGAAAGTTCACAGGCTCACTTACTTATGCGCTCGAGTTCAGCAGCGTCCACACTTAGCTGTGATGGGAGACCCTCTCCCCCCCGCCATGTGTTTTCTTATGTTGTGAATGTCTGAATTATGTGCTTTTATCTACCGAGGTGTGTTTTTTGTATCTCTACAATGGGCCCTTCTAGGCCCAACATAGAGATGCCTTTCTTTTCTAGCCTCCTCCCGTTACTCTCCCTCATGTTATCTTTTCCCTCTGTGGAAATGACGCGCTGCTCTGCAGCTGCTGCCTCAGTCTGCCTGAACCTGCTTGTTTATATGTTGTTGTTGTCTACTCTTGGACGGGGTTTGTACTGGAAAACATTTGTTGCACCTGTTGCAGTGACAATAAAGATTCATTCATTCTTTCCTTCCTTCCTTCCTTCCTTCCTTCCTTCCCTCCTTCCTTCCTTCAACATGCACCAGTTTGAACATAAAATTAGCATGACCCAAGGAGCAACAGGAAACCAGGTTTTAACGTTATATTCTGAGAAAAGCTAACACATCACTGCTGATGTGAGGTTACAGTCGCGTAGAGAGGAGACGAAGCATCTGTGGTGTTGGCAGAGCTGGTGTCACCCCGAGGTGTTAAATAGATGACGTCTGCATGACCACAGGGTGCGCTGTGGAGCAAGGCACCATGGCTGCGAAACTGCACTTCACTGTAATCTACCGAGTCATCTTCTACCTGCAACAAAACATCAAGTAAAGGTTTAAATTCTTACAGAGTGAATATAAACTTCGTCCACAGCTGGACTTGCCTTGTTCTGAGGAGCCGAGGCGAGGCTGTACACATCAGTCGTCTCAGGTTTGGTGTAAACGACGTCCTCTCTGATCTCCTCATAGACCTGATTGGCCTGCAGGAGGAGGAATTTGTCTTATATCAGCCAGCTTCCTTCACATAGAGGAAATGAAACACACACAGGTGTGTTACACGGACTCAGACTCACCTGTGCACCTTTAGAGAACCCACTTTCCACTGCAGGCTCTGAAAAACATGCTTAGTTTACAGAGGTTTACAGGAAAGCGACTTCTTTACAGATACATAGATGAACGGAGCAAACATGAAAGTCTCTTAAATGTAGTTTTTATAGTTATTAGAAACAACTTCCCACCTTTCTTCTGGTTTAAAACTGACCGTATGTCCGTTGTTCAAGGTTTTTACGGTTTGTCCTGCTACAGGTGCTCCTGATGATTGTCTGCTGTGTTTTTTTACAGAGGAAATGAGATGTTTTCTGTTTATTTTTGACGTGTAGCAGCTGTCGGGTTTGACTGCTTCCTGATTTTTCTGTTCTCGCCTCTTATACGTGTCCTCCTGGTCGGACCCAGCATTCATATACAAATTCAGCAATAAACAAATAATAAAAAAGAATAATAATGAAGATGGTCCTTATACCCATAAAGCTCCTTTTAGAAAAGCAAATCTTTTTCTGTTTCCATCATTCTGCTGGGCAGGAAAATACCAAACTGTCGGTGTTTGGATGGAAATGAAGGATCTGACGGATAAAGTTGTGGCTTTTTATCCGTCTCGCTTCGGCTGCTATATGTTCATACTGCCTGTTACTTGTGCTGGTATAAAAGCTTGCTACCACAGCTGGTGTTGGAGGTTCATAAGGAGATAAAGAACAAACTGGATTTTTACCTTATCTTTAGACCAGGTATCCTCAGTCCTGGTCCTCGAGGGCCGGTGTCCTGCAGGTTTTAGGGGTTTCCCTGCTGCAACACCTGACTCAGACTCATGAGACTAAACTGATTTCAATCAGGTATTTTGAGCAGGGAAACTCTAAAACCTGCAGGACTTCGGCCCTTGAGGACCAGGACTGAGGATCCCTGCCTTAGAGACATCATCAGGAGACAGAATAAACTTCTATAGATGAGCTGAAATGCTTCTATAGACACCGATCCATGCTTTTATCACCTGTAGAACAGACGACTGTAATGCTCTTCTTTCTGGTCTTTAAAAAGAATATAAATCCATTACAGCTTTTCCAAAACTCAGCTGCTCGTCTACTGATGCAGACCACAAAGAGAGCTCATATTAAACTAGTTTTAAAATCTCTGCATTGGCTTCCTGTGCGCTTTCAAACTGATTTTAATGTACCTCTGTTAGTTTTTAAAGCTCCGAAAGGTTTTAGCTGTAAGTATTTATCATTACTTTACAGTCATTTAGCTGACGCTTTTTTAACCAAAGTGGTTAGGCAGTGGCGTTAAGGGTCTTGCCTTGTTTATCCCAGGGCTGGGACCAGGACATATGGAGAAGCATCTTCTAGTGTTTATGGACCTCGTCTGTGGAACAACTTTCCAGAAGATCTGAGGGCGGCTGGGAGTGTGGATATCTTTCTATAAGAGGCAGCTTAAGACTTTAATCATTTTAGTAAAGCTTGTTTTTATAATCCTGTTTTATCTTTATGTTATAGTATTTATTTATATTTTATTCTAAGTTTAGTTTATAGTTTAGTTTGGTTTAATCTGAAGTAAGTAAATGAAACTCAAGTTCTTTTTGTGTAAACTTTAAAATTAGCCAACTTCCCTTTTTTTCTTTGAGGTTCTGAACACTGTGAAGAAAAACAAGTTCCCTTTTGTTGATCACATCCTCATTTAAATGAACTCAATTACAAATGAAGTAAATGATTAAACCGTAACATAAAGCCTGGATTAAAGGTTAATGTGAGGTCAGGTTTAGGTGGACGCTGGTCTCCAGGAGCTGGAGGTGTGTCAGAGTAATGATGGAAACGTGAACATGCAACTTCACCTTCAGGTTTACTGGAGCTTCTCTTCTTACAGAAAAGCAGCAAAGCTGCAGATAAAATGAGGATCATGATGAAGAGAAGCAGACCCACTGCAAGCAGCCCATCTGCAGGGACGACAACAGGAAGACAGTTTAGCTTTGAACAGGCTGGTGTGTGTGGAGGGAAGTTTGTCTCATCCTGGTTACAAATGTGTAAAATAATAGGAGATTAACTCGGGCTATTAGCTCATTTCTAACACTTCGAGCACACATTAAATAGCTTTATGCACATATTACAAAGCTTTTGCAAACAGAATTTCACCTTGAAGCTCACAGACGGGATCATTTTCATGTTCCTGTGCAAGAACATCATCACATGCACGTTTGTGCACGGATCGGCTTGCACAAATACTGTAAATGCTGTGTTTGAGTGCAGATATGGAGATGTCTTTTTACCTTTAGCACATGTTTGTGAACTCTGTTAGAAAATCTAATTATTCATGACCTTGTGTGTTAAAAGCTTCAGTCTGTCTTCTAGAAAGAAAAGCAACGTTAAGCAGAGAGAGGACTGTCTTGTTTCAGGTTCATGTACAGATCAGCGGTCACAGGTTAACACGCCTGCTTCCATGTTTCACACTCAGCTCAACTCTTCTGGAGTTATTCGATTTATTTTAGTTTATAAGAGTCCTGCTGACCAGTGTTCAGTCCACAGAGCGGCTAAAGAAACTTTTTATTTATTTTATTTATTAGTGTTTGTGCTTCAGTCTTTAGGCCCGTTCATGCGCTACACCAGGGCTACTCAGGGCTGCAGTCCTGCAGGTTTTAATGTTTACCTGCTCCAACACACCTGATTAAATGGATCCAACAGCTCATGAAGTTCTGCACAATGACTCATTCATTAGAGTCAGGTGTGTTGGAGCAGAGGAACAATGAAAATCTGCAGGACTGCAGTCCTCGTAGGACCGAACTGAAAACCCTGCTCTAGGCTGAAGTCACCAAAACCCTCTTACCAAACTTCCTAAATTCATCTTAAGAAGTTTCAAAAGAAATTCAGAACATGTTCCGAAATATCCTGCTGTTGATTTTAAGATCAAATCTTTTATAATAAAAAACAGAAACTTTTAAAAATCTGAGAAGAAAACGTGACTAATGTGTTTTTCCTGTTGGTGATGAGACACAATGAGACTTAACTGACATGAATCTGCACACACACACGAACATTTCATGAACCTGGACGTGCAGCTGGTGTCACAGTCGGTTTGATGGTTTCAGAGGAGGATGAGGAAGATGAGGAAGATGCTGAGGTGGAGCTCAGACTCTCTGTGGTCGAAGCTGATGATGGTGAGAGAGGCTGTGGAGTCCAGGTTGGTGTAGAAGCTGGTGGAGCTGTGATGGAAGCAGAAGTGTGAGCTCATCCAGAGGTGAACATATGAAGTAAAACTGAGTTTAGAAACAGAAGAAATGATCACAGAGGAACATTTTCATCATGTTCGGTTTAAAACTCACCTTCTATGACAACAAGCTTAAACTTCTTCTCTGAGTCTGGTCCAACTCTCTCCAAACCACACGTGTACCATCCAGAATCAGACTTTTCCAGCTTTGTGATGCTCACATTCACATCATTAGATGATAGATATTTTTTTACAAATCTCATGCTGTATCTGCCGTTTTGAGCGCTGTTATCAGTAGTTTCAATGAGAAGGTTTTTTCCTTCACAGTTTTCCCTGCAGAAGAACATATTGCTTCCAGAAAAAGTAAATGAACATTTAACAGTGATGTTTCCTCCTTCCAGTCTTCTGTAGACGTCTCCAGTGTCTCCATCCTGCAGCGCTGTGGAGAAGATGAAAACCAGAAGGTACCATCATCATCCTCTATGAACCTCTATGAATTGGTTATTCTAAATTCTCCCTGTGTGTGTGTGTGTGTGTGTGTGTGAATGGTTGTTTGTCCATCTGTGTTGGCCCTGCGATGGACTGGTGACCTGTCCAGGGTGAACCTGCTTCTCACCTGATAAAATGCTGGGATAGGCTCCAGCTTACCCGCGACCTGAAATGGACTAAGCGGTTAAGATAATGATCAGACATTGTTTTATTTTTTAGTGTTTTATAGAGATGTGAACATCACATGTTGTATTTGTGATGTTTTATTGTTTTACATCGTCATGTATCATGTAAAGTCACTGTGTCTGTGTTTTTGTAAAAGCCTTACTAGGGACAGGCATTGAGAATTAACCTTGGCTAACATGCGTGTGTGTGACATGACTCATGAAACATACTTGTCCCTCTCAAATAAATAAATTTGGAAAAAGAAAAGATGAAGGAAGAAGTCATTTATTCGTTAGCATCTCAGTTCTTCTCATTATTGGGACGTTAGCTGAGCTCATAACAAACCAAACGCTGTTTGTTGTGATGTGTGTTTGGACTGAATCACGAGGCAGTCCGGAAGAGCTCCTTCATACTGGACCATGACCTGCAGTCCCAGTACAAGCCACTTCTAGATCTGGCAGCAGAGCTGGTGAGACCACCAGAGCTCTTCATGGTTCATCGTACTGGGAAGCAGGACTCCACGGCAGCGGAGAGAAAGAAAACAGAGGGTTGCTGGTTTGGACACCAGTTCAGGCTGAAGAGGGCTCCCAGCAGACCACCTCAGTGTCCTGAATGCTAGATCCCTGCAACATGATGGATGATCAGACTGAACTCTTCCATCTCCAGTCGCTGTGCAACGATCACCACGGAAACCTGGCTCTGTCATAGGCCGAGGAGGAATAAACGGATTCAAGAGCAGGATAACGAAGGCAGGTGATGAACTCTGGAGTTTCATTCATGACACTTTAGTAAAAAAAGAAAAGAACCAAAAGCAAGAAAGACAACAACTAATCATCCTCTAGAGGAATATTGAGACGCTAAAACCAGAAAATGATCCAACAAGAATCAAATAAAAACCAAGAGTTGATACACGGGAATAAGGACCACATGGGCAGCAGGTGAGGTAATCAGCCAGAGGAACCAGGTGTGATGAACAGGAAGTAAACAGCAGAAAAGAGATAAACCTGGAAAATAAAAAAAACCCCACCACATGACCTCCACTAAACAGAGATTCCCTCTCCATGATGCACATCATTCCTGCTAAATGGTTGGTTCGGTTGGACTAATCAGGTGGCTTCAAATGCTTCAGATGGTCACATGACCAAACCAAGCTACAGCACAGTGGTTTGATATGTTTGCTTCAGGAACCACGGCACATGTGTCAGAGCTTCGGGTGTCCGAGGACCTTCACTAACGACGGTCTCGTATCTAAATAACATCTGCTGCAGAAATATGGACGTTATAGACAATTCTAGTTAAATGTGCAACCAGAACCACAAACATCCTGGACTGCATCCACTCTAACGTCACCAAAGGATGCAGCTGTACCCTCCCCTTCTCTCTTATCTCAGCTAATTTGGTCATTTGTCACGCTGCCTAACTCCAGTTTATATGACCATTATAAACTCTTGAAACTCTCTTTATTTATGCAAACACGCATGTAAAACCTCAACCCTCTTAAACATGCTCAACATCCAGACATTTTAATAAGAAGATAATAGATCACTATCACTTCTATGTTGCTAAGAGACCTCTATTTAGACCTGGTCATGATGATGAAGCCACTTCCTGGCAGACAGGAAGAGCATCTGAAGGGTCAACAACGTATTAAAATAAAACACTAGACTTCTTGTCTCTAATGTTTATCCCTCAGCATTATTTATACCGTCTGACATTCAAGAAAAATATACATGTTTTAATAATTTGACTGCAGAAATAGTGAGCTGGTGTGTTGTAAATATCCAGCATGGTAAATTAAACGGTACCAGTAGAAGGTTTGGACACACCTACACATTAACTTGGAATGTGTGTGTCCAGACTTTTTACTGGGACAGATGATAAATGTTTTTACCTCAAACCAGTCAGCAGTACAGAACGTGTAAAAGGATTATTTTAGAAGGAAAGGTAAGTGAAACTAAGATAATTTGCATCATGTTCTAATAAACTGGGTTAATCCTTTCATTCTCTTACAGGTTTATATTTGAAGTTAAAAGTATTTTCATTGAGCTGCAGTTGTTTCAGTCCATTAAACAAATCTGAACCTCACAGAAACCAACCAGATGCTGCAGAAAAACAAAGCAGAGTTCACGGTACACGATAAATAACCTCTATATCTGATCTAGTCCAGAGAAAATGGAGACGAGTAACTGAGAGCAGAGAAATGAAAGAATAAACTCACTGAGGAGGAAGAAGAAGGTCAAAGTGTGTCTGACTTTCATGCTGATGGTTTGTAACTGAGCTTCTCTTTACTGGTAAACCAGGAACTTCTCACTTCCTTTAATGACAGCCCCTCCTCTAAACACATCTAGAAGATTTTCTATTTAAATTTCTGCTTTCAAGTCAGCATCATCCTGTCAACCAGTAAAACAAAGAGACACCTCATCCTTTTGTAACTAAAGTTTTATTTCAGATTCTTCTACATCATTTTTCAGACTTCTGGTCTGACTGAACTACGAGTACAGATAAAGTCTTAATGTTGTCTTTACTGGACTAAATTAGCTCTGAGTCATTGTCTTGATCTTATAAAGATGTTTGGCATCAAAAGTGAAAAAGTATTTTGTCATAACTCTATAATATCATTTAGTTTACTTAACATCACAATGGCTGGAAATTAATTTATTCATAGCAGAAGTTAGTCAGATAATGTTGTAACCAGATTAAACGTAAGAATAATTTAATTTTTTATCTCTCACATTTAACCCTATTTAAACCATCTGCTGACCTTCGTGGCCAAAAGTGTCCACGCACAAAAACTGCTTTAAATCATCGTACTTAAATATTCTGCTTTTCTTTCATAAATCATTTAAACAACTTCTGTCCTGCTCAAAAAAACCAAACATTCGATCATTTTAAGACTTTTAACCCTTTAAATTCTATGGAGCCAAATCAGGGCCATAATGTTTGTTCATTAGGAAGAAAAATTTAAAAATGAAAAAATATGAGTTGAAAATGAAAGTCACGTTTTTATTGTGAACTTCTAATAAAATCTTAAACCCCATGAAAGAGAAAAACTAAAATGTATAAAACAATTATATTAATTTAAATTTTAATTGGATTTTGTTATAATAAACTTTAATTATAAAGCTGTCATGACTTTGAACAATGTGCTCTGAAATGCCTCAGACATGCATTTTACTGTTTTAGTTATTTTTGCTGTTATTTATTTATACAGTGTTTTTTATTGATTTAGTGTTTTTATTGTTCTTAGTATTATTATTTTAGGAAGTGTCTATGTGTTGTAATCTCAGGCTTGTGTTTGTTTGTTTTGTCTGTTAAAATGTGACAATGCACTTTGAGTTCCTTGCTACTGTTTTTTTCAATGTTGTTTCCTTCTGCAAATGGCAAATAAACTAAACTTACTTACTGGATGAGACGTTTCAGCCGAGCTTTAGCTGTTCAACAGACTGACTTTGGCCCAGATCATCATCCCTCCACCGCTGTGGAAGTCTTGTGGTTTGTTCAGATGCTGCTTTGCCAGCCGAAGCCGTGCTGCCACGTTCTTCTTAGAGAGAAGAGCTTTTCTCCTGCAACCCTTCCAAACAAGCCATACTGGTTCAGTCTTTTTCTTCCTGGACTGTCATGAACTTTAACATTTAATCTGCTGACTGAGGCCTGGAGGGTCTGAGATGGAGCTCTTGGGTTGTTTTCTGGTCTGAACTTGCTGGACGTCCACTCCTGGAAGACTGGCAGCTGTCTAGTGAATAATCTTTCTTTCTGTAGAATGATGGACTCCTGACCGTTTGGAAACGAGCTCATAACCTTCCCAGACTAGTGGGTTCGTGTATGATGGTTCAGACCAGTAATGACTGACTTCAGAAGTAACTCTGCTGCAGACGTCCTCCTTCTGTCTGCACGTCAGAGCAGCCAAAGCCCCTCTGTTGTTAAATCTGCAGCAGAAAATCAATAATTTGCTTCCATTGTTTCATAAAGGGACGAATGTTTAAGCAAACTGAGGCTCTAACAGTTTGTGGGAGTGTTTTCCTTCATGCTTCCTCCTGCATTTAGTCCCAGCTGATCCTTCTGTGGCTCGTCAGGTCTGCAGGTTTATGGTCTGAGCACAAGTTGAGATGTTTTTATTTTATTTGTTTGTTTGTCTGTCAGTCGGCCATCTTCACCTCTCTCCTTCACCTGTTCCAAACCTTCAGACTCATCTTACTACTGAAAGTCTGCAACATGATGTGGGCTGTATCGCTTGTTCTGGTGGGGCTAGATGGCGCCACCCAGAGGACATTAAGCAGAAATGCTCCGTGTGATCACGCTGATGAACTCCTCATTTTCAAAGTGCAATAAGCAGTTAGAAGAAGTAAATGTGGAGCCTTGGAGAAATGTGGCAGCAGGCCACATTGCAGTTAGTCAAGTCACAAACTGCTGCCAAATAAATTGTATTTCAATAAAGTTTTGGTTATATATCTCCAGGACTTTTAATTAACACCCACCAACCTGCCAAATACAGGTTCAAATTCAATTCAGTGGGTAGAAATAAAAACTTACAGCCACTCTGGCAGGTGATGATGTTTCATTCAAGAGACCAGACTGTCGTGAGGTGAGTCTTCAGCAGCTGCTGCACAGCCATAGATAAATATATAATACAGGCTGGACCATAGATATCTACTACGAAGACTAGATGACTCACCGCGCTGCTGGCCAATGGGATTGAACGTCCACACGGCGGCCATCTTGCCTCAGTCACCTCGCTCATAACATTGTTTTAATGGTGCATGAACTTTATAAATAACCATAACTTGTTCAGTTTTATAGCAATTTTTAAAGGGTTTGGTTTGTTATAAACGCGGAGATGTAGCTATGTCAATGCATACGTATGAATAATTATAGCCAAAGATTCTAGAGCAGAGCTTTAACCATGGACTTTCATATGAAAATAAACAGGTAGGTGCAATTAATACACACACATACAAGGTCTTTATGTTAAATGAATAATTAGGCTACTAAAACTCAGAGTACAGAATGGCAACATGATATATAAACAATATAAAATAAATTTAGTTTAAACATGTAATAATTCAGTTTATTTTATTATATTAGTAATATTTATATTATAACATATTATAATACATTATTATCATTATTTAATTCAGTGTAACATCTTGGACATAAAAGTGACATTTGTTTGCTAAATAAAAAAAGGTACAAGATTTACATGTTTACATGAAGGAATGAAGCTTGTTGAACCTCCACCCTGTACAGAGAACTGGACCATATAGATATTTTTTATTTTTTATTTAACCTTTATTTAACCAGGTAAAAAATGTTTGAGAACCAGTTCTCATTTACAAACATGACCTGGCCAAGAGGCCCCAGCAGGAATAAATAACGTACATACATATAAACAGACAACTGTGCATACACAGGACCACAATGCAACAATACAATACAAATTAAAAAAACGCAGAGTGAGTACAAATATTTAAAATGAAAGGGGGAAAGGGAGTAGAACACAGTATATAAGACGGATTTATGTGAGAGAAAAAGTATGGGAGAAATGTTTGTATATAAGTGAGGGTCAGCATCGTCAGCAGGAACAAGTATCTACAATAATCTGTTGAAGTCTCTGTCTAAACAGAGAAACAGATATCAGAGCTGGAAGTTTGAGAGTGTTCTGCAGTGTATTCCAGTCATATGCAGCGGCAAAGTGGAAAGCGTTACGGCCGAAAACAGTGGCGGTTTTGGGAATGATGAGCTTAATAAATTCGGTTGACCTGGTGTGATAAGTGCTGCGAGCGAGGTGGAGAAGAGATGAGAGATAGAAAGGTGTCTTGTGTAAGATTGACTTGTAAATAAAAAGAAACCAATGATGGAGTCGCTGAGTGTGAAGGGAGGGCCAGCCCACCAATTTATAGAGATCACAGTGGTGGGTGTGGAAAGGGGCGTTTGTGGCAAAGCGTATGGCTGAGTGGTATAGAGTGTCTAGTTTTTTAAGGGCTGAGCTTGGTGCCATTTTATAAATGATGTTGCCATAGTCAAAAATTGGGAGTAAAGTCAGTTTGACTAAAGTGCATTTGGTTGCGTGAGTGAAAGAGGCTTTATTACGGAAAAGAAACACTAGTCTGGCTTTTATTTTGGCTTGGAGATTATTTATGTGGGTGACGAATGACAGAGATGAATGCAGCCAGATGCCCAGGTACTTATAGGAGTTGACATAATCCAAAGCCGTGCCGTCTAGGCAGGTGAGTATTGGTAGGGTGTCAGCGCCAGTTTTCCGACTAAAAAGGATGCACTTTGTTTTACTGGAGTTGAGGCGAAGGTGAAGGTTGTGGAAGGACTGCTCTACTGAAGTGAGGCTGAGTTGATGAACAGCTGCAGCAGCTTGTGGGGAGGGGCCGACTGAATACAGAATGGTGTCATCGGCGTACAGGTGGATCCGAGAGCTGCCAGCAGCTTTATCTATGTCATTGATGTAAATGGAGAAAAGGGTGGGGCCCAAAATAGACCCTTGAGGCATACCTTTCGAAATAATGAGTGGTTCTGACATGATATTTTCTGCTTTCACTAACTGGGCACGGTCAGAAAGGAAGCTGGAGAACCAGTCACAGCAGGAGATGGACAGACCAATACTGGAGAGCCTTTGTAGAAGGGTCTTATGGTCAACTGAATCAAATGCCTTGGCAAGGTCAATAAAGGTGGCTAAGCAGACCTGCTTGGAGTCTAGTGCTGTGATGAAGTCATCCAGGACCTTCGCGGTGGCTGTTATACATCCATGGCCAGGCCAAAAGCCAGACTGCAGGTCAGATAGAATGTGGTTTGAGTCAAGGAAGCAGTTTAGTTGTTTGAGCACTAGCTTCTCCAAGACCTTGGCTAAACACGGAAGTATGGAGATGGGTCGGTAGCAGTTTGGATCCGTTCCGCAGCCACCTTTGAAGAGTGGAGAAACCATGGCTGATTTCCAGTCGGAGGGGAGGATGGAGTACTGTAAGGACCTATTAAACAGACTTGAGACAGGTGCTGCAATAATGTGAGCAGCTGCTTTCAAGAACCTGGGATGAAGACCATCAAGGCCAGCAGATTTGTTTGGATCCAGCTTAGTGAGCTCATCCTGCACTTCTAAGATGGAGAAAGGTGAGAAGGAAAAAGGTGTGTTGTTCAATGGAGAAGGCTGAGAATCTAATGAGGCTGAGTCGACCTCACTTGCTGAAGCCAAATCTGGACCTGAGACAGGGGAAACTTGGGTCGCATTGACGAAGTGATGGTTGAGAAGTGAGGCCATGCGAGCCTTATCAGGATCAAAGTTTTGGTTATATATCTCCAGGACTTTTAATTTTAAAATTCACCAATCTAAGAGGAAAGATGTGACCGATTCCACAGTCTATGAACATGTTCATGAATCTGATGGAAGATTTTAATTAAAAAAAATCTTCTCTAGTACAACTTAAAAACAAATTTAAGAAGATTTGTAAAAAGATATTGGTGAACGAGGCCCTGTTTTTGCAGTTCCTCAGCACAGCACTGGTTCGAGTCTCGGGTCTTAGCAGCTTGTGATCACTTCTCAGTAAAGATCACCCTACTCACAAGATTTAGATAAAGCCTAAATGTTCTTAAAACTGTAAAATATATGTATTATCAGACAAGAAAAAAAAAACAAAACAAACAAAAAAAAAAAACGTATGTCGGTTTAATAAGCTCAGACTAATCTGGAAAAGACTAAAATTTATGTGATGACATTTTGGTTCTGTCTCGGTTAATCAGCTAAATAAATAAAGCAGTTCAAGATGTAAATCTGGTTTCTTTCAGTCTACGGTCATAACGTGTCAAGATAGTTTCAATCTACTGATTACAGCGACATCTAGTGGACACTACATGAAAAAGCAGGAGTTTTTTTGTTACTGTAACCGAGAGTAAAAGAAATATGGTAAACAGAGCAGATCTGCATAAGTAAGGAATTTGTTGTTGTGGAGTCTATTATATATTCTCTCTCTCTCTCTCTCTCTCTCGCTCTCTCTCTCTCTCTCTCTCGATCGATCGATTGTTACTTATTACGATTTATTATTACTAATTATTAATATTATTACTTTTTTAGTTTCTGGTTATTTGAGTGATTATTGAGAGTTTTACTTTTTAATGGAAGGGTGTGAATGAATTTGAGGATGACTGTACTTGTATAAAACAGGCTCAAACTCATCTTAATGTAATGTCCCATAGAGGATTTATTTTTACAGTACTACAACCCCACAATATATTTATTAAATTATCATATCACACTCAACAGGATGAAACTGTGAACACTCTGCCCTGATTATATATAAACATAATTAGCCTCAGATCATCAATTATCTAGTTGAAGACAAATATACATTAAATATAGTGGCTGATGTGTTTGTTTACTATGTGTTTTATAAAGGTTGGATGCTACCCAGTACAGCTGCATCATTGGAACTGAAATTGCAGAGCTGGAAACTGGTCAAAAAATGTGTGCAGAAAGCAACAAAACAGGAGATGAAATCAGGGTAAGAAAGAAGAACAGAGCAGGAAAAGACAGTAGAGGTGCCATCCAGGATGTAAGAGAATAAGATGCATGTTTTTTATTTTCTATGTTACATAATCAAACGTATCCCTCCTGTTTTATATTTTCTGCTTTTAGTGGATGTGGTGCATTCCCTGGACCAGTGATCTGAGGCGCCTTCAATCAGCAGCTGACTGTGACTGTTGATAGTTGTTGAGATTGTTGATTTTATGTTATTTTGCTTCATTAAACCATATTTATTTACAAGTGTAATCCAGTGTTTTTTTTTTTGTCTGCTTTAAGGTGAAAAGAATTTAAAAGCTGAGATGCTGTATCATTGTTTTTAAAAAAGCACATGCTAAAAAAATCCATCAGTAATCTGGGTCAAGTCCTGGATCTTCTTCAAACCTGCTTTCCTCGTATCCGCCCCTGTATCAGACTCACCTGGAGGCTTCATCAGATGGACAACTTGCTCTGTAGGAGACCAGCATCTTAAAATGATGCCACAGCAGCTGGAAATTTGCTTTACAAACTGTAGAAGGTAAAGTAGGCTATGTGATGAAATTTTATTCCCCGGTGTTCTTCCCCCTTTAGCCACCGCACCATGAGGATGCACATGTTGACGCGCTCATGGGACCAGACTGCAGACCGCTGTCCAAGTTCAGGAGTAATAATGACCTGTTTCTGTATGAAGATGTTTTTATATGATCTGAAGCTCACCGTGTGATTATTTATGATCAACTCTTTAAAAATGAAGAAAATCATGCTTCACTGCACATCTTTATCATTATTTTTTTTTTACAATTATTCATGATTTTGTCATTCTGTTATTTATTTCCTTGTCTGTCTCATTGCTGTCTGTTTGCACACCAGTAAGTCACAACCTTATACGGGTACTATTGAGGTGTTTACCTATGAAAAGCAGAGCTGCTGGTCCATCCTTTTAGCTAAAGATAGATTTGTATTCACCAATCTAAGAGGAAAGATGTGACCGATTCCACAGTCTATGAACATGTTCTTACATCTGATGGAAGATTTTAATTAAAAAAAACTTCTCTAGTACAACTTAAAAACAAATTTAAGAAGATTTGTAAAAAGATATTGGTGAACGAGGCCCTGTATTTGCAGTTCCTCAGCACAGCACTGGTTCGAGTCTCGGGTCTTAGCAGCTTGTGATCACTTCTCAGTAAAGATCACCCTACTCACAAGATTTAGATAAAGCCTAAATGTTCTTAAAACTGTAAAATATATGTATTATCAACCAAGAAAAAAAAACAAAAAAACAAAAAAAAACGTATGTGGGTTTAATAAGCTCAGACTAATCTGGAAAAGACTAAAATTTATGTGATGACATTTTGGTTCTGTCTCGGTTAATCAGCTAAATAAATAAAGCAGTTCAAGATGTAAATCTGGTTTCTTTCAGTCTACGGTCATAACGAGTCAAGATAGTTTCAATCTACTGATTACAGCGACATCTAGTGGACACTACATGAAAAAGCAGGAGTTTTTTTGTTACTGTAACCGAGAGTAAAAGAAACATGGTAAACAGAGCAGATCTGCATAAGTGAGGAATTTGTTGTTGTGGAGTCTATTACATATTCTATCAGGTAGTGGCAGGTGATCATAATATTAACAACAGAAAAAAAGAAATAAACAAAAAAGATTTCAGAGACAATCATTGGACTTAGTAAATAAATATTTTATTTAGTCCAATTTTTAATTTAAATGAGCCAATTAGTAATTGGTTACCCAAGGAAACCAACGGATTGCATCAAATCTTATCTTCGATTCAATCCCCCATCCTGAGCATGCACGTGGGCGACAGTGGAGAGGAAACAAAACTTTCTTTCAAAAGAAAAATAAACCTCCAGCAGAACCAGGCTCAGGGAGGGCGGCCATCTGCCTCGGCCGGTTGGGGATGGAGAGGACAGGACAGAGAGACAAAACAAGCACCATGAGGCTGAAGCCGGATACCTGCTGAGGGAAAAAGAGAATTTAAAATGTCATAACACACAATATACATATATACTTATAAAGGTAAGCCAGGGATACCTGCTGAGAGAGAGAAAAAGAGAATTTAAAAACGCATGTTATAATGTCATAACACATGATATACATATATACATATATATACTTATAAAGGTAAGCCTGGGATACCTGCTGAGAGAGAAAAGGATAAACACAAGTTAATGACAATAATAATGTCATAATGACATTGTTATTGCCATTGCATGTTGTTATAGACACACAAACATAAAAACCTGCTGAGAAATAAAAAAAGCAGAAGTTATTAGCAATAACAATGTCATAACACACTAGATACATACACAGGGCTGTTAAATGAGTAAAAGTATTAATTAGGGGGCTTTTAGGACAGAAATTATCACCATGAAGACGGTTGGTGAGATGATGCTGTATGAAACCTGAATAATAAAGTAGAACATAGTAGCGAACAGTGATTAATCATGATTAATTTGACAGCCCTATATATATATATATATATATATATATATATATACATATAACTCGTGTAGTGGTGTAGTAGTCTGTCTTTTGGATTCTGGTCTTAACTCCTGTTTCGTGTCTGAGAGATTGTCCTCCTTGTGTTGGTGTCTCCTCTCAGTCCTGCATTTGGATCCGACCTCCATGTATCAGAAAACTCCTGTTTTATGTTGTTCAAGGCTTCTTGTGTTCTTGTTTGTTGTTTGTTGTTGCTTTTTGTTTTTTTTATATTCATTTATGATCTATTCTCTTTTTTCTGTTTGTTTTATTTTTTGTTTGTTTGTTATATTTTCTGTTTGTTTTGTTTTTCTGTTTGTTTGTTTTATTTTCTCTCTGTTTGTTTTATTTTTTGTTTGTTTGTTTTGCTTTTCTGTTTGTTTGTTTTATTTTCTGTCTGTTTGTTTGTTTTATTTTCTGTTTGTTTGTTTTGTTTTTCTGTTTGTTTGTTTTATTTTCTGTCTGTTTGTTTGTTTTATTTTCTGTTTGTTTGTTTTGTTTTATTTGTTTGTTTTTCTCATCTTTGTGTTGGGCTTGGTTTCTCTTAGATTTCTGTTCTGTCTTTTGGATTCTGGTCTTAACTCCTGTTTCGTGTCTGAGAGATTCTCCTCCTTGTGTTGGTGTCTCCTCTCAGTCCTGCATTTGGATCCGACCTCCATGTATCAGAAAACTCCTGTTTTATGTTGTTCAAGGCTTTTTGTGTTCTTGTTTGTTGTTGCTTTTTGTTTTTCATGTTGGTTTCATGGTCTATTCTCTGGTCTTTTAGGTGTTTTTTGCTCTTTTAGGTTTTGTTTTGTAAATTGATATTATTTTGTGTTTTATTCTACTCTAGCTTTTCTGGTTATAGACAAGGTTGGGGCTACTTATCTTTCCGTGTACTTTGACATTGTACAGACAGGTGTACTCTGGCTTGCCCCAGTTGCTGTTCACCTTTAACTTTACAAAACTAAACGTGTCCTCGCTATGGCCCTGTGGGACAAAAAGAGATATGAGTGTTAGTGTTAGTGTGATGTGTAAATAGAAGAGGAAAATAAAGCAATAGATTAGATACATTTTATTTTATGCACATGCTCACATGCATGATAGCATAGCATTATACTTACCTCTGTCTTAAAGGTCTGGAACTGTTCTCCATCATTATCATATGTAAAGTTTCCAAGAAGAGTTCCCTCATCTTCCACTGTTTTCTTTCCCTGGAAGATAAAAGATATATTTTTGGTTAACACTTTGTGTTCTCTGTATCTGTTAAGTTAAAAGGGGTTAGGTAGGATTTTGGTATTAAAGTAATGAGAAACTGTTGACTTACATAGACAGAAAACGCCTTAGGTGCACTTGGTGTCGTGCCAGATGGAGACACCGACTTCAATATGTGACCCAGTATCACATGGCTGACGGGGACTTTGTAAGGCAGGTTGATGGTAATGTGTCCTTGCTGACCAGCAAAGGACCAGCAGTTTCCAGGACGCAGATCTGATGATCCCTGAACAGAAAAAGAAATTATGGTTAGTTGGTAAGTCTAATGTATAAAAAAAACTGTTAGATTGAGTTGAATAATCACTCATCATTATGTCTTCTGATTGTAGTACACACCTGTATGACAACTCCTGGAGAAACTACTTTGCATTTTCGGAATAGTTTGCAGAAAAATGGTCTATTCCAATCGTATGACGCTGAGGTCCTGCCAGATACAATGTTTGCTCCTGCACACAAAACATACAAATAAAGTTAGTTAGGAAAATTAAAAAACAAATACTTGCTGTCTGATATATATAAAATTCCACGTTGTGTTTGATAATGATGACTTACCTAATGATGCCAGAGCAACATTTGGCAGAAATTCTGCTTGTGGTAGTTCTTTCCACTTTAACTTAAAATTCTCCTTGTACATGATTTTAAAACACGGTTCTTCAGAATACTGTTCTGAGCGATAAATGCTCATAGTATTAATGAGAAATGCAAATCCTTGTGGAGGAAATATAAGATGATAAGGTTAGTGACATAATTTGAAAAATAAACATTATACAAAACTATCAAATATTGTTTGCTTTAGAGAGAGGTGATTACTTACCAAGACTGAAGATTATTAAAACTACACATAAGATGGAAAGCAGCAGTTTTATCTGACTGCACTCTTCGTCTGCATCAAACGTGTTACTGTTGCAGACGGGAAACTCTTCTTCCACAGGAGATATCATCTCCTCCGGGACCTGAGGACAAACTTTTCTCTTTTTACGTGATCTGAATGGGACAAATACAACGTAGGTTAGTTACAGGTTTTAAAGTCGTTACATAAAAAAACAAAAGACAGTGCTGGAAAAAAAATTACTACTTTAACGTACCTCCAAGGCGTCTCTTTGTAATTAATAGTAGGTATACCATTACTATCATAGTATCCAATGGAGGCCAGGCGAACGCTTCTTCGTGACATGACTGTAATCCAAAAGAGAAAAATGGAGATGGTTAGTTACACAAAGTAAATTAATTTTTTAACCTAATATCAGAAGCAACTCAGCAGATAGATAGTTATACAAAATACTGTTTTTTTAAGGTTCTGTGTCTAAACTATCTTGATTTTTGTCATCACTATACAATAACAAAACATTACAACATGAATTTACATTTAGGCTTATGAACCGTTTAGTTTGTGTAAAACTTAAATCAAACAAGCAGCCTAACTTAAAATTACACTTGAAAACAAGCGCAATTTTAAGTTTATGTTTGTGCAAAGCTGGAGAGCTTTGTACGAACAAAACAAAAACTATATTGGCAAAAATAAAAAAAACAATGTTTTTAAGTAAATCTAAGAACAGATTCGCACCCAAGCACATTTATGTGTTTTTGCATTTTAATTTCCAGCATATTTAACATACCCCCTCACTGATTTTAAAGATAAGGAATGCAAAAGAATGCATTTTTTCATGATCTTAATTTTTTCAAGTGTAATTTTATTTTTAGGCTATTGTAAACAATGTGATCTTAATTACTCCCCATTTGCTCCCAAAACACATAAATGTGTACATTGAAACCCATTTAATTAACTATTTTTGATCCCGCTCAAATAAAAAGTATAGAACATACATTTTCCAATGTATCCACTTCATTTGAAAGTAGGCGGGTTCTGTCTGTGCTCGAAGGGATTCCCTCCCCCGTGACGTCATTTTCCAAAGCTATGCCAAGCATGGAAAATACCCACTTTATCTGCTAAGGAGAGCTTGCGCTGTATACTCTGTCCTCTGCACCCCACACATGCTCCTCCGCTTCAGATTTGTGTGTGTGTGAGAGTATATGAATAAGGAAACATATGCATTCAAATTTGTGTGTCTGTGCACGCGCATGTGTCAACAGCGTGCACGATGCGTTGCAGTGTAACTAAATACATATCGCGCAGGTAGCGTTCATGCGGCACCTTTTCCATATTCTCCGTTTCATGTGTAATTTTTATCCAAAAGTTCAAAGCACAACCACATTCTTATTTTAAAATAAGTAAAACACACATCTACATGCATTCACCTGCACTGCTTTGAAAAAAAAAAAAAACGCAGGACCCTTTGCAGCACATCAAAGTTATGGGTCTAAGTGAAAATCAAAATAAACCCCGTCTTTGTTTACACAGCTGCATCTGCAGCAGTTTATGAAAGCAAGTTGGAGCAAAGCTCTTTATTTCTTACCTGACACGATGAAGAAGCGTTACACGGTAGCAGAGGCCCGGGACATGATAATGCAGTCTGAAACAGAGGCCCGGATCACGGCTGTGGAATCTCAGACTTGACCACCGATAGCGACAATACAGGTCTTCTGTGGCTTCTTCAACTTCTTCCATGGAGTCGCTGGAGGATGATGAGTCAGCCCTCGGGAGGTAGACCTCGCGGAGGTCTAGAAGTGGGAAAATCCAGTGGTCACCCACAAATTCCATGGCGCTCCAGTGGAATCCTCCAGGCACAGGGATTTCCCCTGGACCCACCCGCTATGCCCTGGCCCGGATTGATGAGCTGGTGGACTGCTTCAGTTTATTTTTCACAGAGGAGCTGATTGTGAAATACACAAACCTGCATGGAAGGAGGACGGTCACCGACTGGACGGACATTGATGGCACTACCATGCAGGCCTATTTTGGTCTCCTGTTGTTGGCTGGCGTTTACCGCTCCCGCGGTGAGGCAGTCCGCAGTTTGTGGGATGATCAGACGGGCCGACAGATCTTCCGGGCTACCATGTAGGTCAAAAAGTTTACTGTTCTCTCTAGTGTCATTCGTTTCGACGACCGACTTTCCAGACTGCGGCACCGGAGAGAAGACAAGTTGGCTGCCATCCGTGAGATGTGGGATTACTGGACTGACCGGCTCCAGATGATCTTCAACCCTGGTGAGGACATCTGTGTGGATGAGCAGCTGGTTCCGTATAAAGGGCGCTGCAGTTTTAGGCCAGGTATGGCCTGAAAATGTGGGTTGCCTGCGACGTGAAAACGTCTTACGCCTGGAGAGTCAGTCTGTACACCTGCCGATCAGCTGGTGCACCGGCAGAAAAAAATCAAGGACGCAGTGTTGTGCTGGAGATGACTGAAGGCCTAAAAAGAGTGACACTGAGCTGTTCCTTGAGGAGCTGTGTAAGAAGCTTGTCATCCCATTGATGGTCCAGCGACAACGCCTACCTAAATCAACAGGTGCTTCTCGCCTAATACTTGAGGGTTTAAAACACTAAATATTTAATACAAAAATCATTCATTTAGAATTAATTTAGTGTAATGTATAACTTGATTTTTATGTAACTATGTTTGTGTGTTAGGGGGCAAAACTTGAGCATTTGACACTGGGCAAAAACTAATAATGCATATAAATTAATTTCTTTGCTAATCTTTAACAACGACGCAATAATGAAACCATAAATTATCCAGGTAGCATAAAATATGTTGAAAATTTATTCATTTTTGTGTTAGATCATAAAATTGAGGTGCACCATGACCAGAGCTCGGCAATGTAGAGGTTAAAAAGGTTAAAAATTCATTAATCATTGATATGTATGATTAGAACTGATGCTGGTTTGAAGAATAAAAATGTGAAAATGAAAAAATAAAGAAGAAAATATTTTTTATGACTTTATTTTACATACACATTTATGTGTGTTATGGTGCAAAACTCTAGTAATTAACACTTAGCAAAAACTAAAAATGCAAATAAACTAATTTCTTTGCTAATCTTTAACATATATCAGGGTGCAATAACTAACCCATAAATAATCCAGTTAGCATAAAATATATTTCAAATTTATTAATATTTGTGTTATGAGATCATAAAATTGAGGTGCATCATGACCAAAGCTCAGCAAATTAGAGGTTAAAAAGGTTAAAAATTCATTAATCTTTGATATGTATGATTAGAACTGATGTTGGTGTGAAGAATAAAACAGTAAAAAAAATAAAATAAATAAAAATAAAAAAAAATTTTATATGACTTTTTTTGACATACACATTTATGTGTGTTATGGTGCATAACTCTAGTAATTAACACTTAGCAAAAACTAAAAATGCAAATAAACTAATTTCTTTGCTAATCTTTAACATATATCAGAGTGCAATAACAACCCATAAATAATCCAGTTAGCATAAAATATTTTTCAAATTTATTAATATTTGTGTTATGAGATCATAAAATTGAGATGCATCATGACCAAAGCTCGGCAAATCAGAAGTTAAAAAGGTTAAAAATTCATTAATCTTTGATATGTATGATTAGAACTGATGTTGGTGTGAAGAATAAAACAGTAAAAAAAAAAAAAAAATAAAAATAAAAAAAATTTTTATTTGACTTTTTTTGACATACACATTTATGTGTGTTATGGTGCATAACTCTAGTAATTAACACTTAGCAAAAACTAAAAATGCAAATAAACTAATTTCTTTGCTAATCTTTAACATATATCAGGGTGCAATAACCAACCCATAAATGATCCAGTTAGCATAAAATATTTTTCAAATTTATTAATATTTGTGTTATTAGATCATAAAATTGAGGTGCATCATGACCAAAGCTCAGCAAATTAGAGGTTAAAAAGGTTAAAAATTCATTAATCTTTGATATGTATGATTAGAACTGATGCTGGTGTAAAGAATAAAAAAGTAAAAAAAAAAATAATAATAAAAAAAAAAAAAATTATATGACTTTTTTTGACATACACATTTATGTGTGTTAGGGAGCAAAAAGGAATTTTTTTAAAGGGGTGACAGAGGGTTAAGTTGTTTCTGATAGGAAATGTATAAAGAAAAATCTATTTAAACTCTTATTGCTACTGTAGAAATAACTGAAAAATACTTACTTTGCTATAACTTGAAATAATCCTGAACAGAAAATCGTTTTTCCAAAATTTCTGACTTTCAGCAGAATGTCAAAAACAGAATTTCAGGTTTGGAATCTTCCGCCTTGATACGTCATCAGAGGACAAACCGAACGTTACGCCCATCAGTACACGCATGCGCACAAACGACTCACGCATGTCCCCCACCCCGTAGAGATGCTCGCAGGGAAGGAGACGCTGCCTCTTCACCAACAGCTAAAGATGCAGATACAACTTCTGATGAAGACGTTTTTTTTACCTTGTAAACGCTATTAAAACGTTTGCAAACACATATCTGGTTGTGTTCATCATTATTTCTAATTAACATAACATATATATAAATATACATGATGAAGAATTTGCTGACAGCTCTGTTTGTTGGATATTTCGTATAATTAAATTTCCTCTCAGCCATCTTGACTTCAAGTAAACTGAAAGATGAAAACACCAAATATTTTCTTTGAGTTTGTTCTTCACTGTTAAACACAGGGGCCCTCATTTATCAAACCAATGTGGAAATGAGCAAACATCTGATCGCAGGATGGATCTTACGACTGGATCTACGTGGGATTTATGAATCGTTTGTATCTGACTGATCCAGCGTAGGAACGATCAGGGCTTAATTATTCATGGTCCAGAGACAGAATTGTGTGTCAGACTTCCTCTGGAGAGTACAGCAGCGCCCCCTGCTGGTCTCGGACCAGCGCGTTTAATAAAAGAGGGCCGATCAGACTTAACTGACATGAAGCTGCACACACACATGAACATTTCATGAACCTGGACGTGCACCTGGTGTCACAGCCGGTTTGGTGGTTTCAGAGGAGGATGAGGAAGATGAGGAAGATGCTGAGGTGGAGCTCAGACTCTCTGTGGTTGAAGCTGGTGGAGCTGTGATTGAAGCAGAAGTGTGAGCTCATCCAGAGGTGAACATATGAAGTGAAGTTGTAAACTGAGTTTATAAATATATATATATATATATATATATATATATATATATATATATATATATACACACACATACACGCGCACACACACACACATATGTAGCAGGTAGCATGTTTTAACAGAACACCGATCCATGCAGGGCTTTCACAACAAGTATTTTAATCTTAACATTAATTCTACAGAAATACCAAACCAACAGAGGAGAGAAGTGGTGAAGCAGCTTCCTGACTGAGTCCAACTGGGAAAGAAACGATGAGATGGGCGTGAATAAGTGCATGTCTATAAGCTCCTTCCTCCTGATGGCTCAGACATTCAGAGACTGGACGAAGTGGTAAAAGCAGCTCTTTTACTTTCAGGATGGTTTTTAATAGCAGAATGAAAATGCACCATGTTCTCCTCTTCTGCTTCCTCTCAGGTGAGAACTGACCTCATGTCACTGATTATTGTACGAAAACTTTCACTGTGTCTCATTTTAACACCTGATTGCTGTCTGGTCTCAGGAAAAGTAAGTTTGTGATGTTATAATTAAGCAGAATTTCAAGACACTTTTTATCTATGAAAAAATTGTAATTTCTCAAATTGTAGAGAATCAGATCTGAAGCTGTGGATATTTTATATTATCTGACTAAGAAAAACATAAAGATGCAGTAAATCAGAAGCTCTGCTAAGCAGCATGTCTACGTCGGTGTCTGTTGTTCTCTGTAGCAGCACCGCGTGATGGAAACTGTGTCGGTGCAGAAATGCTCCTCCACCCCGAAGGAGGAAGCATCACCGCTGAGTGCCGCTTTTCTTTCTCTGGAAGAAGGAAACTTCTCTGTAGGGATGCATGCACGGATGGAAACATTCTCATGGAAACAGAAGGCCAGGCAGCTCAGAGAGGCAGGTACAGCATTAGATACAGAGAGGGAACGTTTCCAGTATCTTCTACAGTTCTGCATGTGAGCATCACACAGCTGACCAAGTCGGACTCTGGACGCTACTGGTGCGTCTTAAAAAGGCCTTTCCTCCCAGACTCGTATCAGGAGTTTGAAATCAGAGTAACAGATGGTGAGTTTGTGGGACTATTTGCACTTTTTAAACTTCAGTTTATACACACACATATATCAGAGTATATATACGCTGGTGAAAGTTTGGACCCATTGAATTTGAACGGTTAAATGTGTGAATGTTTCTTTTGTTGTTGTCCATTTAAAACTAATCACTAGAATATTTCTGAAAACTTTTTCTCTGAATCACCGTTTATGTCTAATTCTGAGAGGTATGTGCGTGACTCCAATTTTACCCACACAACTGCTCCTGCTGGGTTCTGTTGCTATGACACGTCCTGGTTATTGGTGTTGCTATGACGACAGACATTATCTGCCTGCTGAGTCATTATAATAAGTCAGCGCTCTGAGATGATTTCTAGGTCGACGCATTCCTTCCAAACAGTCGCTCTGTGCAGATGAAAATCGTACCAACAACATTCTTGGACCGTGTTCAGCAGAAAGGTCTGCCGAACACACAGGCGTCGTTTTTATGATTCTACTGTCTAAAGTTTAGTTTTTAAGACAAGTTAAAAACACCCCTCATCGCCTGAGTTGAGGAGAAAACCTGAGGAAAAATATAATAAAAACCAAAGAAGCAAAGAGTGAAGGTGCCCTGTGCTCCGAGGCAGTTTGAGAGAAAACCATAAATCCTTTCAGAATTATAATTACAGTGAATGAAAGCAGGTAAAATGTCTTCATCTTGGTATATAATTTGTGTAGACACACAAAAAAACTATGGACATGAGAGAGGTTTGTATGAAAAAGTAGAAACAAAGTGAAAACATGGAGTGCATGATGTCACGCTGGAGTGTGGAGCATTTTAAGGTGATTTCTGATTTTTCATAAAACGTAAACTGTGATTGTGTGAAAACCATCTAAGATAACAGAAAGTCCTTCCAGACGGTAAAAGTTGTGTCTTTCATGACTCATTTAAAGTTTGATTGAAGTTTCTATGTGAAAACATGCCTGAGTTATAGTTCTCCAAAGTTACCTGGTTTTTACTCATTTATAATGAGACAAACGTCACAGTTTTGTAATTTACCTAAAAACTGAAAGACTGTTGTTCAGCAAAAGTCTAAACACACTTCTCCTGATCGAGACGTGCATTTTATAAAACTTTTTCAGTGGTTGATGATAACAAAAAACTCTGCTATAAATACTAGATTTTACCAAACGGTGTGTTTCACTTCTCTTTTGTTTTGGAAGTAAAAGGGAAGTTTTCCACCTGCTGATGTTTTAAATATCCAGACTTACGTCCTGACAGTAGAATCACTTCACATTTTAGTTTGTGTCAGTAATACAAGCTGCCTCCTTATGACTCAGCATTAACGTGAATAATCAGGCCTGATGAACATGTGCACACGTTGTTTTTGTTGTTGCAGCCCCGAAGACTTCACCTGACGGGCTGAAGCAGCCTGACCCGCAGCGGACTGAAGAAACCAGAGCTGAAGGTCAGATTTAAGCTCAGACCTGCAGAACTAAAACGCTGCCTTCCTGAGAACCAGTCTTTGTTTTCCTTATTCATCTTTAACTCTTTTCAAAATCTTAAGAAAAGACCAGTTTATTTATAAAGCACATTTCATGTACAGGACAACTCAAAGTGTTTTATATGAAACGTTAGAAGCTTTTCAGGAAGGTGCAAAATAAACAGACGTATGAGAATTAAAACAAACTAAACAGAATAAAAGAAATTAAACAGAAACAGACGTAGAGATGTGAGAACCGTAGGGATATGTTCCCTTTTTTTGGTCTTTCTGCGGACGCCTGTAAAATCTCCACTACAGTGTAAAGTTTTCCTAAATCGTCAAAAAACAAAGAAAAGAAAGAAAAGAAAAAAAGCCCTGCCTCTAGCGCTACACGACTCCCTGGACTCCAGGAACTGGACTCCCAGCAGTCTGACCACCACTTAATGATGACGTCCATCCTGTTTGAATTCTTGCTGTGTTGTTCTTCCTCTCAGATGTAAGTTGCTTTGGATAAAAGCGTCTGCTAAATGACTGTAGAATAGAATAGAATAGAATAGAATAGAATACAGTCCCCTTGCTCTAGATCTGCTCTCCAGGTGGTAAAAGGCTGGTCTGGTTTCTGCTGACACGGTCGGAGACCGTAGTACCAGGAACTGGACCCAAATGCAGAGACACTCGGAGAGACGAGGTAAGAGATGCAAATGTTATTTATTACAATGAATGTGCGAGGAAAGGTCCAGGTCCGGTAGATCCTTCTGTGAAGGGACAGAGGGTTAGTGTGGGTCTGACAAAGAGCCTGATGGTGTCCGTTGTGGCCGCGGCTTACTGAAGTCCAGCGAGGGGCGAGAGATGGAGGGAGCTGTCAGGAGTTGGTTTCCGGAGGTGGTGAGAGTGTTCGGTTGCAGGCAGGGCGAGCAGGCTGGCAGTTGGCTTGGCAAGCAACTTGCTAGGATCCTGGGTGCTGTGGTTATCCGAGGGATCGAGATCATGGGCTGAGGAACACAGATATCAAAGTGAGTCGTACTGACAACAAGACACAACACAAGAATTGGAGAATGGCCTGGTTACCACGCAGTAAAGTGTGACAATCTGGCGAAGACTGGAGCTCCTGCTTGCCCCTAAATAGCAGGGAGTAGAGTCAGGTAACGAGCCTGCTGATGAGCTGCAGGTGGTAGTAATTGTGGCTCCAGACTCCGCCCTCAGTCCCCATGGTAACCTGCTCACCCTGACCTGCAAACTCAGACACACACCAAAACATGACAGTACCCCCCCCTCAAGGGACGCCCCCAGGCGGCCCAACGGCAGCCTGCTGCCGGGAACGGCGGAAAGCCGAGACCATGGCAGGATCCAGGATGAAACGCCGGGGAACCCAAGACCGCTCCTCCGGACCGTAACCGGCCCAATCCACCAGATACTGAAAACCACGGCCGCGGCGGCGAACATCCAGGATGCGACGGACCGTAAAGGCCGGAGCGCCACCCACGACCCGGGCGGGCGGAGGGGGTCCGGCCGGAGGGCACAAAGGGCTGGACAAGACAGGCTTGATCTGGGACACATGAAAGGTGGGATGGATCCGGAGCGAGGAAGGAAGACGGAGCCGAACGGCGGAAGACCCCACCAAGGAGACGATCTCGTAGGGACCAATGAAGCGTGGAGCCAGCTTAGGAGGCATATCCCGCAGAGGAACATCCTTGGCGGACAGCCACACCTTCTGTCCAGGTGAGTACGTGGGAGCAGGACGGCGGCGACGATCAGCCTGGCGTTTGTTGTGCTCAACAGTGCGCAGCAGGATCGCCCTTGTCCGCGTCCACACCCGCTGCACCCGTTGTAGGTGATGCTGCACAGAAGGGACGTCCAGATCCCGCTCCTCCGTGGGGAATAACGGGGGCTGATAACCCAGGGAGGCCTCAAACGGGGAACAACCAGTGGCGGAGGAGACCAGGGAATTGTGGGCATACTCGATCCAGCTCATGTAACGGCTCCAGGAGGCGGGATTATCGGACGCCATACAGCGCAAGGCAGCCTCCAGCTCCTGATTTAGCCGTTCCGTCTGGCCGTTGGACTGGGGATGGTGACCGGAGCTTAGCGAGACCCTTGCCCCCAGGGCAGAGCAGAACGTCCTCCACACTCTGGAGACGAACTGAGGGCCCCTGTCCGAGACGATGTCCGTGGGGATACCGTGGAGGCGAAAAACGTGGTCCACCAGTAGATCCGCCGTCTCCGTGGAAGTGGGCAACTTGGCAAGAGGGATGAAATGTGCGGCTTTAGAAAAGCGATCTATAACTGTGAGAATGGCAGTTTTACCTTGTGAAGGAGGCAAGCCGGTGATGAAGTCCAGAGAGATATGCGACCAAGGCCGTCCCGGAACCTCCAACGGTTGTAGCAAGCCCGGCGGGGGTTGGTTGGAGGTCTTGTTCCGGGCGCACACTGCGCAGGCCGAGACGTACTCCTTGACGTCTGCCTGCAGTGACGACCACCAGAAATGCCTCCTGAGCAACCTGATGGTACGGTGGATCCCGGGATGGCAAGCGAACCTGGCGGAATGAAGCCAGTGCAGAACTGCGGAACGAGCCGTTGTCGGCACGTACTGGCGGTTGGGAGGGCCGTGCCCAGGGTCCGGGTCCGTAAGCAGCCCCTGGCGGATTTCATCCTCCACCTGCCACGACACCCCACCAACAACCACCGACGGAGGAAGGATGCGCACTGGTTCTGTGGTTTCCTTATCAGAGGCATAGATCCTGGACAGAGCATCGGGTTTGACGTTCTGGGACCCTGGACGGTAAGAAATAGAAAAATTGAAATGGTTAAAGAATAAGGACCAGCGGGCTTGACGGGCGTTCAACCTCTTAGCATTCTGTAGATAAGCTAAATTCCGGTGGTCAGTCCATACCAGGAAGGGATGTGTCGCCCCCTCAAGCCAGTGCCGCCATTCCTCCAGGGCCAGCTTAACCGCTAAGAGCTCCCTATTACCCACGTCATAGTTCTGTTCTGAGGTGGTTAAACGTCTGGAGAAAAAGGCACAGGGGTGCAACTTATCCCCCTTACCCGATCGCTGGGATAACACAGCTCCAACCCCGGAATCGGAGGCGTCTACCTCTAGGACGAACTGTCGGTCTGGGTCCGGCTGCACTAGGATGGGAGCGGTGATGAAGCGTGTCTTTAGGTCGCCGAAGGCCTGTTCAGCCTTCGGGGTCCAGATGAAGGGAACCTTCACAGATGTCAACCTGGTGAGAGGAGCCGCAACCATACTGTAATTTCTAATAAATCGTCGATAAAAATTAGCAAACCCAAGAAAACGTTGCAGTTCCTTCCTGTTGGTGGGCGTGGGCCATTCGGCGACAGCCGTGACTTTCTTCGGGTCCGTCTTCACCTGCCCGCCCTGGAAGATGTATCCCAAGAAGGAGACCGAGGGAACGTGGAATTCACATTTCTCAGCTTTGACAAACAGTCGATTCTCTAGCAGACGCTGCAAGACCAGGCGCACGTGTTGTTGATGTTCCGTCAGGGTTCGGGAGAAAATGAGAATGTCATCGAGATATACAAAAACAAAATGATGCAGGAGGTCACGTAGGACGTCATTTATCAAGGCTTGGAATACGGCAGGAGCGTTAGTGAGTCCAAAAGGCATGACCCGGTATTCGAAGTGCCCGAGGGGAGTGTTGAAGGCAGTCTTCCATTCGTCGCCTTCTCTTATCCTGACCAAGTGGTAAGCATTGCGCAGATCCAGTTTGGTGAAGATTCTGGCTCCCTGAATGGGTTCGAAGGCGGATGAGATCAGTGGTAGGGGATATTTGTTCTTTATGGTGATATGGTTTAACCCCTGGTAATCCACACAGGGCCTCAAGGTTTTATCTTTCTTCTGTACAAAGAAGAACCCCGCACCGAGAGGGGAAGAGGAGGGTCTGATGAGACCCGCCTCTGGTGACTCGTGGATGTAGGTTTCCATTACCTCACGCTCGGGTTTGGATATGTTATACAGTTTACTACCGGGGAGTGTCGCTCCCGAGACAAGGTCTATTGCACAGTCATAGGGCCGGTGTGGTGGTAGGGATTTAGCTCTGTCTTTACTGAAAACCTCGCCCAGATCGTGGTAGACTGCTGGAACGGATGATAAATCTACTGGACCCACGGGCAGATGACCTGGTGAATTAGTAGGAGGACGTGCTGATCTAAGGCAGTTGGACAGACAGAAAAGACTCCAGCTCTCCACGCGGTTTTGACTCCAATTTATGTGAGGATTGTGCAAGGCTAACCAGGGGTAGCCTAAGATGAGGGGGACATTAGCCACGGGGAACAGGAGGAAATTCGCAGTCTCCCTGTGGTTACCAGAAACCAGTAAAGGAAGGGGACCGGTAGAATGTGTAATGGTGGTGAGAAGCCTACCATCCAAAGCCGTGACCGAGATAGGTGTTGTCAATGCAACGGGGGAGAGGCCGAGTCCTTGAGCCGTTCCTGGATCCATCAAATTCTGTTCTGCTCCTGAGTCAACTAGAGCCTGTAACTGGTGGTCTGCTCCCGCTATCGTGAGTGTGACGGCAAATATGCAACGTGGAGGATGTGGCTGTTGAACCCCGCCCACCAGTACTCCTGCCTCTACTGGTGGGCGCTGTCTTTTGGCCGAAGCCGACATTCGGCAACTACGTGTGATGAAGAACCGCAATAAAAGCACAAATGATTGCGGGCTCGGTGTTGGCGTTCTTCGGCGGTTAGTCCAGCGCGTCCCAGCTGCATCGGCTCTCCTCGTTCGTCTGGTTTGGGCAGAGCCGGAAAAGCGCCGCTGATGACGGGAGACGGAGCTTCCAACCCAGCTGCCCTCCTCCTACTGGGCTGGGAATCGCGAAAACCTCGTTCGCGACGTCTCTCGGCTAACCTGTTGTCCACCTGGATCACCATGACAACCAGGTCCTCGAACGTGGCTGCTTCCTCCCGCAGAGCTAGCTGATCCTTTAATTGATCGCTGAGTGCATTGAGCAGTACTCCTTTCAGAACGTCCGGCGGCCAACCAGTCTCTGCTGCCAGAACCCGGAAGTCCACCACGAAATCCACTGCAGGTTGGCTGCCCTGTCTTAGGTTCAGCAGACGTTTGACTGCGTCTGCTCCGTTCAAGGGGTGATCGAAGGTTCGGCGGAGGTCTTCTAGAAAAGAGGAAAACAGAGTCGAATCCAGGGTGTGTGTTTGGAAATAGGCTAGCGCCCATGCAAGCGCTTTTTCACGGAGGAGGGCGATGACGTAGGATATCTTGGCTGTATCCGAGGGGAAAGATCGGGGAGAACGAGATATGGCTAATGAACACTGTAGTAGAAAACCGCCACATCTACTCACGTCCCCAGAGAACGGCTCAGGCGTGGGAAAAGCGGCGTCACGGAACACTGGATCGGGTGTAGCAGGAGGTCCAGTTGTGGTGGCAGTAGGAGAAGATCCAGTGGCTGCTGTAGAAGAAGCAGACAGTAATTGGTGAATACACTGTAACTGTTCGGATACTTGGTCGAGGCGATGGCTGCATAGACCCTGTTGTTCTCCGAGGAGGCGCAGGGCTTTTTCGTGCTCTCCCAGGAGTTTTCCCTGCCCCGCGAGGGCAGAATGAAGAGCGTCTGCTGGGTCCATGTTTTGGCCAGATTGTTCTGACACGGTCGGAGACCGTAGTACCAGGAACTGGACCCAAATGCAGAGACACTCGGAGAGACGAGGTAAGAGATGCAAATGTTATTTATTACAATGAATGTGCGAGGAAAGGTCCAGGTCCGGTAGATCCTTCTGTGAAGGGACAGAGGGTTAGTGTGGGTCTGACAAAGAGCCTGATGGTGTCCGTTGTGGCCGCGGCTTACTGAAGTCCAGCGAGGGGCGAGAGATGGAGGGAGCTGTCAGGAGTTGGTTTCCGGAGGTGGTGAGAGTGTTCGGTTGCAGGCAGGGCGAGCAGGCTGGCAGTTGGCTTGGCAAGCAACTTGCTAGGATCCTGGGTGCTGTGGTTATCCGAGGGATCGAGATCATGGGCTGAGGAACACAGATATCAAAGTGAGTCGTACTGACAACAAGACACAACACAAGAATTGGAGAATGGCCTGGTTACCACGCAGTAAAGTGTGACAATCTGGCGAAGACTGGAGCTCCTGCTTGCCCCTAAATAGCAGGGAGTAGAGTCAGGTAACGAGCCTGCTGATGAGCTGCAGGTGGTAGTAATTGTGGCTCCAGACTCCGCCCTCAGTCCCCATGGTAACCTGCTCACCCTGACCTGCAAACTCAGACACACACCAAAACATGACATCTGCTTTCATATGACTGAGCTCAGTCCAAAATGACACGGAGATTTCTGGAGCGATCCGCTGGTTGAACATCGCGGACTGAAGCTGGACGCTAATCTTTGCTCGTCTTTGGTTCCAAACACAAGCATTTCAGGTTTATCTTTGTTTAGATGAAGAATATTCTGACACAGCCGCATGCTGGTTTGAGCGAGACATGAAGCTTTGTCTGGGACCAGAGTCCTCTGGTGAAGCTCAGACACTTGATGAACAACTGGAACGTCAGCAGCATGAATTCATCTTTTTTTTAACCTTTCATTTCAGCCACCATTCAGTTTTTAACAATGAAAAGGGCAAGCACACATAAAGATTTAATGATATTTTCTAATGTTTCTCGACTGAAATAACACAATATCTTTTTGTTTTTTATATATATGACCCTCAGTTTCCATTTTACAGTTCGTATCACCCAGGAGAAAACCACATCCCCTGATCTCTTCTTCTTGTACTGTAGAACATACTGACAGAAATTACCTGAAAACATTTGTACACCAGCTAATTAACTGATAATACACATTTAAAAGTAAAACGAAGTGTAATGAACATTAAATATTTTTCTATTACTGATTTTTTAGGATAAGCCAGTGGAAATCTGTGGGCATGGATACTAAACTTTGAACTCTGTTGTGCAATCCATGTGTGCACAGATTGCTCAGAGGCCTCAGTTGCAGCCGAGATCCTAAAAACGACCTTGACCTGCCACGACGACCACGGCATATGTCGATCCTGCAGCGTCAGTTGCAGCTTCATCAGCGGTTTGTCGCAGCTGGAAAACGGCCACTTCCCACCGGCAGGCGCCGCCTCTCAGTGGTTTTTCACCGTTAGCGTGTCACAGAGCTGTCACATCAGTACCATCCCATTAATGCATACACACATTTAGTACCAACCATCCTTGTTTACAACAAAGTTCTGCAGGTTTGCATTTATCTGCACTGTCAACTGTGGAAATGGAAAATATTTAAAACAAAGTTTGCAAAATCATTGTGATCTACTGCATTGGTTTGTGATGTGCACTGGAAGCATGTGGTAGTAACTGATATTTTGTTTTTGTTTACTGTTTTGTTGTTGTTTTTTTGTGTGTGATATGGATCCCCCTGGGTCTGAAATAAGAATAAAGTATGTAATATAATAATAATAATAAAGGTTGGTGATTACAAAAGTTAAATTAGCGTTAGCATCGTAGCCTAGCTGCTTAGCCAGGCTGCCCAGGCGGTTTAGGACTGAATGATCAACAAGTTGAACCTGCAGCCAAGTTAAAAGATATTTATTTCACTAGATGGATTTGATGTTTTGCTCTGGGCATCGGCTTGTCATTCGTTTCCAGCTGTTTATGCAGCTGTTCAACAGCTGAGCAATCTGTGCACAAAGTTTGCAAACAGACCTCAGTTTAGTAACGCATGCGCACAGATTTCCACCTTTTTCTTTCTTTTCTTTTCTTTCTTTTTTTTTTACACCCACTGACAGTTGCTGGACTCTGTAGATTATATCTAGAGTGCAGGTTTCAAAACATAGTTATACGTGACAGCAATTATCCCTGTTTTTATACCCCTATCTGGATGATTTGGTACAGACATTCAACCCCCGTTTACCATGTTATGTTGTGTAAATGTCATTTTTATTTCAACAAAAATAAAAAAGAATCCTTAAAGAGGAATAGTTTCAAAGACAAATACCCCCAAAAACACAATTAACAAGACCAATAAGCAACATTTAGCTTTTGGTCGTTAGCTTTGTCCTCTCAGGCCATCGTATGGAGAGTTATAGAATTTTCTTCAAGGCATTTCAGACATAAGTGCAGATACTTAAGGCCCCTCTTCCATACAGCCTGGTTTTTAGATAGAAATAATTCCAGAAAAACAAACTTATAAAGCTACTTTACACCAGTCCATTAACCAGAAGAAGTTATATTTCTTTGGTTGCTGTCTTCCTCTCATCCAGGTTACGTCCTGCCTCTTTCTGTCTGTGTCGCTGTGCTGCTCGCTGCTGCTGTTTTGCTTCTCTACAAGTGGAAGTTAAGGAGGCGTTGTGATGGTGAGTTGCCTTCCAGCCACACATTTCTAGTTTTTTGTGCAGACGAAGAAACATGACTACTCCAGTTTGTGCTGCACAGGTTTGACCACCAGAGGGCAGTCACGCAGCAGAAACAGCTGCAGGGGCGGAAACGTGCAGGTGTTTTATTCTCACTGGTTCATTAGAAATCTTCCAGCTCGGCCCGTGAATGACGGGTTCAGGCAGCTTCTTTATACTTGACATGTAATTCCATCATTAGTCATGTTTGTGAAGTTAATCCACTCTCCTCTTGGTCTCTTTCAGTTCCCGACCTGCCAGAAATGTGCTCCCGTCTCCAGATGTGCAGACTTCACCACATCTGCTGATCCAGTCTACAGTAACCTCTGATGTCTTCTGCTTTGCTCTTTTATTACTTTTTTCTAAAATATATATTGTTAATATATAAAATATAAAATGTAATCTTGCTTGATTGATGTAAAATGAAGTTTATTAAAACTTTTTAATATTTGAAGATGGTTGTTGCTCTTATAATAAATTTATTTTTAAAACAGAAACATTACTTCTTCTGTAAACTTTATTAAAGCATCTTGTTGAGAGAATATTTCAAGCTAATCCCACATCCAATGATTCTCTAATCCACATAAAACCTGATTTAATTAGTTTGTTCCTCCATACAGTTTAACTAAGCCGGATGTGTGAATTACACTGGGGAGGGAGGCCAGTGCCATCCTCTACGCTGCTGCATGCTGGGCAGCAGGCTGAGGGTTGCAGACACAAACAAACTGAACACACTGATCCACAAAGCCAGTAACGTGGTGGGCTGGAGCTGGACTCTGACGGTGCTGTCGGAGAGGAGAATGTTGTCCAGAATAAAGACAATACTGAACATTTTACAAGTTGGCTCAGTTTCCTGAGGTCTTCCAGACGTGTGGGAAAAGCTTCGGTTGGAATATGATTAACTGCAAACTTTCATCATCTGATAATGTAAAATACTTCTTGGCCAGGCTGTAGGCAGCTGTATTTACCCACATCCCACCAGAGCTTCGAGTGGATCAGTGGGTAAAAATGTGTGACAGCGAAACCTTGCAGGATGTTTGACAGCCAGCAGGACAGACTACGGGAACCAAACCCCCACAGTGGCTCGGCCCGGACATGAACTCAGTTATGTTTATGCGTTACAGACGTGTTTCCCCTGCAGGGCTGTATTTACCACCTCCTTCCTGACTGCTGCAGCATACGGACACTTTCTCTTCTCCAGATAACTTCAGTCAAGTATGTTTTCAGTTGTTTGCAGAGTTTTCTCGTAGAAGAGTTTTTCTCAGTTGTACGATGTTTGTAACGCAGATCTGTGGGTTTGGTTTGGCTTTTTCTGAGTTTTGCTGCCTCTTAAGTTGCTATGGTTTTATTTAGTAGAGTTTTCTCCTTGTCAGCACACCTGCTTTCATTTGCTCCACCTGCTCCTTGTTGCTTCACCTCAGTGTATATTTCCCACATTTCACTCCTCTGCTGCCAGTTCTTCGTCTTTTCCACAGTGTCGTCCTCAAAAGTGTGTTTTAGTTTTCAGCCGTTAGCTTGTGTTATTATTAAACCTTGGTTCGTAGACCCGTCAGCCTCTTTTCCTCCGTTACACAGATCCTGTAATCAGGATCCGCAACTGATACTTCTGACTGATTTCTCACTAAAAGATCCACTGATAGAGGTTAAAGTAGGAGTGTATCACATCTTTATTAAGACAATCTTCATGGACTATAGAACAACATGCTGTGTAAAATTTGATGCATGCTTTGATTTAAAGGAGAAACTCATCAGCTTCATTCTTCTGTTGATCTTTTTTCTTTTTCCTTCCTTTCAGAGGGAGCTGCTCATCACAGAAACTGTAGGTAGGAAACTTAAGATATTTTTACAGGGAATGTGTTGCTGAAACTTTTTAATGTGATTACTTAAAGTAGTCTAACACAGTTCTTCTGGCTTGTATATGTGTGTATTTCTGCGTGTTAGTCAGCCTGCCTACATTCAGCTTGTAGACTCGTGCTGTATTTACACTAGCAGCCAAACATCTGGACACATTTCTCGTTGGATTTAGTGGGAAAGTGTGACTGGTGGTGTGTTTATAATCTAGTTTGAATCATTGGCATTGGATAGTTTAAACTTTATTGTTCCTGAGTTACCAGGACGTGAAGTATTACATTGACCCCTGTCCTGTTTTCATGCGTCCACCAAGGAACAGGCGTGGAAGCAAAGACGTGATCTAAGGAGAGTTTAGAAAACTACAAACATGTCAGGTAAGGTGGTGAAACTTCCATCTGTCATGTTTAAATTTGGTTCCGTGTTTTAAAAGAAATAAAAAGTTTAATTAAGCTAATGATGTTTTGTCTTCTTCCTTTTTCCACATCCAGACATTAGATGTAAGTAAATCTTTCTAAACGTCTCTACAGCTGTTTGACTATGAAATGAAAACTGGGCTAAGCTGTTATTTCTGCATGTTTTCTGACTGTAAACGTGTCCTGTTAAACCATCAGTCCAAGGTTTATTTTTGGGACAATAGTCATAAGAGTGTAAATATAAAATCACTAATCTTTGAATTTTCTGTTCATGCTGTGATATTTTAGATAAAAAATACAAAATGAGGAAAAGTCCAGTTTCATTTAGTCTTACTGTATGTTTTACTAACATCTGGAAACACACCTGGTCTTTAACAGTTATCAGGGTTTGTCCATCACAAACCGTCTTTTTTTATGTCCTCTAATAATCCAGAATGGTGGTAAATTTGTCTCTACTTTACTGTTAACCCTAACCCTTAAAATTCCACCGGATGCCTCAAAGCATCATCTCTTCTACGATCATCAGGATCAGTGTGTTACTCAGTGGGGTGAATTGTGATAGCTTAAGGTTCTATGTGTGTGTGAAAAGAAGAAAAATAATGCTCCTCTATGGCTGGAATAAAGCCAAGAAGACGTTTCTGATGCACGGTGGTGCCACAAAGCAGCTGAGCTGGAGTTGGTTTAGTGAGGATAGCAGGTAAATAGTAGCAGGAATAACTGGAAATGAGGAAAAAGTGGAAACATGGAAATAGTTTCTGTTGTGTGTTTGTTTCAATAACAATATTTTTTCTCCTGAAAGCCAAGACTTGAGAGAACGATGAGATGAGAAAAGGTTTGGTCACTGTTGATCTGTGTGTTATTTCTACAAAGTTCTGTTAGTAATAAATTCTGCTTTCTTCTTCTGGTCGGCCTTTATGCTGCTACATCTATTCATACATTCATTTTACATCATTTTAGCCTCATAATCTGACAGCTGGAAACATCATGTCTGATGCTGACTGGGATTAAAAGGCTTCACTCTCTCTTTGGCAGCAGCTGGACTCTTGTTATTAAAGCACCAGGCAGTTTAGACACTTAAATACTGTTACCATGAACCAAAAGTCAGAGTTGTAAAGTCAGGGGTAACGGTCCAAATTAAAAGTACAGGGAAGAGAGTCTGTGTGGGAGTCCGGCCCACCTCCACCCTGAACCAGCTTTTATAGTCTGTATTCTCCTGTTGTGGTGACCAAATATTTATCACCTGCTATTCTAGGAAACATCAACAGCGATTGGGAACTCAGTCGACTCATGACTGCCCTATAATGCTTGCCAAGTCCTTCATGTCCCTCTTGAGTTTACATTCAATAAACGGAACAAGTCAAACTCCAACTAATGGCTAAAAATGACCTTAAAAGTCCCTCCATGACCTCCCGGGTGAACTGGATGATGGCCAGTAATCATACTGACTTTAACTGAAGTGGTTATGTGATCTTCAGTTTAGTCAAACTAAAAGATTAATAAACAACTTTAATGCAGCAAGGTGTAATTACAACTAAACTATTACTAAAAACCTACTTAAATGCTGAACTGCTCTTTAAATATTGAAGGAGTTTGGTTTAAACACCAGCTTTTTGGTTTTGATCTCTTGTGCTTTATTTGCAGATCATGCAGAACTGAATCTACATGGCGAAACCTCCTTTGATTTACTTGGAATAATTGACGCCATTGAGAACCTGGATCGTCCCTACAAGTCCTCTACAACTGATCCCTATCTGGACGCTGGGACATATGCTGATGAGAAAAACTTGGAGGCAGGACTTTGCGTTACTGCGGTCTGGGCAAAGTGCGTATCGAGGAAAGTTGTTGTGATGTGGAGGTGAAGGCGTTGAACGGCAGTGCAGGAGCAGGAGTCTCTCTAAAAAATCTGAAGGCCAAAGCTTTTGCCAAAGCTGAACTGGCCAGTGTTGCTGCTAATACTGGTCCACTGAAAGCCAAACTGGGTCTAGCCGTAGATACAGGAGCTGAGGTCAGTCTGACGGGGGTTGAAGTTCAGGTCCTGGGAAATGGTGTCTTCATTGGTCGTAGGACGGGGTTCTCTGTCTTTGGCAGTGAGATTTCACTGAGGCTGTGGTAGCTCCGATTACTGCATCGAGCCAAACACACCGAGAAATTTCTCTGCATGATGAAAAGGTCGTAAACAGAAGAATCAAGGACAGAGTGTAACTTACCACACAGAAATGTGGAGAACAACCAAACCCTGTCATGTCTATAAAATAAAACTCAACTCAGAAATGATCGTGTTCAGCCTCTTTTTTAAAGAAAAGAACATGTAAACTTCATCATGAAGCGTTTTTAATCTTCCCCCAGCGTACAGAAGCCCATTTCTGCAACTTAACTAAAAATATTGACAATCTCAACTTTATTTATAAAAAATACTTTAACTTAAATGGACAAAGCAACATTATTTCATAGTTATAAGATTCAAAGTTATAATTTTGAGTCATAATTATGAGTAATTACTAAGGGAAAAGTTATGTCATGAGACAAAATGAGATATTTAGATAATTAGATGTCACACGATTAAAACTTATGAGAAATAAGAGAAAAAGTCAGAATAATGAGAAATATGAGGAAGATGAGATGAAAAGCTTTTACATTAAAACTGAATCATCTCAGTTTTTTCTTTTTTGGCTCCAAATTAGCAGATTCTTGTCACAACTTGAGAAGACTGACAGAGAAATAAAAGACGAGAAATGTTTAACCACAGAAATGTTAACAAGTGAAAGTAACCTCCACGGAGGTTCAGGGAAGTCCCTGATGCACCACCCATGAGCTTTCTTAGGGCGGAAACATCTCCCCTCAACCACAGCGGAGGTGTTGGGTGGTGCCTGGTTCTCCTTGGCATGGTGCGGGCCCTCTCCCTTTTTTGGGGGGGGGGGGGTCTCTGGGCTCCTGGGGGCCCACAAGGGCCACCCTAGATGACCTGTGCCCCAAGACCGTGGGGGGCTCTTGCTGGGGCGCTCCTCTGCTGCTCTTCGGGTGGGGCTGGAGTTGTCTTCGTGGGGGGGTGGCTTGGGTTGGTGCTCTGGGGCTGCTGCTGAGGGCCCGGGTCTCTGGGCTGCCCTGGTCTGCCTCTGACCTCCGTAGAGACGTGATTGCATATGCATTATATACATTATATTTCTATTTAAAAGTTTTATCTATATTTCACTTATTTAATTTACACGTTTAAATTATTTTTACAAAATTAAACATTTATTACAACTTAAAAATCACAATGAATCTAAAAACAAACAAATAAAACAAAATTCAACAAACATTTAATTCCAGATTTCTGGAGGTGAAAAATTCAGGATTTCACGTATGATCAGAGGAACTTTTCCAGATCTAGAAGTTGTTTTAAATGTGCATACGTGTCCATTTACACATGTGTGTAGTAATCCGACTCAGCTCGTCATACAAACTGAAGTCAGAAAGATAGAAAAGAAAGAACAAGTTCTCCTCTTTTTTAAAACGTTCTCATCATGGCGTACAAGTACCTGCATCTGAGGAGCACTGGTCTAGAACATGTAAATGAAAGTAAACTAAACATGAAACTGTTAAATATTAACAGCGTATGAGCTAGTTAGTTTCTCTTTTGCTCCCACAGATGAACTTCAGTGCGTTACAGACGTGTTTCGCCTGCAGTGGCGTATTTACGGCCTCCCTTCCTGCAGCAGCCTCCTGTTCTCCACGTAACTTCAATCAAGTATTCAGGTGTTTGCAGAGTTTTCTCTTTCTAAACTATTTTAACTAAATTAAGATATTTTTCAGTGATGCATCCATACGTGATATTTTTAACTGATTTCTTGCATATTTCTATTTTTGGAAATGTGACTCATAGAAATGAAGTGTGTTATAACTGAGATTATCTTCATGGACTAAAGAATAAATAACATTCATAATGCATGTTTCTATTTGTTCTCCCAGAGCAACTTTCATCTAATCAGCTCCAATTTTCCTGCTTGCACTGAAGATGGCAGGTAGAAAAATGTGTAATTACTGGAGCATTTACACATTTTTACTGTACTAACAGCTTTTATAAATAGTTAAGCTAACGATGTTTCTTCTTCTCTTTCCTTTTTGTCCCATCCAGAGGTTCGGGGTAAGTTATTCTTTTAATGAAACCTCTGCAGCGTCTTCTTGTCTGCAGCTTATTTATTCATCTGGATCACGTTTTCTTTCTGGAAATGTATCAAATTTATCAAAATCAAAAACAATCACCATCATTATCATTAAAACACAATCATGCGCTGGTGTGGAAATTGAAGCCTCTAATGAAGGTGCCAAAGTTTATGCTAAAGCTGAACTGGTCAGTGCTTCTGCTTCTGCTGGTCCAGTGGCAGCTAAACTGGGTCTGGCAGCAGATACAGGAGCTGAGAGCAGTAAGACACAGGTTGAAGCCAAGCTGCTGGGAACCGGCTTCTCTGTTGGTTGCAAGGTGGGCGTCTCTCTGCTCGGCAGTGAGTTCTCCTTCAGCTGTGGCAGCTCAGGTCTGTGACTCTGATGGATGAGGAACAGGGTCATAGAGGGGAAACCATGAAGAGAACAATGAATCCTTGGAAATGTTTCCTCACTTTGTAAAAATAAACCTGGCCTCATGAATGATTGTGTCCAGCTTCTTCTTTTAGAATAGAAAAAACATTTTAGTAAGATTTTATTCTGAAAATAAAAAGTAAACATAAGTTATTTCCTGAAAATCACATTTCTTCTGATTGAACTTCACCATAAAGTAGTTTTTCCATGACATCCTGCAGCTCTGATTCACCAGCAGAACGTGATCAGATCTGCAGCAGATCGAGCCGACTGATACCGGTACGCAGAAATTAACCACATTTTCACCATCACATCAGGTTTTTAGAACAAAGAAAATAAAAACAAATGCACGTTCTGTATGGACTAAAACTGAGGACGTTGTTGATCAGTGGGAGGAGAACTTTGAGTATCTCCGTAATCTGGCCTTCATGTTTCTAGTGAGGAGGTAGAGACTGAGGATGTTTCCCACGTTCCCTACTTCATAAAGCTACCAAAGTAAACGGCGTCTCCATGGCAACGTGTCTGGGAGGATGGTATTCGCCTCTGAACGTTGTGGGATTGTCTTGACTGACATGTTTCTTCAGCTTTTCATGGATGTTGAGGGTGATACCTGAGGAGTGGTTGGTTGAGGTCAGGGTGGTCCCATCTTTAAAAAGGGGGCAGAGTGTGTTCAGACTAAAAATTGCATTAATTCCACAGATTATTCTCCTGATATTAACGCTTTAATTTTGACAGCCCTGTTAAAAGTATTGGCATGGACGATACTAGCCCTTTATATCACACACCCTTCCTTCTGCATTTTTCTCCAAAAGCAGTTTTAAATCTCAAATTAAAATGTTTTTAAAAAACACTCAAATCTCTGCCTTAAATTAGAGATGCACGATGTTGGATTTTTGCCCAAAATGCTGATGTTTTGCAACACATTTGGCCGATACCAATACCAATATCCACCCCACCCACACAAAGACACACACACACACACACCTAATTACACCTATCCTACTTTGAACAGGCTTGGATTATGTTCTCCCAGGGCCAGTTTTTTTATCGATTAATTATATCTGATATTTAGTTTTGAAGCCGATATTGGCCAATAACATTATGCCTCTCTACTTTAAATTTAACTTTCAGTTAAAACACACATTTAGTGCTGACAAAATGTGTGTTTGTGTAGGTTGGTGCAGTGGACTGCAGATGTTAAGGCAAACTCTCCGGTGCATGAAATGGAAATATTTATGTTTGAAATTGTACATTTTCCCTAATAAATAAAATAAAATGATAATAACAGCAAAGAAAGATAAGCAGGATTTCATAGTCTGAAAATAAAAAGTAAACCAGTTATTTCCTGAAAATGTAGTTTTCTGAGGAGTTCAAGTCAACATCATCATGAAGTTTTAAACTTCCCTCACAGCAGAGATATTTTCTTCTGGATACAAGCAAAAAACTGTGATTAGCTGCAGGTAGAACTGACTAACACTGATGATAAAAAATCAACCAGATTTCCAGGAGAAAAAAAGGACATGGAGTACACCTGCCTTGCAGAAGAGCCTGACTTCTGTTATATTTGAGATAAAAACATGTGAGTGCTCTGAATCTGAAAGAAGTTGCGTAACTGTAGAAAGAGATTAGCTGTAAAGCTGTTTGTGGCTGGATTCCAGCCAGCATGTGTATGTGGGGCCCATAAGGGTAAAATCTGGGCTGCAGATATGGGTCCTAACTCGGTTTGTCTGCAGTTTCCACGGTGTTTGTCAGTATAGGTTTCAAGTTGGTTCTGACTGGGTTTCAGCTGAGGTCCAACTTGGCGACGGACCATGTGGGGCCCATGTTTGCCCGTTCAAGCCCATGCCCACTCAGTACCCACAAAGCCTATATCTAACCCTTGTGGGCCCCACATGGACATGCTGGCTGGGACTCAAATCAGACACTCAACACAATCACTTATGAGTTCAATTTAATTGTATTTAATTGCAAAAGTAACAACACGTTTACAGGAAATCATTGTTTACATTGTTTTTCTCTCCATGTTCTTCAGTCACACTGTTCCTGATTCCTTTATTTATTAACTTCTCAGCATGCAAAACTCATTTATTGTTGATCATTAAGGCACAGAAACGACTTGATCTGTTTGGTATGATGCAGTAACCTGAGCTACCACAGCTTGAATGACAGCTCGTTGCCAAACAGAGAGACGCCCATCTTACGACCAAAGGAGACGCCAGTTCCCAGCACCTTAGCTTCCACCCCAGTCAGACCAATCTCAGCTCCCGTGTCCACTGAGAGACCGACTTTCGCTTCCAGTGGACCAGCAGAAGCAGAAGCACTGGCCAGTTCAGCTTTGGCGAAAGCTTTAGCACTCAAAGATCCTGCAGAGGCCCCGGCTCCTGCACTGGCATTGGGCCCTTTGGCCTCAGCATCACAGCATCTCCACTCAGCACGAGCATGGCCCACGCCTGCAGCAGCATGAACTCCTGCTTTGGGAATGCGCTTCCCAGGTTTGTCCTCCAATCCATTGGCATATTTCCCTGCATTCGCGTAGGTACGAGAGGCATAAGCTTTACCGGGTCGGTCATAGGTGTCAATTATGTCCACCAGTCCAGATGAAGTAACAGAGATATCCCCGCCTGCACGACCTGCAAATAACAAATCACAGGAGCTCAGAAACAGATGCAGAACAAAGATGGTGTTTTAAAAATGTTATAATGTGAAAAAGAGAAGAAGACAAAACATTATTAGCTTAATTAAACAAATTATTTCTAGTGAAACATTAAATCAAACTTAAATTTAAATTAGCTTCATCCAAACAGCTGTTTTTACAGTAAAATCTTTGATAAATGACCCAATAATTTTCTACCTGACATCTTCAGTAGAAGCAGTTCCCTCTGAAAAACAAACAAAACAAAAATAATGAACAGCAGACTGGAGTTGATGCTTCTGTGTAAGAACTCTAATCATTTATTCATTTTCAAATGAATATTATTCTTTAGTTCATGAAGATAATCTCAGTTGTAACGCACTCTACTCTGCCCTTTCTTGTACAGGCGTTAGTGTTGTCTGTCCAGTCCAGTTGGTTGTTCTGGTAAACACCCAGGTCCTTGTAAGATGTCACGCTATCGATGTCCATTCCCTGGATGTTCACTGGTGCTGGAGGAGAGTGTTCACACCTGCGGAAATCCACCACCAGCTCTTTGGTTTTCCCTGCATTGATCTGGAGGTGGTTCTGCTGACACCAGCCCACTACAGGGATCTCTGTAGGAAGTAGATGATATCCACCCCAACACCAGGCTGATAGGCGAATTGTAGCGGGTCTATTGATGGGCTCACTAGAGGCCGGAGATGGGCAAGAACCAGCCTCTCCAAGGTCTTCATCAGATGGCCTGTAGCTGTTGGGGTTCTTTGGGTTCGGAGTCTTTGGAACCGGTACCACGCAGGATGTTTTCCACCGCTGTGGAACTCTCCCCAGTTTCAGGCTCTGGTTGAACATGTGACATACTATCCCACACAGCTGGTCTGCACAGGTCTTGAGAAGCCTTGAGCTGATTCAACCTGGACCTGCAGCCTTTCTTGCCTTGATCCTCCTGAGCTCTTTCCTCACCCGGTTTGTTGTGAGGGACAGGTTGGGACAGGGGGCTGGGTGCAGGAGGTTGTAGGAGGAGGGTGGATTGCTGGACAGGAAGTGTAGTAGATGCCCAGGTTGGCTGTGGGCTGAGGTTTGTGGTAAGGGAGGTGGGGGAGGGAGAGGAGCTGTAAGAAGTAGTTGTAAATGTCAAGGTAAAGTAAATCCGGCAGCAATTTCTCCATCAGCTGGATGTTTTGGAGTTTTTTTAATTAAGAATTTGGAAAATCTTATGGATTTTCAGCACCAACAAGTGCACGTTTTTTTCTAAATATGGCCGTCTGCGTGCTGAACTAGGTTGGAAAGTGTGAAGTCCACTAGAACCATCCCTGAAGAGACACAGTTAATAATCACTATAGCAGAGCGGCTCCCTGTTTTTTCGTTTAAAACCACAATCAAAAAAACAGAAGTACCATAGTTTTTCTGTTTTTTCATTTACAATCAAAATCAGTAAAAACAGAACCGATTTTCCTTTTCCCAGAATTCAAAGACGAAAAACAAGAAAAACCTAAAGAAAAACCTCCTGTTTTTGGATTTTGGCATTCCTTTTTTTTTATATTTCCCTCTGATTTTTACATTTTCTGGTCCAGAGTGTGAGCTCGGTGATGCTCTTGCATCCTACGGTTGCAGACACACTCTGACAGTGGAAGCCAAGTTTTTAATTTTTTTTTATTTTTTTGCTTCCACATTGAAGTGAGACCAAATCTTTTTTATTAGCTCCGTCAAGGTGAAGGTCATGTATTTGGGGGTGTTGGTGTCTCTGTTAACAACATAACTCAAAAAGTAATGGACAGATTTTAATTACATTTCCAGAAAATGTCAGAAATGGAATAAAGATTAGATTTAGGAGGTGATCCATAACACTGGTATGGCTCCAAGTATTTTTAAAGGATTCTTTACGATGGGGAGATAGGGATTATTTTGCCATTACAGCATCTAACTCAAATATAACCCACAATTATTGGCTAAAAAAAAAAAAATTAAATGTCTTGGTCTTCTACTTGATTTCTGCTGCAGTCTGTCAGTCAGACTGACTGACTCTATAACACGGGGAATAACGGAGTTCCAGAAGAAACAGTTGAGAATCTTTGTGCAGACAGTGGTTCTGGTTTCCCAGGTGGTGCAGCTCTGGTGTTCTGCACCACCTGCTGCTCATGACCTGTTATTGGACTGGTCACCTTCATCAACTTCGCTGAATCTGTGCTCAGGGCCGGCACAAGGCATGACTCACCTGGGGCCCCCACTCCACCACGGGGACTTGAAATGTCCAGATTTCCTGATTAAAAATAGATAAATATAAAAAGAGCTGCATGGTGGTGTGGTGGTTAGCACAGCGAAGGTCACTGGTTTGATCCTCAGCTGGGGGGAGGTTTGCACAGAGACTTTTCTGTGTGGAGTTTGTTCCCTCTGTGTATGTGTGGGTTCTCTCTGGGTTCTCCGGCTTCCTCCCACAGTCCAAAGACATGCATGTTAGGTCTCCCTGGGAGTAAGTGTGAGTGGTTGTTTGTCTCTCTGTGTTGGCCCTGCGATGGATTGGTGGCCCTGGCAACCTGCCCAGGTGTATCTAAACCACATCACTAAACACGTCACTGGTCCAAACTTTATGTCTACTCTGTAAAACATCTCTATTTCTCTTTGGGGTCAGCATGGTGTGTTTGACAGTTTGGAAGGTAAGAACCATTTAATTATCCTATCAGGGACATTTAACCTCCACAGAGGCAAAATAAAAGGGTTAAAAATAAACAGCAACAGTAAATATTCATATCTGCATTCATCGGTTCACTTGCCAAGAATGACTGCCTGACGCAACCGCTAGGGTTGCCAACTTCAAGAAGTGAAAATAAGGGACGCCAACCACAGCTCCCGAGGGCCATGACCATTATGGCCCGAACTCCCGTGGGGTCGGGACCCACAGCAGTGGTGTGTTTTATTTTGTGCTGGTGTTTTTAGGGGTGATTAAAAAACAATTAGTTGTACTTAAAGCTTATTTATTACCAACCAACACATTGATTATTGTGCAACATTATTGCATATAAAGTGCTAAATAGGCTCCATAAAGCTGTACTAACATGCATCCCTATGTAACATACAAGAGGAAAATACATAACAAAACACCATATGCACACAACTTAGTTACTGCACAATCACTTAACTTAGTTAAAGAGAAACTGGTTAATCTACCACGCGGCAGGAGCACCAGTAACTACAGCAGATCTGTTTGTGTGGAGCAACAATTAATTTTTAAAATATAAACTAAACACACTGAGAACTTAATGTAACCATTAAAGTTAAGTTATATTTAAAAAAAAAAAAAAACATTTTCTCTGAATAACATTTATTTATTAACTGTTGATCCATTAGACTGACTTTGTCTGACCGGTGTCTGAGCTCTAAGCTCTAAATAAACACTGAGTTTATTTAAATCCAGGTTTAAGGCCCACTTGTTCTCTGCTGCATTTGAATAGTTTTTATTGAAAAGTCCAAATCTAAACCATTAAATAATTTTAACATGTTTTTGAATTAAAATGATAATAATGTAAAAACAAACATTCCCTCTAGCATCATGAATTTTATTATAGAATGTGAAGGTGATCACATTAAGATTTTCTTTTTCTAAATGGTCCCGGCTGTTAGGATGTTCCTCGCAGCAGTGGTTGATCAGTAGCTCCGTTTACATGGACAAATATTTTATCCATCTGATTTAAATCAGTCTGATGGGATCAGCTGACATGTTTACATCACACACTTTTATTCTGATTGGACGTCCGATCAGATTTAAAGTGCTCCATGTAAACGGAGCTGCTGTGTTTGCAGCGACTTTGTTTAATACTTGTTTTCCTTCAAGGTTTCATGAAGTTGAGGAACATACGTGGATTCCTTGTTGTGTGTGATTGAAGAACATTTCTGTGATGATGGTGGTGGTTGCACCGCAGTGCAAACTACTTTCTTGTCTGGACAATACTGATGTGAAATAAATAAACTCACAGATGTTCTCAACATAATTACAATAATCATTAATTAAAATCATCACTGTTTCAGTTTAGAAAAAAACTAAAACAATAAAATCTTAATCCCTTAATAGAATATTTTTAATTATAAACTTCTGCCTGTTCAGATGTCCTCTCTACTCAATAACATGATATTACATATAAGTGCAACAAAACATGTCTTCCAGGGTCCTCCGTGGGACATTTCTACACCTCTACCAATATCAAAATCAAAGCTTCGCCCTCGTCTATCTACAGCTGAACCGAGGAGTCCACCCTCCACAGGAACCTGAAGCCATTCCCCACAGCGACTCGAGGGAAGCCACTCAAGCATCCCTCTGTTACATCAATGCTAGCCATGAACGGAGCGCAAGAATTTGCTTGATGATCTGCCTGTCTCACATGAACTAATTCACTCTTTTAAGAAAAGTTTTAAAAAAATCCTGAGGAAGAAGAGGAAAGCAACACGGTGAAGAAGGATTTAGGAAAGTCACATTTGAAACTTGTAAAGAGTTATTTAATGGTTATTTATATTTTTCTGTTTAAAAGTGAGATGTTTTACTCTGTAGTTGAGCAGTTTCTGTGTTGTGTGTGTCCCTGAGTCATAGATAGAGTTATAATTAACCGTGCAGAAACTCACCAGGCGTTATTTGCTGCCACCCTGAGGATGGAAAAGCACACAGCACACAGACAGTTGCATCTCTGCAAGTGTCCTGCAACACATTTAAAGGATCATTACAACCTGTATCAGTTTCCTGTTTCCATCCTTTCTTTAGCTCTTTAAACTGCTATAAATACAATAAGTACAGATTTTAACCTGCTAGAAAATGGTCACAGATAACAACAGAGACTCTCAGCTTTCTAGACAGACATGGTGATGCACCGGTGAGGGATAAACGGGATGAAGTGAAGCTCCACTCAGGTGTTGTAACCTGGCTACGACAGCAGAGGGAGACAGAGAGTCTTCAAATGTCCAGTAACAAAGTTCCCACATCAGAAAGATGTTATCATCAAGTGCTTCCTGAAATAAACCACAAAGTCTTTTTAAAGAGGAAGGAGGAGGGTGCAGTCACTGTAGAGCATCTAAGAGGCTCCATGATAACAATCAACACATGACAAATGTTTTCTTACTTCTGAGTTGCAATCAATCACTAACATGATCAAGCTTAATTCACTTACTTCCTGGTTGTCTTTGTGCAGTAGCATCATTCAGGGTTAGCAATCCAAACTATTTTCAGTTGCAGTTTGAAAACGATCTCAGATATTTTGCCCACTATTGCTTGGCCCTGCACCTTTAGGCCCCGCTGTACGGGGCGGCTGTAGCTCAGGAGGAAGAGCAGTCGTCTTTCAACCGGAAGGTAGGTGGGTCGATTCCAGGCTTCCACTGACTGTATGCCGAAGTGTCCTTGGGCCTATCGGGGTGTGTGTGTGTGTGTGTGTGTGTGTGTGTGTGTGTGTGTGTGTGTGTGTGTGTGTGTGAGAGAGAATGGGTGAATGTAACAAGTAGTGTAAAGCACCTTGAGTGGTCAATCTGACTGGAAAAGCGCTATATAAGTACGAGTCCATTTACCGTTTAGGCTGTTTAAAATGCATCTGGGTGTTGTGACCTTTTCAAAGCCATGAAGAGCTGGAGCTCAAAAACCTGCAACTGCTGCATTCATTTGATGTGGGACTAAAAGCTGCAGCAGCAGTTGGCCGTGTTTTTTTGTTTTTTTAATGTGTAAAATGGATTTAATTGCAACTGTAATGTAATAAAAAATACCATTAGAGCTGTGTAATGGAGTGGTGGACAGCACTGTGACCCCACAGCAAGAAGGTTCCTGGTTGAAACCTCGGCTGGGGAATCTGTGTGGAGTGTACATGTCCTCTCAGGATACTCTGGCGTCTTTTAACAGTCCAAAAACCAGCATGGCAGGTTAATTTGTGCTCCTATATTCTCCCTAGAAGTGAATGTGACCATGTGTTGACCCTGCAAAGGACTGATGACCTCTCCAGCAGCCCTGACCTGGTAATTTGTAATTTAATGTCTTTCTGGGAGTATTAAAGATTTTTCATTTTATATATATATATATATATATACCTCTGAAGGTGGTAGAGAATAACCGAGCTAAGATCCTGTGGGACTTACAGATCCAGACCGACAAAATGGTAATGGCAAACCAGCCGGACATTGTGGTGATGGACAAACAGCAGAGGAAAGCCGTTGTGGTTGACATCGCAATACCAAGCGATTGTAACATCAGGAAAAAGGAACATGAGAAACTGGAGAAATACCAAGGCCTGAAAGAAGAACTTGAGAAGTCCTGGAAAGTGAAGGCAGCAGTGGTGCCCGTGGTCATCGGAGCACTCGGGGCAGTAACCCCCAAACTGGAAGAGTGGCTACAGCAGATCCCAGGATGAACCTCAGGCATCTCGGTCCAGACTAGTGCAGTCCTAGAAACAGCGAAGATACTGCACAGAACCCTCAAGCTCCCAGGCCTCTGGTAAAGGACCCGAGCTTGGATGGATGAGAGACCGCCCACGGAGGGCGAGGGGACAATTTATATATATATCGTAATTAAATTATATATTATAAATATTATATCAACAAAGAATAAACCATTATAACATAGATATTTTTATCAGCTTTGGTGAGTTAACTTATAAATTTAGATCTTCATCTACCCTGTGGCTGTTTTTATAACAATATATTTCCATAAATGTCATTTAATGTGTCAGCATGGGCCGACACACCTGTACAGGTTCTGTTACTAAAGATTCAGACCTGGAAGCAGGTGAATAAGAACCTAAATGTTGTCTCTGATGGGGCAGATTTTCCTGCGCCCGGTCATGTCTGCCATTTTAAAAGGTGTGGTGCTGGAGCAGGAAGAGAAGAAGAAGAGGAGGCTGACCAGCCAGCGGCTCTGAGGCGGAAGGATTTATGAGAGGTGAACGTCCGGTCCCAGGACACTAACACAGAGCAACAGGTAGGTGAACCTGTGGGATCTATTTATTTATTTTTACCAAACCTGACTGAAGTGTGTTCGTACGTTGGACGGTTATCTGACGTTACGTTGTGATTATTAGCCGCCCTCCATTTGAAAATGGCCACAGACGAGCTGTCGTCCAAGCTAAGCCGTCGGCTACAGATCGAGGAAGGAGCCGAGGACCCGGTCGCTTTGGACCGGAAGCAGCCGGACGACTCTGAGGAGAAGCCGGCGGTGGCCAACGCTGACCCGGAGCTGGGAGCTCTGCTGGTGCGGCGAGGGGAGCTGAACGAAGGGCAGGGCGAGCACGTCCAGCCCAGCATGAAAGTCTTCAACCCCTACACGGAGTTTAAGGAGTTTTCCAGAAAACAGATCAAAGACATGGAAAAGATGTTCAAAGAGTGAGTATGAGGCTGTCTGTTACTGGTATTTTACAGGTTTACACCAACAACCGTCATGTGGTGGTTTTTCTTTAATAAAAAAAAAGAAGAAGGAGATTACGGAAGTAGTGAACAGTGGTTCCTTTCATTTCTTGGCTTTAAACCAAATAAGGAGAGAAAGAGGAAAAGAAAAACCAGCAGAGGGTCCGGGGTGGTCCCTGAACGCCTCTTAGCTTCTTATTATGTTTGAGGTGAGCAGAGACTCGTTTCTTAATTAATTTATGTTAAATCCAACTCAGCAAAGCCACAAAGGAGATGATGTGAGAAACATTTAGTTTTTCTCGTTTGTTGCTGTTCTCCAGCTTCCTGCTCCTTCAAACAGAAAAACTTCTGTTCATGCTTCTTTTTCCTAAATAAACATTTTGCATGGAAAGTCCAACTCTTCAAAGTTTTACATTTTAAACTCGTCTGGTCCGTGTATCTTCTGTTCATTTAATATTTAAATCAGAATCAGAAATAATCTTTCTTTTCAGAAATCTAAAACAAACTAAAATTAGAGGTGTTTTTCTCTCTGATACCGATACAGATACCTGAGGTCCAGATATCTGCCGATACCGAGCACCAATCTGATACCTGTTATTTTTTTAAGAGGTCTATGAAATTTATAATTTCATTATATTTATTACAGACTATAATGTTACTGTCATTGGATGGCCTAGCATAGCCAAAGTGAAAAACTTGGAACAAGTTGAGGGCCGGACTGGTTAATTTAAATAATAATATATAATATATAATAATTAAATAAAAAAACAAACAAAAACAAAGTGAAAATAAAATCTGTTGCATTTATTTCTTATGACTTGGAGTAATTTCAAGTGAAAACATTTTTCTACAAGCTTAACAACATTAATCTGATCTTGATTAGAAGCATCCAGCTGGATATTTTTTCATCATGGACGATGAGACGTTTATCCTGGAAGTGGAGAATCACAAGATTCTCCACTTCTGTGATTTCGTTATCTCGCGGACCCATCCAGGCGGACTGCACTCGCAAGCGCTACGCACACGCTTACGCACCTGACACGCTACGCACACGCTTACGCACCTGACATGCCACGCACCTGACAGGCTAGCACCTGACATGCTACTCATACGCTACGCACCTGACACGCTCCTCACCTGACACGCTACGCACACGCTCCTCACCTGACACGCTCCTCACCTGACACGCTACGCACCTGACACGCTACGCACCTGACACGCTACGCACACGCTCCTCACCTGACACGCTACGCACACGCTTATGCACCTGACATGCCACGCACCTGACACGCTAGCACCTGACACGCTACTCATATGCTACGCACCTGACATGCTCCTCACCTGACACGCTACGCACACGCTTACGCACCTGACACGCTACACACACGCTTACGCACCTGACATGCCACGCACCTGACACGCTCCTCACCTGACACGCTCCTCACCTGACACGCTCCTCACCTGACACGCTACGCACCTGACATGCTACGAACACGCTACGCACCTGACATGCTACGAACACGCTACGCACCTGACATGCTACGAACACGCTACGCACCTGACACGCTACGCACCTGACACGCTCTGCCTCTGACTCGTTCTGCCCCAGACATGCTTTTTTGGTAGTTGCATGAAGGGGTCCACGAGTAAAAAGGTGGAGAAGCACTGCTTCAGGGCGTAGATGTAACTGAGCCAGAACTGATCTTTGGTCCTTAAATGATCAATATGCTGTCGTTCAGCAGCGAAGTGGGTGGAGAGCTGACTTGGTGTAAAGCGAGTTGCAGCTGGGAGAATTGTTAGTCATGCTGCTTGATTCTGCTTGTTCACACTGTTACACAGAGATGTGCAGACTGAGACCAGCCAGATAGCGACCCAACACCAAAAACTGTTCCTACCAAGACTCACCAGTAGGTGGAGCTCTGTGTCTTTCTGTCCTCAGTGCAGGTCCAGGAGGTTGGACCTGTTAAATCTGTACTTTTTTGTCATATGACCGTTTTTTGTTTGTTTGTTTGTTTGCTACAAATCTGTTTTTGTTTGATAAACCATGAAAAATCAGATGATGGTTTGAATCTGATAATAGAAAAGTATTTATCCCATAAAACGGACGGGCCGGCGCTGAGGTTGTTGCAGTATATGTATGTCATAAATAAAAGAAAAAAATCATGTTTGGGGGGGTTTGGTTGTAATAAAATATTTTTTTAAATTCAGATTTGATTATTTTTTTCTATTTTTTGGACTCAAAATGTTAATAAAATAGGTTAAAGTGGAAAAAAAGATCAGATCATGTTAGTGTTTTATGTGAATCAAATCAAAGGAATTCATCCAACCAAAATAGTCTCAGACTCTTCAGGATTTTCAGGACTTTGCTAATTTAATAGATGGTTAATATCTAATAATTAAACCCCTATTTACAGCAATAACTGCCACCACTCCATAACAAATAATAGAAACCGCGTTCAGGTTCACGTTGTCTTGCTGAATTATGTTAAGTTTTACCTGGAAAAAGAAGCTGCCTGGAGGGAAGTAGAGACTGCAACGAAACCTGTTTTATTTTTTAACCCTGAAGACTCCGTCAGACCTCCGACGCCCGCGAGCGCCGTTGCATTCATCAGCAGTGTCTCAGGAGCGGTGGTGTGTAGCTCTGTGGGGTAAATGTGATGGATAGCTACCCTTTAGATGATCTATGGAAGTTTTCCAGCATTTCTATCCGTCCAGGAGGTTTACAATCCAGCCACTAAATGTAGTTTTATTCAGAGACTCTATCTGGTAAATCCACAATGATCCATGATAACAGCATTATTTATCACATTTCACCATAAAAACATCACCATCACTACTATGTTGCTAAGAGACCTCTATTTAGACCTGGACATGATGATGAAGCCACTTCCTGTCAGACTTTCCACCAATCAGAGAGCTTAGATTGACGGTAACGTCCAATCAGGAGCAGCCAAAGATCAACCAGTGAGCAGAAAGTTCTATGTGTGTGTGAAAAGAAGAAAAATAATGCTCCTCTATGGCTGGAATAAAGCCAAGAAGACGTTTCTGATGCACGGTGGCGCCACAAAGCAGCTGAGCTGGAGTTGGTTTAGTGAGGATAGCAGGTAGATAATAGCCTTTATTAGTACACGTCTCATACTGTACACTTTAATACTGTGTTGTTACTCTTCTAGCTTCTATCAGGCTTTAATAGTACTTTTTACTTGTACTATTCTAATCTTTTAACAACAATGATTATCACCAGTAAAATTTAGTTGTAATTTCCTCTTTATCTTAAAATAAAAATACCTTAAAACACTAAATACCTCCTCTGGTACAGAGATAAATTTTCGGATATTTTAAATAGTATTTGTGTGAAATGTATTTACACATTTTTATGATGGAGACCTTTTTCTTTGTTTCCTGTTTCCACCCCCAGTTTACCGGATGTAAAGGTACCTGTGCTTTGTGGGCTGAGCCTGTGTGTGCAGCTGCATGTAGGTTGTATTTGTGTTTTTTCTTTCAGTGTGAAGTGTGTTGCCTGTTTAGCTCAGTCAGATGCAGGTATTGATAGGTTTCTCTCTGTTGGCAGGTTCTCCACATTCCTCTGACTTACATGGTAAAAATCTTGAGCAGTAGCATGTTGTGTGCTTAGCTGAAAGCTGTCTCCTCTAAACCTGGAACATGTCGGAGCAGCTGCAAACATTTCTACAATGCATGAGATTTCTGAACTTGCTTGTCTGTGATGGTGGACGCGACCAGCTGTGAAGCTCAGCACCAATGCTGCCGTGCATCCACTCAGGCCCCTGATGAGCTTTAACAAAGCCTTGCTGTTGTTTCTTCAGCCCTCATCCTGTTGCAGCCGGACTGTTGTGTTTTTATCTTGGAACAGTTAGAATATGAAGTCTGAAGTGGTTTTTATGCATTAGCTTGTTGCTGAAAGACGTTTCCAGATTTTCACTGATGTCCACACCGTCAACGTCCGAGCTTCCATTTAACTGGAAGTTTATGTGGCGTTTTCTTCTCTGAATGTCCCAGCAGGGACATAATCTCCCTTTATTCTACATTTAATGCCCCAGAGTCAGAGATTAATCATCTTTCTAATAGAAAAATGCCTCGACCTAACAAACTATCCTGATCTATGATCAGTGACCGTCACTGGAGCTCCGTTTCCACCAGACGGGACGGAGCTTTTTCCGTTTCCACTGGGATCGGTGTCAGAATTCGGTTAGGTGGAGCCTGACACTGCCATCCGTTGATTGGTTGAAAGAATCGTCACTTCCTGTGTGACTCAGCAATAAGACCAAAGCAGGAACAGCTGCGTTATGGATTTATTGTGTAAACATCACATGACAGGAAGGAAGAAGACCATCTGCTGGATGTGCACCATTTTCCCCCGTTGGTTCTGGGTCACCTTCTTCTTTATGATTAAAGGAAAAAGTCGCAGTGCTATGACATCACACTGTGGTACGGTTGCCGTACAGACCTGCACACCCTGATGGAAACGCGGCTTTAGCCTCATTTCCTACACGGGGTTCAGCTCGGGACGGGACGGTTTGTTTCATCATCACGTCTGAGGATCGTCCTGCCAGAGAACCTCAGAGCGACACCTGAATTTCCTTATTTTATTTTTTATTTTGTGTGTGAGAAACTTTAACCAGGTGTGTGTTTTTAAATTGCATTTATGATGTAACACAGTGCTGCTTTGTGCATGAAAAGTGCTTTATAAATTAATTTGATTGGATGCTTCAAACATTGGTGGACTACAGGGAGTCATACAGGAAGTGCGCCTGGCTGCTTTAAGTGCTGAACACGTCTCATGTTGTAGCGTAAACTCCAGACGTGTCCTTCGCCTTCAGCCTACATGATGATGCATCCAGGAGCAAAGCAGCAGTTTGAGGCCTGGAATCTGGTTTTGTGTTGGGTGATTATCTTTTCATTCCAAACCGTTTCTCTGTGGTGTTTTTAAGGTACGACACTGGTAAAGACAACTACATCGACCTGATGGAGCTGAAACTGATGATGGAGAAGCTCGGAGCTCCTCAGACCCATGTCGGCTTGAAAAACATGATCAAGGAGGTGGACGAGGACTTGGACAACAAGCTGAGCTTCAGAGAGGTGAGAACTTGCTGGAATGGGTGACAGGACGTGTTCCTCTCTGAGTCCAGGTGTCAGGTTTTCCTGTCCTCCACAGTTCCTGCTGATCTTCAGGAAGGCGGCAGCTGGAGATCTGGCGGAGGACAGTGGACTCTGTGTCCTGGCTCGGCTCTCTGAAATAGATGTCTCCACAGAAGGAGTCAAAGGAGCAAAGACCTTCTTTGAAGCTAAAGTAAGTTGATCCCAAACTTTTCAGTTTATGTTGGATAAAAGTCAAGAAACCAACTTTACTGTCTTAAGAGATGGAGACTCACTCAATGTCCTCTTCAGCTCCACCTTCTTCTTAACACAAATATCCAGTCGGCCAACCACATCTCCAATAACAGCTGATGTGCTGCAGGTTTAGTGGTGCAGCAATGAAAAAGGTCCCCCCTCAACCGCTTTCCAGCTGCACCACGTTCCCACCGTTGTTTAACCTTTTTAAACCGGCGTTTGCCGTTATTACTACAATCAATATGATTATAGAAACGAGCCCAGTTCCAATTAAAGCAGCATTTAAAAGCTTCTCAAAGACAAGATTTCTGTTCTAAAAACCAAAGTAGTAAAGCCTGATTTTATCATAGTTACACAGGACCACAGATAAAATAAATGACAGTTGTCTTGATGTTTGATCCGTAATTTCACTCACTGAATCAGTGTAGAAATCCCTTTAGAGAGTAAAACTGTCCCTTAGTAAAGCAGGTAAATCCAGATTTTTCTTTCCAGCAGTGCAGACAGGCTGGCTGGAATCAGCTCCGACTGATGTGTCCTCACCTAACAGCTGTGCTTCCTGTTGGACAGGTCCAGGCCATCAGCGAGTCCAACCGGTTTGAGGCGGAGATCCGTCAGGAGCAGGAGGCCAAGAAGAAGCAGGCCGAGGAGCAGAAACAAAGACGAGCAGCTTTCAAAGAGCTGCAGTCGGCCTTCAAGTAGCCTCCTCTGTCTTCGCTCCCCGTGCTCTACGAATGCTGTCCGTGTTCTGACCCGGTTCGCTCCAGATTCGCTCCAAGTCTGACACATTTAGGTCCAAATCGTCAGTCATGCTGCGTTGGTAGAGCAGAAGACGTCTTCACTTAGTCCCTGTTCAGCCTTCAGACCGTGTAGCTAGCTGCTAGCGTTAGCCTCCAGGACGTCAACGCGGAGCCAGACGTGCCAACAATCCCTTACACACCTGATTCATACGTTAATCTTCCACTGCTTCACCTTTTCTCCTTCATACGAATGATTCATGCAAATTTCAAGCTTCAGGATCAAATCAGTATTATTTAGTTTGCTCCACGGTTCTTCCTTTAATGTTTATCACTGTGTTAATGCCAGAAGAAGAGGAGTAACTCTTCTTCTTTACAGACTGATCGAACCAGCCTTGAATAACTAACTGTAGTATTTATGGAGGTCCTGAGATCCAGCTCACGTTGGAGCTGGTGTTTTACTTCAGTCAGGTACAGCTTCATCTTTTAGCCAAGAGATTTGCACAATTTGCACCTACTTGGTTATTGGAGTGTTTTTTAATCCAGAAGTAATCAAGTCAATCGTTAGAAATTAGTTGTTAATCCTGGTGATAGATGGACAATCAGATGAATTAATATGCTCACTTTTTAAAAAAAATACTAATCTTTTACAAAAAAAAAGGCATAAACATTACAGATAGGATGAGGTTCAGTTTGTTGATGAAATGATGTGAGGACGATGGGTCAGCTTTGATCCTCTCCTAATCTGCATTTCAAAGTGTCCTTGGACGAGACCGAACCCTGACCAGCGAGGGTTGAGTGTGTCTCGGTAGTCCTACTGCAGGCCTTCAGACGGCGACCAGAACGGTCATAACATCCATCTGCAGCTCTGGAACGTAGAGCAGAGGCGGTAATGTTTTTAAAAGGGAGCAACCACTTATTTCCTACGTTTTTTTAATAAGGGAACAACAAATCTATTAAAACTGCTTGTTTGTATATGAGGAAAAATAAAAGCTAACATATTTTAATGGACGTGGCGTTGCACTGTGAGGAAACTACTACATTAGTTTTGTTTTTAACATTCTGCTGTCCAGATGTGCGATTGCGATCAGCTGAACTATAAATTCTGTGAAAGTGAAAGACTTTGCTGTAGAGTGTTTCCGTTATTGATCCTGTGCTATAAACATCCTGCAGTTGGTTTATTTTTATGTTCCATCATAAGACAAACACAGCGTCATGTTTTAAAAGCAGTTAGAGATGTACATAAAAGGGCTTTAAATACAAGTCTGATCATGATACGATGTCTGCGGTCGCTGGGTTACCATGCGATGTTTGTCAGATTCAGGATCCAGCGATCAATACGAGACAATCAAACATCAATCACAGTTATTCCTAAAGGGTTTCTGCTGTGCATCTTACAGATGTTTATTGCATTAATGTTTTAGGGATATTTTCCATTTACATCGACACCTTCAGGTCCATTGATCGCCCGTCGTACACAATAAACTCTTGGTTCTCTCTCTTCATGCTTTTCAGGGTCGTCATCTTCGCAAAAATCTGATAAAAGTTTTTTTTTATGAAACCAGATTCTACTCAGGACAGTTTTCTTGTTAAATGTTTGTTAGAAGCCACTTTAAAATGTGTCTGATATCATTTAAGCTCTTACTCTACTGAAATGCTCTGTCCATGTATGCAAACACGTTGAGTCAAATGTTTGATTAATAAAATTATGATTGAAAATCATGAATCATTACAAGTTTTTATTTAATTCTGAATCTAATTTCTAATCACAGATTTCATGTTTGGAAAGTTGCTGATAGTGATGATTCTGAGACCTTTTGCATCCCTTCATGACAATCTGAGCTCAGTCTTCTGCCCCCTGGTGGACATCTTTTGCACTACAATCATTTTGACATCACAGTAATAAACGGTAAATTTACAAAAAAATATATATTTTTTACATTTTGTTAAAGGGCTAAATAAAGACTTGAGATTAAAAATGTAATTTTCTCCCCATTTTTAGTTGGGTTGGGGTTTAAAGGGTTAAATCGTCCTCTTGTGTCCATCTGAACCGTGTACACTAAGGGCCACTTTCAGGGCTCTCAAATGACACGACTCAGTAGTATCACTGTCTTTCTGCTCCAAGCGATGGCTAATGTTTTCAGACTGCCTCTCATGAAGGACCAGCACAACACAGGTAGGAAAAGCCTGGTTCATGTATAAATTCAGTACAAAGAACTAAATGAGGGGAAGGATTTCAGCCGACTGGAGAATGATCAAAGATGCACAGATTCTATGTGATGTTTGTAGCTTTAGATTTTGCATTTAATGGGTTGTAATACAACATCAGTCCTTATAATATTGGATATTTCTCCATGTTATTGAGTTTGAAAGTAATTCTCCTTTTCAAATTAAATAAAACCAAATATAGCAAACGGTTCAAAGTCATGCAAACTATAGGTTTGAGCTTTAAATTAAGAGGTAGAACGTTTCTTAATTTTCCTTGGTTTATTACCGGTTTCTAAGTCTAATATTAGTAGAAATAATAATCATTTAAGATTTAGTTCATTGTTTTTATGGTGTGGACCACAATGGTTTAACCCTTTACTGCTGTATCTGAAACAGTTTTTGAGACCTTTTGCATCACTTTATGGTAAAGCTTTGCTCAGAACCCCGTTGAACACAATCTGATACCAGTCTTCTGCCCCCTGGTGGACACCTTTTGCACTACAATCATTTTGACATCACACGTGATAAACGATTTTCACTTGGTTTGGGCTTGAAAGGGTTAAATTGGAGGTTGTGGCTCAGGAGGAAGAACGGTCATTTACTAACCAGAAGGTTGGTGGATTGATCCCTGTCTTCCCCAGACTAGATGCTGAAGTGTCCTTGGTCAAGACACTGACCCCCCACGCTGCCTCAGATGTATCAGTGTGTAAATGTGTGTCATGGTTTGAGAGGGCTAGAAATGCGCTATATAAGTAAGTTCAAGTCCATTTAAACATTGAAGTGTTCATATTTTCTACTTTATTTATTTTAAAGGGATTTAAAAATATAAAACATAATTATGCGCAGAGTTAGCCTAGCAGCTACGATGCAGCTGTTGTCCTAGTTTGTTATTGCTGAAACAATTTCAAATTAGAAAAAAATGGTTTTCTTTCAGATTCTAAAGAAATTGACACAAACTTCCTGAATGCAACCTCAACCTTTTGTAACCTCAAGAGGAAACAAATTTCTTTCTCATGACAAGTCACAGCAGGCGGATATCTTGAGAAAACAAAAGGCCGATTTCTCCAGATAACGAGACAAACGAACTTGTTGCGTGAAAACGAGCTTTGTGATCTTGAGATGCATCATGTGGTTCATTTACTTCTCATCCAATCATCATGAAGTTAGATTTGTTGGGCATGCATATAAATTTATATTTACCACACACACAGCTACATCATGTAATTTTGCGCATTCACACATCGATAAACTCAATTATATGACCACGTATGCATCTACACAGCTTTTAAGAAAGTGGCCACCATAAATCCAGATTATTCTCGAAGAGTAGGACTTAGAAGTAGATGATGTTTGCTTTGAGGAGAAATTCTGCCTAAACCTGAGCCGTCCTGTAGCGTCTTAGATGGGCTTTATTTGGCTGTTATCAGTCTTAAGCTCAATTTCCTGAATTAGCTGCTTTCTCACAGATATTTAAAGGAGTTTGGACCCACAAATCACCACCATATATACATCTAAATGTACATAACCCTTCCTCATGCTTTATGCATGATGAAAGGAGGCATTTTAGACTTTTTTGGGCAGTTTTGACAGCTTCTGTTTATTGTTGCTCAACTGCACCTCAAGTCTTTTGTGTACACTCCCACACACTGATGGCATCAATTATGCAGATCTAGCTATCTGTTTCCACACTGCTGTATCTGTGTCTGCTCTGCTCTCTGAAATCACTATTCCCCTGAAATCAGTTTGACTCATCGTGCCCTTACTTCCCCTCTTCCAGCCACCCACCATGCAGCCGGAGCTGGGGCTTCACTCTAGGTCACCAGGTACCTCCGTTCATCCTTTGATGAGTCTTTTATTCCAGCCACGTCTCCTTCATTCAGGCTTTCCTTTCATAAGATTCAGTCTGTTTGACGTGTTTGTTTTTGGTCGTTTTTCCTGACAGATAATGGAGTCAAAGCTGAAACATCTGTAGGTGACTTAAACCCCATTCGGGCCTCCAGGACTCACAACGAGCTTCACAAAGAACTGCTACTGGCTCACAAAAAGTGCGTACTTTACAAACACAAAAGATCCTCCTGAAATATGAACGAGTGCATTCTAAGACTTTACTACAAATATTTCCTCTTTCTAAAAGTTAGAGCACGAAATAAGAGCAATCAAGCTGTTTTATACTGTTTATAATGGTGCACCTATCTTTTGGCTTGGTTTGCTTCCACACTGAACTTTACCGAAGTGGACCAAACTAACTGGACTACGTCATGCAATTACAGCACCTGCTCACTAGGGGGGATATTCCCCAAAACAATCACTGACCAAGAAGACAGATGAAGAAAATCCAGCTCATTGATCGGCCAGGACCAAAAAATCACTTTTTCACCACAGTGGAGCAACATTAAGTTTATTCAGTCTGGTTCCTGGTTTTACTTCAGTGTTCAGACCTGATTTTCACCAGAATGTGTCCAGTATGAGCAGCAGGAGAGGAGCCAGATATCTGTCATGTTCATCTACATCACTTTCTGTCTTCAGTTCACTGGACACTTTGTCTGCTTTCACACTGCAAGTGAACCGCACCAGGATGTACTTGCAAATTAAATGAGACATCTGGTTTTCAAGTGGATTAGAGTTTGCTTCTTTGGTCCACACCAGAGTACGAATGAGCATTCACACTGCACCAAATGAACCGGACTATCTGTGGAAGTGGATCAGGGTTCGTTTAAAGCAGACCAAAGAGCACCAGTGTAAAGCCAGGGAGCCCGGCCAGGGATGATGAAGTTTGGTGCAGTTTGGTACGATAAACCCTGATCTTGTTTGTGTCTCTATAGCCAACCCTACCCTAACCTGGTAGGCAGCATGTCACCAGGTGGCGATAGATGCATCAGCCACACAATAGTGACCCGTTCCTTAAATAATGACCAAGAGTGCAACCCAGAACCAAAGGAGGAGAATGGTGGACATCCAAGAGTTTGTCTTCTTTTTTCTTCTTATGTGGCTTTTAAAAACAATAAATGCTCCGTATATTTAAACTTGGATCTTTGCTCTGTTGAGCCACACAGGAAGTGATGATTCTTTCCACCAATCAACAGATTGCAGTATGTCAAGCTCCAGCCTTTAAGGTCGGATCAATAAGACTGAGGTCTCAAAGGACGGGTCCCAAAATAAGTTGGACGTTTGAGTTGGATATTCTCCGGACCAGGCTTAAGAGTCACATGATTCAAGTACATATACGCATGAAAGGCCCCAGAGTCTGAAACACCCTGAAGGCCAAGTAGCTCTCCTTTATCTGAACGAAGTTCTGGAGAAATACAGATCCGTGTTGGGATAACTGAAAATATATAAATATCAAAAACTGAAAATGCACCATTGAGGAGGAAGACATTTGTCAGAGAGCCAACAATGAGACCAAAGGTAACTCTCAAGGATCTGAAAGCTGTCCAGCAGACTGATGGTTCTGTCTACATGACCTTGATAAGCAGGGCAACCTACAGAGCTGGACTTTATGGAAGAATGTCCAGAAAACGGCAGTGTTTATAGAAAAGCTCACCACCAAACATGTGGAAGAAGATCCACTGCTTATATGAGACTAAAGTTTAACTTTTGGATCATAAAAACGCCATATTAGATGCAAACCCAACACTTCTCATCCCTCCAAGAACTGCATCCCCACAGTGAAGCATGGTGGTGGCAGCATCATGCTGTGGGGCGGTTTTTCATCAGCAGGGAAACTGGTCAGAACAGAGGGAATGATGGATGGAGCTATATGCAGGGAAATTGATGAGGGGACCTGTTTCTGAGGCTGGTGTGGACGTTCATCTACCAGCAGGACGATAACCCTCAGCATCCTGCAAAGATGACCCCAATTCAACGAAGATTCTGTTTAATTCTATTCAAATAAAATGTTCTGGTGGGGACAAAGGAGAGTGAATCCTTTCACAAGCCACTGTTTCCTGAGTCGCTCATCAAACTGCAGCTATTGCCTCCTCCTCCCTCATTCTTCTGTAATATAGTTCTCATCAACAATACATGAGTGAGTTCCCTGCAATGAAACACCCTCTCTCCATGCCCTCTGGTCCACTGGCAGCATGAACCAATGTAAAGTGATCTGTGTAAGCGGAGGGCTGACTCCAGGACTGAGCTCTACTATTGGCTGGTCGCCGCACTCAGTGAAAGCAACGTGTCTTTATTTTTCTTCGTTTGTTGCTTCCTAATCTGACCTGACGGTTACCATTCACTGCTTCAATCTACCCTGAGATTACAGTTTCTACTAGTTTCATCCATTATGTCAGAGAAGGCAGCTCATTTAGAAAAATGTAGTCATTATATAATATCTGTAGTACGAATGTTTATGAATGGGGTTTCAACAGCTCTTTCCTAATTAAATTATGGTCAATTCCCAAAGCATATCAAGTCCAAATTAGTACATGAGACGCTGTGACAGTTGATTTAACACAATCACTTTCTCACCCTCGAAATGAGCCACTAAATCATTACAATTATCATTTTATTCCTGAGCTTAATCAGTCAGTTAAATGAAACATAATCTGTTCTTTTAAATGTAAAGAATACTACATTCTTTCTAAAGTGTGTTTTATAAATTATGCCGGTACTGATGATTGACATATGTTTAAAGTTTGGACACATTTCACCATTTGATTCAGTGGGAAAGTACGTATATAATAAATGTTCCTGTCAGAAATACAGAGTTCAGTTCAGAAAGTCAATGTCATGCTACTGTAAGGGTTAAATGCTTAGGATACAAAGTTGTCTTCTTTTCTTATCCGACTGATGTTCAATGAGACAAACAACCCTTGACTGTGACAACCCTGAAATGATCTCTTTTCCCACATCTAATCTCCTGTCTGACCATCGAGCTAAGGGCCTGACAAGCTGTGATATCCAGTGTAGACAGGCTGTTCCAAACACACTGGACCAGGGGGTTGAGAGGACTAACATGTCGGGAGTTAAACCAGTGGGCTGCTGTTCCTGCATGATAGCGGTGATGGGGGTTCTTATCGGCCACTAAGTGGTGATTGTGATGCTAAGGTTGGATAGTGCTGTTCTGTCAACATGTGGTGGCTCAACACCTCGTTAAAGGATGGATGTGGGCTTGACTTGTTCATCTTTACTAATTCCAGCTCTTCCTCTTCTGTTGGTGAAGGGGCCTGGTGCTGAGTAGCAGGTCCGAACTTCAGCAGGTGCTGGAGAGGAGGAAAAGGGTGCAGAGCAGTCAGCACGAGGAGGGGCCGAGCAGGACTCCTTTGCAGGACATGCTGCTCAGACGACAGCAGAAACAACTTGAGGTAATAAAGAGTTTTTTCTATCATTTTGGCATGACTGGTCAGCATGAGCAGGACTCTGTTAAACTTGTGGTTTTAATGTTGTGGCTTATTTGTCCAGTGCAGGACAGTGTAATACTTCCCTTGTCTAGAGAAACAAAGTCTGAGATCTGACCACCTTCAAAACATCTTAGAGAGAAATCATCACTTTTTTAGTTATACTTAACAGCAAACACACTGCAAACTGGAGAAAAGTTGATCTGGTTGCCATTTGGGGCAATAAAGAACTGTTTGTAATAAAAAAAACAACATCCTTTTGGTGATGATTAGATGTTTACGGGCAGTAAACATCTAAATTGTGATAATATTAAAAAAAAAAATTCTCACCATCTCTACAAGCATTACTGAGCGTTTGTTTGGTTGTAGATGAAGAAGGAGCAAGATGAGGAGACACGAGGAGAAGCCCAGCTGCTGGAGTTCTTCAGAGTCCGACAGAACCTGAGAAAGATCCACTCAGTCGTCCCGGACAAGGCTGCAAACTCTGCTGTAGATTAGTACAGCCAATGTGTAAAATACTGGAAAATAAACACTTCATGCACACCTTTTTAAAGGAAAACAGTGAGTAACAGATGCTTATGTATGGAGAGAAATTAGACTCAATAATGTCTACAAATCTATAAACCATTTTGCAAGTAACTTTGGATTTTTGCAAATGTGTGTTCGAATCCACACACAAATATCAATACATAAAATAACTTCACACACGCACATATCGCAAACTACACGAACTTGGACATTTTACACACAGTTTTTTTTTTTTTTACCTTCAACCTCACAAATGTGATAATTTTCATGCTAAAAAAAAGTTCTGGTGCAAATAGTTGAATGCGTGTTCAGGCACCTCCTGAGGATCAGATTGCATTTGTGCACAGATCAACTGAGTTCGTGTGGAGTTTTGAGACTTTTAACCTCACACACACATGGGGCGGAGCTAGAGGGGTGTCCAGGATAGGGGTTGCCCACCTATGAAATCTGACTGGACACCCTAGGTGCCATCTAAGGTCACTGACAGGACATTGGAGGAGGAGACCTGCATGGATCACCGGTATCTCTACACCAGTTTGAAGTGAATTATAAAATAGTTTCCTAAATATTCATCCCTTAAAAAAATTGACATGGTTACGTGTTTCTAGAAGAGATTTTTTCCCCCTTACAGGTACAATTACTCATGTAATGTAAGGCTGATGTTAGCTTGAAGCTACGTAGCAGTCCTAATCTAGTTATATGCTAGTACTAGATTAGTTTTAAGCTAATGTGGGGAAACCAGGTCATATTTAGTTTTTTAGTGAGTGTATTTAGGGACTACACATCAACTCAATTCATCAAGATGCTCAAAGAGAGCCTCCGTATCTACGTTACTTAGTGCTGACTAAGCTAGCGCTACATGATCCAGTTTCATTTAAACAGGACGCTTGTATAAAGGTATATGTAAAAGATTATAAAACAATTAAACCAGAATGGAAACGATTAAACAAATATTTTGTTTAAAATAATCATAAGTACATAATTAAACAAGTAAAACAGATAAAAATAATAGAAATACTAAAATACTTGAGAATAAAATTAAACAAGAAGAGTAAATGACTAATTAATTTAATTAAAAACGCATTAAATTAAAAGGCCAGGTTAAAAATATGAGTCTGGGGCCTTTAAAACCTTCAACATGAATTCTTTAAATGTCCTCGCTCCGCAGAAAAACATGTTGGAAATGCATAACAGTGATGGGTACCTTCCTGCACCACATATGGCCACAATACATTAGCATTGTAATTATTGCTACTATTATTGATCCATAGATCTCCTGAGTGCATATTATATAAGCATATGATGAAAAACCTATGAGGAATAAGCGCTGGTTTCTTCCCACTCCCTTTGGACAAAGACTCTATTTTTGTATATTCCTTTAGTTTTCTTTTCCTGTTTTCAATTTGTCTTTATGTTAAAATAAATAATTTAATTAAAAAAAAACTGAAGTTCCTATCAAACCTGTTTATATAGCTCTGATGATTATTGAGTCTAACTTCTCTCCATACTTCTGGAAACGTTTCTGCTTCATCAGGAAGTTTCTTGTGGAGCTCAAACACTGGTTGTATTTTTGCTGAACATTGTTTTGTGATCATTAATGACTTCTCAGATTTAGTCATGTATTTATTACCTGATGTAAATTATTTCTTTGTTTATGGATTTTGTATGAAATTGTATGAAAAAGACGGGAAACCCTGAGCAAATAACAGGTTTAGTCTGAAGTTACACATTTCAAAGAAAATGTCAAATGCTCATGTTGTGTTAATAAAATGTGAATTCACTTCTTCTCGGGGAGCTGGGACTGATATTTTTAGAAAGGGGTGTTGGCAATCCATTGGTCAGTGTTGATGATTGACATCTTGATTCATCAACGAGTCAGAAGATATATATATATATATATATATATATATATATATATATATATATATATATATATATATATATATATATATATATATGATGAGTTTAGTATTCATCTTCCAAAATACCCAGTGGTCTCAACAAACTGTCTGATCCACCTGTAATGCTCTTCCTCATTTATTAAATCCATGTGGCCATCATCATCATCATTATCATCATCATGGCTATTTAAATTAGCAATCTGCTAAATCCAGCATATTTATGACAATATTGTACGTTCATTAATATGCATTGTCCCATTCAAATAAACGATTAAAGTAAAACTATCTGGAGCTCTGCTGCTCCCAATAATTTTCCACCCCGGCTGTCTCGACCACGTCCAGGCAGAAACTCTCCTAAATTAAATCAGACCAATAAATAAAATGTGACAGCCCAAAAAACCACAATGGCCCACCGGGAAAAGGCTTTTTGTCATCAGACAAACAGCAGCATTTTGGACCAGCTGGAGGCTCGTGTTAATAAGCACTAATAATTAGCTAATCTAAAATAAATAAATGGGATTTATTGGGAATTCTCCTGCATAAATAAGTAGTTACTACCAGCAGTAAAGTCATACAGCTGCTTCTCACTGGCAGGTGCGATCTGATCATCCTGCATAGTCCAACCCTTGCATCAGATTTATCGCTTTAGCTCCTCTCACACCCCCCCGCTGGAAGAGGACAACTATTTCCAGTCAAGGACAGAGACTGAAAATAGCCCTCTCTGTGTGTCTATTGTCATTTAGACGAATGAATGCTCTGTATAATCAGAGAATAGCCAATCAGAGAGCCACTCGGTATGTAGAGTACTGGTCTGATTAAAAACCTGGTCATGATGATCCAAAGGTCTTGAAAGCCATGCACGATCTCTTAGATGTTAAATAGTTCCAGTGGCAGTTTTCACCGTTGGCTCTCTGGTTACCATAGAAACCATGTGTATTAGCCACGATTATCAAAGCTATCAGTAATGAGCTGCCTTTTACCTGTCATAAAACAGTTTTAAGATTATTTTTAGAACATAAATCTGAAAACTTGATAATTGTGGATAATATAATGAAAGCAGATGAAATGTATCCCATAGAAAAGAAAGCAACCTCGGCAGGCTGTTTTACAATTTCCTGCTAGCTGCTAGTAGCTAAGTAGCTAGACATGGGACATGACTACAGATGTCACCATTACTTAGTTTCACAATTAATCACGGTAATAATAAAGATTCCTGAACCATGATCCCTGCAACATGCACATGGAGCAAAATCCAAGTTATTTCATAAATCAGATGGGTCATCCTGCAGCCATCCCCCAAAAGTAAGTCTGGAAAACTGTCAGGAACTTCATAAATACTAAGAAAAAGGGTTTTTTTTGTTTGTTTGTTTGTTTGTTTGTTTGTTTGTTTGTTTGTTTGTTTGTTTGTTTGTTTGTTTGTTTGTTTGTTTGTTTGTTTGTTTGTTTGTTTGTTTGTTTGTTTGTTTGTTTGTTTGTTTGTTTGTTTGGTTTTGTTTTGTTTTGTTTTGTTTTGTTTGTTTGTTTGTTTGTTTGTTTTTGTTTTTTGTTTGTTTGTTTTGTTTTGTTTTGTTTTGTTTTGTTTTGTTTTGTTTTGTTTTGTTTTTGTGGATTCGGTTCACAGATTAATCTCTTTGCATTAACGCCAGTGAGGTGTCAAATTCCGGTCCTCGAGGCCACAGCCCTGCAGGTTTTAGATGTTTCCCTGCTCCAACACACCTGACTGAAATGAATGAGTCATTGTGAAGAAGTTGGCCAAAAGCTGTTGGATCCATTAGAATTGAATAAGGTGTTTTGGAGCAGGGAAACAACTAAACTGGGAGCTGGTTCCACAGAGGGGTCCGAGGTTCTGCTTCCTGAGGCCAGACTGGGAGCCGGTTCCACAGAGAGAAACTAACGTTCCTGCTTTTCTATTTGTCTCCCACTACCATTCTAGTCAGCCACACACTGGAAAACGGATCAAAAGCACCCAGGTGGGGCTGGACATCAAACCACCAACGATCAGCCAGGAAGACAATCACTCTTCCACCTGAGCCACAGCTACAACCCCCCCCCCAAGCTGGACACAAAGACAGCTTATACCCCAAAGATAGCGCTGCACATAGGTGCTGCTGTCACTGTCCCACTATTTTTGGGCGTCTGCAGTTATTTCCCATTTATAGATAGCACTCTCTCTTTATTTTCCTCTCTCGCGCTGTCACTCCTCCCTCTGTCGTCCTTGGACGTTGGCGAGTCGTGTCAGGAGCTTTTTAGAGCCGCACGACTCAACTAAGAAGACTGAAGGAAGTGTTCCTGCCAGTCCTGTCCTGGATCTGTGTAGTGGTGTGGCAGAGGCCAGAACCGACCAGCAGCCATGGATGACGTATATAAAGCAGCGGTAAGTACCACTGAGCTCTTTTATTGTTCTCTCCTAGAAAAATAACGTCTCACCTCCCAGTTATTTTATCCACTTACTAAAATACATAAAGGTCACATGAAGGGGACAAAATAAAATCATACACCTACATTTCTGAGTAGATTTTCTCACATTCTCAGTATTGTAAGTATTATAATAAGCAGATTCAGGTCATATTTTTTATTTAAAACTGTTGCACTTCAGTACTTTTAAAATAATTTTATTTAAATAAATGTACTTTTAGGAAAAGAAAATGGGTAAATAAGGGTAAATAAAAAGGTTTTTGTACTTTTACATTCTGCTGGTAAAAAGAAGAACAATTTAAAAAAAAGATGCTTAAATGTCAACAAATCCAAATAATACAAGCTAAAGTGAGGTTTCCTGCCCTGACTGTGACATTATTAAAGCAGGAGTTCAGCTTGTAAAGAGCAGGGTGCAAAGACGGCTGCTGTGATTGGATCATATTTCTGTGCCTGACAATAGAACAACGAACAGCTGGACAGCAACAGCTGACCACCTCACCTCCCCACCTAAAACACAAGCGCATCGTGTCGCGTTACAGTCCGACCGACTGGAGCACCAACCAGGATTAAGATTCCAGGTCAACCATGAGATGTATGTGGGGGAAATGCATCCACATATTTATGGGAAATATTTTTAAATGGAAGCTGAAGACCCACATTTTTAGTTTGACTTTTAACTCCGATTAGTTCAGTTTTGTTTCTAGGGTCCCGTTTATGTGCTTCTGGAAGGTTCCTAACACCCTGCAGCCCTGCAGACCAGCAGACCTGCAGACCCACAGACCTGTGGACCTGCAGACCCATAGACTTGTTGACCTGTACACCTGCAGACCCGTAGACCTACAGACCCACAGACCCGCAGCACTGCAGACCTGTGGACCTGCAGCACTCTCCAGTTTCTACGTGTTGTTTTAATTACTTTATGTTTTACGTACGTTAATGACTCTGTTGTACAACATCTGCAGTACCTTGATGATTGATTGATTGATTGATTGATTGATTGATTGATTGATTGATTGATTGATTGATTGATTGATTGATTGATATAAAATCTTCTCACTTTTCTTTCCTTCTCCAGGTAGAAAACTTGACAGAAGAGCAGAAAAATGGTGAGTTCACTTTTTTAATGTTTACTGAATTAAAATCAGGTAATAATATTTACAGAATTTATTTTCTGATGTACCGAATGTAACATATTTATAAGGAAGACTGATCGACTAAATTGATTTTATTGATTTTTTTTCCACTTTTTTTCTAAGTATTTATTTATTTATTTCACAGAAGCCATAAAAAGGAAGAAGACAGAGAAAAAATATTAAGTAGCTTCTGTTTGCCTGGTGGATAGGAGGAGGATTGGCACTATGAATGTAAAATATAATAATAATAATAATAATAATAATAATGATAAACTTTTTATACAGCCCTTTTCTGAACAATGTTACACTTTTTAACATAGCAGCAGATAACTTACGAAGAACAACAAAAAAGATATTTAGCCTAATTCTGTATATTTTAAATTTACCATATAAATATATATAAATGTTTATATTATTTATATAATTGTATCATGTCATTTTTACTATTTTAATTATGTATAATTCTAATATGTTTGTTTTTATTTAGTTATAAAAATGTAATTAACAAATCATATAAAGTATATTTGGTCATCTTATTTCACATATACTTACACATCATTCATGAAAGTCTGTATAAACTCATTTAGACAGATATATATGATATATAGATCATGTGTATGGAAACACATCCAACATGTATATACATACATGTATATTTCATACATGTCTAAATAATACAAAATAAAAAGCATTAAAATAAACATTTTTTTTTCTTTTTTTACTATCCAGAAAGTAGACAGCGAGCTCTGACCTTGCTGGTTTATTAGTTTATCACTTTTAACTACCTCAAATGATTTTGTTCTCCTCTGTGGTGGTAAATGTTCCACACCAGGTCCTGCATGCATGCACAGCAGCTTCACCAGGAATCTCAGTAACAGCTGTTGTCTTCCTTCCAGAGTTCAAAGCCGCCTTTGACATCTTCATCCAGGATGCTGAGGACGGCTGCATCAGCACAAAAGAGCTGGGGAAGGTGATGAGGATGCTGGGACAGAATCCAACTCCAGAGGAGCTACAAGAGATGATAGATGAGGTGGATGAGGATGGTGCGTCACATCTTTCAGGGGAAAACTGAGCAGTTAGAGGCTGCAAAGCTGCATCCGTGATAGCGAGATGCGGAGCCTTCTTCATGTTCTGCTGTACATTCACAGGCAGCGGCACAGTCGATTTCGATGAATTCTTGGTCATGATGGTGCGCTGCATGAAGGAGGAGAGCAAAGGAAAATCAGAGGAGGAGTTGGCTGAACTTTTCCGCATGTTTGACAAGTAGGTTTTTACATGTGTTCACACGATGCAGCAAAACAACAAAAACTTGCCGTAGGCTGATATAAGTAGGTTATTACTGGAGCAGAGGTAGACACAGGAAGCCAGAGCAGAGCTGAAGGAGTTTGTGTGAGCAGGTATTTATCTTGTGTTCAGGAATGGAGATGGTTACATAGACTTAGATGAGCTGAAGTCCATGCTGGAGTCCACCGGAGAGGCCATCACTGAGGACGACATAGAGGAGCTGATGAAAGATGGAGACAAAAACAACGATGGCAAAATTGATTATGACGGTTGGTAACCAGCTCGCGATTCAGTACCCAGATAGCAGAAAATGTTTCGCCCAGATTTTGCCCAAATGTGTATTTTTGTTTGGCCCAAATCTGGCCTTGACTTAGGATGTTGACTAAATGTGAGTGTGGCTCCCAAAGCCAAGTCACATGACCACCACATGTGGCCTACAAGGAAATTACCATCATGAAGTGTAACAACACATTTATTTACATTAATACACAGATTTAATGATAAATTATGCAATAAATTGGTCCAAAATTACTTTTTGATCACATATGAACACAGTAATCCTTTCTAATATAATTACATGTGGAACTGTTTTCTTTGTTCCAACAAGTTAAATGTCTGATTTTCATTTGAGGAAAATGTTGGTGTTGTAGTGTGTAACTCTGACTCAATCTGACTGTACTACCTTCAAACTTCTTTTATTCTTCTTTTTAATCTTATTTATGCTCTTGTCAGTTTTTAAAAAAAAAATATATATTTTAATTATTATTATTATTATTTCCTTGTTGTCTCTGACAGAGTTCCTGGAGTTCATGAAAGGTGTGGAATAAAAGATTCTGGAGGGGCTTCACTTCACAGCATCTTCACTGGGCGTTGGTGGTGTCATCAGAGTCCTTTCCTAAAGACATGCCCCCAACCTGACTTTACACATATTCTGCTTTCTGATAACGGTGATGAAGTGTCATATAGAAGGTCTATTTTCAATAAAAGTATTTCTATAATTGTGTATTCTGCCCATCATATGTATAATGTAATTTGTTAATAAAAACCATCTTTTACATACTAACACAGTAACAAAACTCTTGTAATGAAGCTTAGATCCTGAAGTTTTGTTTATCTGTTATGCTGGAAGTTTGTGTGTTCTCATTCAGTGACCTGCAGTTACATTTTCTAAATGTTAAAATGAGAACCATATGAATATCTAAATGCAGGTTTTCCTTTTTACGCTATAAGATGAGCAGTTTTGCTCTCTTTACCTCTTTTCAACTGAAGGCAGTGCTTCTTGCTTTGAGAAAAGTGTTTCCCCTAAAAGAAAGCAAGTAGTCTACCAAATGAACTCTACAAAGTTTGTGCAAAAAATAGGATAAAACATTTAATTTACATGTTATCAGGACCACCTTCTAGAAACGGGTTGTATTCCTCAGAGGTTTTCTCCATACTGACATGACAGCATCACACAGTTGCTGCAGGTTTGTCGGCTGCATCCATGATGAGAATCTCCCGTTCCACCACATCCCAAAGCTGCTCTACTGGACTGAGATCTGGTGGCTGTGGAGGCCGTTGGAGTCCAGTGAACTCATCGTCATGTTCTAGAAAGCAGGTGGAGATGATCTGAGCTTTGTGACATGGTGCATTATCCTGCTGGAAGTAGCATCAGAAGATGCTCCACTGTGGTCATAAAGGTATGGACATGGTCAGCAACAATACTCAGGTAGGCTGTGCTGGTTAAACCAGGCCACGTTGGTACTAAGGGGCCCAAAGTGGGCCAAGAAAATCTCCCCCCACCATTACACCAGCAGCAGCCTGAAGCGTTGATCCAAGGCAGGATGGATCCATGTTTTCATGATGTTTCCAGCAGATTCTGAGCCGAGCATCTGAATGTGGAGCTGAAATGGAGACTCATCAGACCGGCAACGTTTCTCCATCTTCTATTGTCCAGTGTTGGTGAGTGTGTGTGAATTGTAGCCTCGGTTTCCTGTTCTTAGCTGGCAGGAAAAACCCGGTGTGTCTTCTGCTGCTGTAGCCCATCTGCTTCAAGGTTGGACGTGTTGTGTATTCAGAGATGCTGTTCTGCAGATCTTGGTTGGCACTAGTGCTGATTGGACTTCCTGTTACATTTCTATCATCTCCCATTCTGCCCATTTTCCTCTGGACTTTTAAATATTTTTTTTCTTTTTCAGAACATTCAAAGTTTCTGAAATACTCAGCCAACAACCGTGCCACATTCAAAGTCATTTAGATCTCTTAAAAATCTCAGACTGCTTATATAACAAATTACCAAGATACTCATTTACTGGGGATTATATAAACTTATATTTCCACCTACTGCTTTTGAACTTTTCTAATTTACACACAAAATAATCAAGTATTGTGAAAATTTTCTAAATCTGATAATATACAACTTTATTTTTTGTTTCAGTTAATGATTTATTATATAACTGATTAAATTTACAGGAACCAAATCAACCTTAACCATAAATAAACTGATAGCAACACAAGTGGGTATTGTTAGACTGCTATTACTTCAATAAAACATGGGGTAACTTATAACGTAACACGCTGTAAACATTGACAGTGTAAAATGTTAGTAGAAATATTCTTTATTATGATTTCTTATACTATTCTTTGTCCCATATTATTCTTGTGTCTGTGTCTGGCGGTAAAGGAATGCGGGGATGGACGGGACCCAGAGGCCGGAAGTGAAGCGTACCGTGACCCGGAAGTTCTTTCATTTTAGCTGAAGATCAGAAATTGTTATTTTCCCCTTGTTGTCGGTTTGCGTGCATTCACTGACCATTAAACCGTTTCTCATTTCTAACCCACGAGAAGCTGGGGTGCGCCCGAAGAAACTGAAAAGCTATTATTTTAAAAATTACGATGTTCTCGAATACAACCGTTAAACGTAGCTAAACGTGTTTTTTCTACGAAAGAGGCTTTTAGCTATTAGATCATGAGAAGCTAGCTTAACGGTATTTATCTACCGAACTTTTTTTGTATCAGACTCGTCAGGAATATCCATAACATTGAAGGTGAGTATAAGTTAACATTTCATAATGATGTTATGATTTGTCACGATGTTTTAATGGGTTGCTGTAAATTAGGCTATGCTAACCCTGTCAGCAAATGTCACTTAAACCTAGCATTAAGGAGCCACAACAGGTACGCACATCATGGTGGTGTTTTAGTGTCCTCAAATCTCCCAGAGCTGTACATTTCACCAGTTTAAGCACAAAAGAACGTAAAAGGAATCAAAGGCCAGTTTTTTTGCATTGCACTATAAGAGCCACACGTTAGCAAAGCGCGTGTTCTGTTTCTTGATAGTCGTGGATAGCTTTTTTAGCTAACTTCCGTTTGCAACATAGTCGTTCTATTATAGTATGTTTTGCTACACAGCTGGAGATGCTAGAAAGTAAGTACATACCAGAAACCCTCCGATTCAGACACGTTAATCTTCTCTATAAACGTCGTTATAGATCATTTTGCTTGTGCTTTAAGTTTTAGCCGAAGCTTTGTGGTCCTAATGCTGTCATAAGGGATTCATTAAAGCAGATGCCCTTTTCTGCTGCAGACAGAGATATCATAGGCATCAACTCCGCTGCTATTTTGACTAACTCAGTTTTAAGGTTATCATAGACCGGGTTGTCCAGCTCCAGTCCTCAAAGGCTATAATCCTGCAGGTTTTAAATGTCTTGCTGATCCAACACACCTGATCCAAATTAAATGGCTTTCCTCAACAGCTTGTTGTCAAGTTCTGCCCAAGCATGTTAACCCATTAATCAGATTCAGGTGTGCTGCAGCAGGAAACAGCCAAGCCTGCAGGACAGTGGCCCTCGATGACTGATTTTGGACACCCCTGACACAGACGATGTGAAGGAACGTCAAGCCGTGTTGCTTGCAGGGACAGGATCGCCATCTTGTAAGGAATAAAACATTGTTGCCTGGACAGATTTTGTTTGGTTTGACTGACAACGGACAAATCTAATGGAGAAAGAGAGATGTAGAAAGACAAAAGGAGATAAAAAGAGTAATTTAAGGCACTGAATGCAAGCTCTGCTAATAAATGAGCCATATTGTGCAGGAAACTACTCCACATGGTTTCTGGTTTCTTAATGATGAGTACAAGGTTTTCATCTTGATCAGAAATGTTTTTACATTTTCACATCAGTCCCCTCTTTTCACACAGCTCGTCTGTTGGAGCAGAAGAAGACGGGACAAGTTTGGGATTCCCCTCATCCCTCGTCACCTTTTACCTCTGAGATGACATCACAACAGCCACACCTCCCAAATGGTGGTGGTACTCCTCCTCAGCTTGCCCAGAGCTCCTCTCCTCAGCAGGCTCAGCCCCATTTTCAGCCTAATCAGATGGACTCGAATCAGAGCAGTGCAAACACCGGGCCGCTTGGATACAGAGCCCTGATAAGCAGGCCAGGCTGCCACAGCGTAGCAGCCGGCAGCGGGGAGGTGACCAACAAGAAAGTTTCTGCTTCCTCTTCCAACGCCAGTTTGTCCAGAAGAGATCGGGGACTTGAACCGTGGCCCGAGGAGGCGGTGGACAACTCCCATGGGCTGTATTCACTCCACCGCATGTTTGACATAGTCGGAGCCCAGCTAACACATCGGGATGTCAGAGTCCTGTCGTTCCTGTTTGTCGACGTGATTGACGAGTATGAACGTGGTGGCATCAGGAGTGGAAGAGATTTCCTGCTGGCCTTAGAACGCCAGGGTCGCTGCGATGAGACCAACTTCCGACACGTCCTTCAGCTTTTAAGGATTATCACCCGCCACGACCTTTTGCCTTACGTCACACTCAGGAAACGGCATGCTGGTGGGTAAAGCAGCAACACACTAACACCAGAATGTGAAGACCTACATAAACACGTGACATCTTTTCTGTGCGCGTTAGCATCTTTTTTCACCCCGGCTAGTCAGAAGTGGCTTCACTGTCTCTGTTGTCCAACTATGCTACAATATGTAAGCTTAGTAACCTTGATGGGCCAATTTTAATGCCAGTAAAATTGCATCAGTGCTAATAATAAATGATTATTATTCATTTATAATTATAAATTGAAATAAAAGTATTTTACTGTGGGATAAAGTATTTTTCAATGTACTATTATTTATTCTTATCTCCACCGCTATGTTGTTTATTTTACTCAGCATCTGAGGTAAATGAAAAAAATCCAGAATGCTGGAATTTATCAAGTATTCTTAATCTGATTTAATTTTACAAGCACAAAGTACGTCCAGTGGCTGTCTCAGCAGATTCAGTCCAAGTCCAGACTGTGCAATCCTTACAGAAACTGCAAATCGCAATGTAAATTCACTGTAAACATATCTGAGAATCACGGCCGGATGCAGGGTTTAGATGTTTACCTGCTGCAACACGCCTGACTCAAGTCAATGGGTATTTAGCTGACTTGTGCAGAGCTTGTCTCAATCAGGTGTGTTAAAGTAGGGAAACTTCTAAAACCTGCAGGACTCCAGCCCTCGAGGACCAGGATGGAGGATTCCTGGACTAGTGTTGCACAATGAGGAACATCATCTGCTGTTCTCAATGTGTTGTAAAGAAAGACAAAGATGGATTCCTGCTGCTTCCACCCCTCCCTCTCAGAGTTCATCTCCAGCAGAGAGCCTCCTGATGGGATGTGCTTTTATAAACAGCAACGGGGAAAAGTTCAGGCCAGAATATCTGGACTTGCTTTTTAATTCTTTGGTGTTCTGGCCACAGTTCACTCATTAACAGCATGTCGTGTTGACGTCATATACCGCCGTGTCAAGTTGTGTGAAACATACCTGTGGAGGGTGGAAGCAGCTGCATTCTAACATGTTTACGCTTATTGAACGGTGTTACAGTGGAATCCCAGTCAGCATCAGACATGTTTCCAGCCTCAGCTGTCAGAATCGGGAGGTAAAATGATGTAAAATGAATGTATGAATAGATGTAGCAGCATAAAGTCCGACCAGAAGAAGAAAGCAGAATTTATTACTAACAGAACTTTGTAGAAATAACACACAGACCAACAGTGACCAAACCTTTTCTCATCTCATCGTTCTCTCAAGTCTTGGCTCTTGGTGTATGTTTGTACATGTATGTTTATGTATACTAATGATCATATTGGTATGGTAGGGATGTTATTTTCATGCATGGTTATCGAGTAGGGACCTCACTGGGCTTGTTGGAAGATAAACTGTGTTGATGTGGAAGAGAGGTGGGAATAAATAAGCTTAGACTTCTTCCCATTCCTCTCTGCACATGAGATGAAAGGACATGTCCGGATTGCTGGTGGCCTGTCCACCTGCTTGCTTTAGTTTTGTTTGTTGTTTTTCTGACATGTTGGAAACAAATTAGGACTAATACTGAAGCTCCGCTGATGCCAGATGTGGATTCTTAGTAAGCAGATGTGGATTATTCTGAATCCATTCATAAACGTTTAAAATTATTTATGTATTTGTTCATTTATGAGAGGTCATGTTGATGTGAGCTGGTAGGGGGTAGTGTAGCAGCTGGACAGTGTAAAGAAGTGGTTCCCATCCTGGAGTCCTGGACCCCAAAGAGCACAGTGGGTCCTCAAGGCTTTGAACATTCAGAGCCTTTGTAATTATTGTCCAAACATGGTCCCTGTTTTTAAAAAAAAGTAAGGCTGTGTGTTGTTGATTTAACTTTGGCATGATTGAAGGACAGGAGTGATGGATGAAAACACAGAGGGCCAAGGAGCAATGGGAACCTAAAGCATTTATTACCAAGGATGTTTGTCCATATTAAGAGGTAGATCAGGTAGGTAAGTTCAGGCCTTGAGAGCAGCAGTCCAACAGGTTTAGACGTTTCGCTGTTTGAACACAACTGATTCAAATGAATGAGTCACTGAGCAGCACTTGATAAGCTGTTGAATCCATTTCATTTGAATCAGGTGCGTTGGAGCAGGGAAACATGTAAAACCTGCAGGACTCCTGAGCTTGGTAGAGGGTGCTGTGTGTTTGTGACCCACAGTCTTGCAGGGAGCCGATCACCTGGTAATTAGCATAGAAGATACTGGCATTAAAAATGTTTCTTCTTGATAAAATTTCATCTGATGACGAAACACAACAAAATTTTAGACTAATTTACAATCAAGAGTCGTTAAGTTAATGATGACGTACAGATTTAACTAATGAAACTACACAGATGGAACATAAAAATCTGCACTTTTACTTCATCTTCTATTATTTTAAGATTATTATTACAGCAGTTATTGGTCACATACTAACCTAGTTGTTGTTTTCAGTTTGCCCAGATCCTGTTGACAAATACCTGGAAGAGACATCTGTACGCTACATTTCACCAAGAGGAACGAAGCAGTGCAAGGACAATGCACCTCACAGAAGAACAGGTGGGTTTGTGTGTTTCCGTGTGTTTCATGTCGGATGCTTGGTTGACAGAAATGAAGCCTGATGCACCTGATCGTGGTTCAGATTGAACACTTGTTTATATTTTATATGTATGAAGCTGCAGAGCCTCCCTCCCTACAAGGTCTGCCTACTTTCAGCCACTCGTTTGTCACATTTTTGTTTCCTAAACCCAAATGAAAAATTGGGAAAAAAAACATTCATCCAGTTTGTGCCTAAAGTGAAAAAAGGACAAAGCAGATGACTCGCAACTCTGATGAGTTTTTTCCATCTGAGACGAGTCAGCTGTCGTCTTCTTATACGTCCAAAACGGTCTTAACCCTCTGGGGTCGAGGGTATAATTGGGTGTTGTTTTTAATAACTTTCGTTTTTACATTTTATATTTAATTAACAGGTTACCTGCATTGTTTGGTTAACATGTGTGATTTTACATTTATTTTTTCATTTTGAACCTAAAATAACACAAAAAGCTTCAAATCGGAGCAGAAAAAAACCCCATTGTGTGAAAACCACAATCATCTTCTACAAATCGGCTCTTTTTACAGTTTCTTCCTGCACCATCTGTGACGGTAATATTCATGGAAAAAGTCTGTTGTACGTGTTTTGTCGTAACCCTGGTTTTACTGGTTTATCAGCACAGTTTAAAAACTGGTGTGTAGTTTGAAGTGTGTCCTGCCGGCTGAAGTTCGAATGAAGACTGTGCAGCTGCGTCTTGGCGCGACCTCATCTTAAATCAGTTATGTGATTTGGACACGCCAGCGTATCCGTCGACCTGAGAGGGTTAAAATCAACTGATCATCATGATAAATACATACAGAGTTAAATATGTACGTAGGTGGTAGAAAATCAAGCTAACTGCAAACTATCTACAGATGCAGGTGGAAACAAGAAAACATTTTATAACAAATTTTTTTTCTAAATGCACTAACAAAGCCAGAAAATATTTTATTCTTTATGTAAGTATTACAAATGAGCTCAGCACAGTTTTAAGGCTCAGTTATGCTTCTTTTACGTACATAAATAAGACGCTGCTCTCATACTCGTACATCTTTTACATTAGCATGGTTGTTAGCCAGTACGTCCACTAGAGGGCAGTGCTGAGTTCACTTCCGATTAGAAATGTCACCGAGAGAAAAGTATAAAATTAACTTGAACTTCTTGGGAGGTCGGGTGCCCTCCTGATATAATGGCTGGGGAAACACTGATGTTCATTCACAGAAAGACATAAAGGGAGGCAGCACAGTAGGAGGTGGTGGTCTGTCCTGCCTCCCTTCATGTCTCCCTCCAAACGTTGTCATACGTCCTGTCCTCATACTTCCATGCGTCTTTTACATTGCCATGGTTGTTAAGTCAATTCCTCCACCAGTGCAGAGTTCAGAGTTCACTCCGGCGAGCCGATGTGAGTTTCAGACACCGGTGCGTCGCTATGAAGTTGTTTCCAACCGCCCAGCACGTCCTGAACATTCACATAGTCTTTCTTCAAAGGCTCGTGTATTTTCTACAGTTGTCCTCGTCTTCATTCTTCTGTTTTTTTCCCTTTCTGATCCTCTTCTTCTTCTCTGGTTTGTTTCTTTCGCTGGTCGCATGTCATCTATTCTGCTCAGCGCTGCCCCCGTGATTTCCGGTGGTATTGCTCCGTCTTCTGCATCAAGTAACAGATAGCAAAGCTCCCTGAAAACGGAGCAAATTACGCACGAAAAAATGGACAAAATGCTCTGTTTCCGTCTTTAGTGTAGAGTATAGATGGGCCTGTAAACGGAGTCACGTGATTTGTCTCAGATAAAATAAAAAATAGGAAAATTAGAGAGTTTTTCTTTGTTTCATAGAAAAAATTCTGCTGTTGTCTAGAACAGGTCCAACCAGCCAGAGCAGATCACAGTTTAGTATAAAAGACTAACGTCCACTCTGTTGTCATTGTTTAGGTTCGCAGCCGGTCATTTGTTGCTCCCCATCAGGACCACATGTTGGTGCTCCCCGATCCAAGCCGGCTGCCCCTGCACCACACCGTAAACGGAAGAGAAGTCAGTCCTCGGCCGACTGCAGGGAGAAGCAAACCTGTGGTAAAAACTAAACATCATGTTTATTTGGTGGTGCTTTTCCCAAATTCCATCAGATTTCAGTAAACAGTAAAACACCCAGACCCTGCAGTGGAAAACAAAGCTGTGCCGAGTCAGACCGTACCGTTCTGTCCGTTTAATCTGAATGCTGTTTGAGAAGAACTCTTTTTACCAGACACATCGTAGACCAATACACGGAGGGTCAAACTAGGGCCGGGCCTTGAGTAGATTCTATCAGATAAGTCAAATTTGCAGTTTCAGATGATTTTAGATGAAAATCTGGAATTTTTTTTTTTTTTACCTTTAAAATGGACCACAAGGCGTTTCCTGGGCTTCTGTAGTTGACGGTGGGGTCAGCAGCTTGTAAGGACAAGCTGGTGCAGTTTTACAACTTAAGACTCGGAACTAGAAATGACTCGTTGATGACGTAGTTTAAAGGCTGTTTCTACCAACGATGGCAGGAAAAGTCATTTATTTCAACACCTCAAACAGACGTGATGCTAAGAAGGAGAAATTATAGATTTTAAATATGTACTGAATGTTGTCAAATAAATAATCTGTATTATTTTGTATTAATTAACTTCCCAAAACTATAAATGTGTAAAATCACATTTCAGCTTCTTTCTAGAAAATACATAAAAAAAATGCTTCTGATCATTTCTTCAGAAAGCAGGAAAACATCTGGCTAGCTTTGACTTCCAGCTGCTGTTTGACACAGAAATAATCCTGGAACAGTGGAAATCAAGAAACTAGACCAGTGATCCCTAACCCTGGTCCTCAAGGCCCACTATCCTGCAGGTCTTAGATGTCTCCCTGCTACAACACACCTGATTCAAATTAATGGATCATCGGCAGACTTGTGCAGAGCTTGTCAGAGAACCATTAATTTGAATCAGGTGCGTTGCAGCAGGGAGACATCTAAGACCTGCAGGATAGTGGGACTTGAGGACCAGGGTTGGGAATCACTGACCTAGACCACATGTCTGGAATATAACACGCTTTCTTCTACAGACCATCAAACACAGACCAGTGAGAGACCTGGACGTCACGCCGTCGGTTATGTTGGAAGTTTAGTTTGTTTCTCATCTGTATGACGTAACATTCAGTGATGCTGCTGAACGCATCACGTCAGGGACGAGTTTAGCTGATTCTGTTACAGCTGATTCTGTTAAAGCTGACTCTGTTACAGCTGACTCTGTTACAGCTGACTCTGTTACAGCTGATTCTGTTACAGCTGATTCTGTTACAGCTGACTCTGTTACAGCTGACTCTGTTACAGCTGACTCTGTTACAGCTGATTCTGTTACAGCTGACTCTGTTACAGCTGATTCTGTTACAGCTGATTCTGTTACAGCTGATTCTGTTACAGCTGACTCTGTTACAGCTGACTCTGTTACAGCTGACTCTGTTACAGCTGACTCTGTTACAGCTGACTCTGTTGCAGCTGACTCTGTTACAGCTGATTCAGTTACAGCTGACTCTGTTACAGCTGATTCTGTTACAGCTGATTCTGTTACAGCTGACTCTGTTACAGCTGAGTCTGTTACAGCTGAGTCTGTTACAGCTGACTCTGTTACAGCTGACTCTGTTACAGCTGATTCTGTTACAGCTGACTCTGTTACAGCTGACTCTGTTACAGCTGACTCTGTTGCAGCTGATTCTGTTGCAGCTGACTCTGTTACAGCTGATTCTGTTACAGCTGACTCTGTTACAGCTGACTCTGTTGCAGCTGATTCTGTTGCAGCTGACTCTGTTGCAGCTGACTCTGTTGCAGCTGACTCTGTTGCAGCTGACTCTGTTACAGCTGACTCTGTTACAGCTGACTCTGTTACAGCTGACTCTGTTGCAGCTGACTCTGTTACAGCTGACTCTGTTACAGCTGACTCTGTTACAGCTGACTCTGTTACAGCTGATTCTGTTACAGCTGATTCTGTTGCAGCTGACTCTGTTGCAGCTGACTCTGTTACAGCTGACTCTGTTACAGCTGATTCTGTTACAGCTGACTCTGTTACAGCTGACTCTGTTACAGCTGATTCTGTTGCAGCTGATTCTGTTACAGCTGATTCTGTTACAGCTGATTCTGTTACAGCTGACTCTGTTACAGCTGACTCTGTTACAGCTGACTCTGTTGCAGCTGATTCTGTTGCAGCTGACTCTGTTGCAGCTGACTCTGTTGCAGCTGACTCTGTTGCAGCTGATTCTGTTACAGCTGATTCTGTTACAGCTGACTCTGTTACAGCTGACTCTGTTACAGCTGATTCTGTTGCAGCTGACTCTGTTGCAGCTGATTCTGTTACAGCTGATTCTGTTACAGCTGACTCTGTTGCAGCTGATTCTGTTACAGCTGATTCTGTTACAGCTGACTCTGTTACAGCGGACTCTGTTACAGCTGATTCTGTTACAGCTGACTCTGTTACAGCTGATTCTGTTACAGCTGACTCTGTTGCAGCTGACTCTGTTGCAGCTGACTCTGTTGCAGCTGATTCTGTTACAGCTGATTCTGTTACAGCTGACTCTGTTGCAGCTGATTCTGTTGCAGCTGATTCTGTTACAGCTGATTCTGTTACAGCTGACTCTGTTACAGCTGACTCTGTTACAGCGGACTCTGTTACAGCTGATTCTGTTACAGCTGACTCTGTCACAGCTGACTCTGTTACAGCTGACTCTGTTACAGCTGATTCTGTTACAGCTGACTCTGTTACAGCTGATTCTGTTACAGCTGACTTTGTTACAGCGGACTCTGTTACAGCTGATTCTGTTACAGCTGACTCTGTTACAGCTGACTCTGTTACAGCTGACTCTGTTACAGCTGACTCTGTTGCAGCTGACTCTGTTACAGCTGACTCTGTTACAGCTGACTCTGTTACAGCTGACTCTGTTACAGCTGACTCTGTTGCAGCTGATTCTGTTGCAGCTGATTCTGTTGCAGCTGACTCTGTTACAGCTGACTCTGTTACAGCTGATTCTGTTACAGCTGACTCTGTTACAGCTGATTCTGTTACAGCTGATTCTGTTAGGATTCATTGAATTTAAAAGCAACAACGAACCAAATAACTAATAAGCTTCAGAAAGTAAAGGAAAACCTGGATGTGGTGTTACTTGTCCATCTTTCCAGCTGTGTCATGTTGCTTGGCCATCGATTAGAATTTCAGATTTATCAAAGATCATATTAACATCTTTTGACATTCACATAGAAATCTGAATATATTGTTTATTTCAGGTAACGGAGCCCGATGATGAAATCTCCTAAATGTTGACGCAGTAACGTCCTTTTGGTTCTGGTTAAACTAGTGAGACCGGGTCGGTTCACCAGAAATCTTTCTAATCTTCGTGTTTCTGGCTTGCGAGCGTAAAGAGGTGCTGATGTTTTTCACCTGACATCATTTCTGATTGTGGTCTGTGGGAGTGAAGCTCAGCGTTGTGCAGAGACATGAAGTCATCGTGTGAAAACCGTCATGTCTTCAGAAATAAAGGTTTTTTTTGGTGGATTTGGTTCACTGCTGTAACAAGGTAGCTACATGCTAACAGTCAGCTTTTCCTCTGAGACGAGGCCAAGTTCAGGTTTTTACCACGAGCCGACTAGTTTTTTACATCAAATCAGACGCGTGAATTCCACAGATTCATCTCTTTGCATTAACGGGTTAAAGCTTAAAAACCTATAAGGGGTGTTGATGTTGTTTTACATATTAATCGTGTTGGGAAATTAATTTATTTATAATAATTTGATTATTTCTTTGACAACAATCGTACCTAGAAAATGTGTAATGGGGGCATCACTAGTCCCCGTGTGGTGGTTTTCTCTGTTCTGGTACAAACAGGTTTTCCTCCTCGCTCTGTTCTTCCAGATATCCGCCTCCGTGTTCGTGCAGAGTATTGCCAGCACGAGTCTGCGCTTCAGGGCAACGTCTTTTCCAACAAGCAAGAGGCAGTGGAGCGACAGTTTGAGCGCTTCAACCAGGCCAACACCATCCTGAAGTCCAGAGACTTGGGTTCCATCATCTGCGACATCAAGTTCTCCGAGCTCACCTACCTGGACGCCTTCTGGAGGGACTACATCAATGGATCGCTGCTAGAGGCCCTTAAAGGCGTCTTTATCACAGATTCCCTCAAACAGGCTGTGGGCCATGAGGCTATAAAACTGTTGGTCAACGTTGACGAGGAGGACTACCAGGCCGGTCGACGCAAACTGCTCCGTAATTTGGTCATGAGTGGAGGGAGCCCACCGGTGGGCAACAGAGACGCCGTTTCCTAGACAACGGCGAGCTAGCATACGGGAGCTACGCTGCTGGGCTTCCCTTACGATGAGTAGGGTCACATGTGGTTGTGTTGTTTGAGGTGTGTGCCTGAAAGGACCTGAAGAACTTCCAGCCATCCCATTAATTCCTACAGAGCTAATCTCATAGGACATTTACTCGGCACCCATAAGAATAGCATGCAAGGAGATCTGGAACTAAGTTAACAGAAACCGTGTAGGCGATGCATACTGGCATTATTTTCAATGTTGATCAGCTCATTTTCTTCATGGAGGGGAGGGCTGATCAAGTGTGCATTGAATTTAACACTTTTTTCTTTCTTTGTTGTACATTAGCTCATTAAAACACTTCTTTTTTTAAAAAAAAACTTTGTTAATAAAACTTTTCACTTCTATTCTTAAGGTGAAACTCTCAGTGTTACCAGTTACTCCCAGTGGGAGTTGTACCTTACTGTCAAACTACTCCACATAAGCATTGGATTACTTTATCAGCAGTTGCATACAGTTGATTTACAACTTTTCTGTTATTTTCTGCCACGTGTGGTCCAGAGAAGGAGTGATTCTAGCTTGATTTGAAGTTTTACCTCCCCAGGCACTGCCAGTATTTAGAGACAACATCTATGTGGATGGTTCGGCTGTATGTAAATGAATCCATGGAAAGACCGACCCCTGCTTCTGGTGCATAACCCCTCCCCACTGCTGTAGATTTGATTTGAAAATGCGTGACTCTGTCAGCCTGTATTCACGTTCCCTGTCACTCATGATGCGACTGAACTGTTTTTAATCAATTTGAAATGACGGTCAAATAAACAGCAGAGAAATCACAGCCATCATGTGCAGTCATCTTACTAGTGGAGGTGGTAGGATGCCACAACTAATGACTCCATTTCAGTCTTCAACCACCTGTTGCAGAGCTGGTGAGTTAATTCATCCAAAATCCTCAGAATCCAAGTGGGATCTGTGAAAGTGAGATGACTCGGCACTTTTATGTGGGTCTAAGTGTGTTTATTTGTATTTTGGTCTGCAGACATGGGAACCCAAAAAGAAGAAGTTGCACTGTCAGGCTAAGCGATGCTGCTTTTTACAGAGAATGATGTTAAAAATAATCTGAATCTGTGTTTGAGCTTCCCAATAATTTCATTTAATCAGCACCTGGTTGTAATGTGTCACTACCACCACCAGGGGGTGCCAATTTACCAAACTTGCTACTGCTGGGCTCGGATTTAAACTTCAGCTGTGAAACGGGATGCTAATGGACAACAAATATGTATATAACAAACAAAACATGCAGAGATAAAGACAACAATGAGCAAAAAGTTCTAAAGAACTGTTATTATTTCCCAGCTTTCGGATCAATAAAAGTATTTATCTTCATAAAACAAGTGAGGTCCAGGTCAACTTCTGCAGGTAAAGAAGCAACAAACAGGAGGCCCAGCAGTCAGTAGCAGATTTCTTACCAGGATTGTTTTATTTCTTTTTTCCTGTATTTATATAATTTATTTTTAATTTATAAATTATATCTTATTATAAACTATAAATTAATACATAAATTGAGGCATTTAGAGGTTGAGCCGCACGATTCTCCTCACTTGTGGTCTGAATGCAGCACTAGTTGTACTAAAAAATGAAAACAGGACACGATTTTAAATGAAACTGCGTCAAATATAAAGGCAGTAACACAATTAGAAGTTTATTTTCCATTTTGGTCACATGGACAAAACATCCATGGTGGCTTACAAATATAAACATGTCAATAAAATAGTGACATTTTTTAGAAACTGGTTGTTCAATTACAACTTTATTCTAATTTTTTGTCAAACAAAACTCAACAAAGTGACGAACATATTTTCCAAAGGTTAATCCTGGTTGGTTTGCACGTATAAAAGCCGTTAACTTTATCTAGGTGGACTAAATATTCATGTTACTTGTTAAAACAAGACATAACATTAGTAACTCTAATAGTAATACAATGACTGAAACTTGAATTTGGATGAAAAACACAAAAACCTAAATAAACAATCATGTAATTACATAAATAAATTAATCTAAACAGGCTTATACAGTTTGTTTCAGTATTGAACGAGTTTTTCTTGGAGAAAACTTAAAAAAATCCGTTTGGAAAAGGAAATATTCTCGGACATGCGACATCGACCGTCTGTAGACGTGATTCTGATTTGCTTTACCAGGTTTCATCCCGTCTTCTTCTCTGGTGGCTGTGCTCCAAAACATGGTTTTACTATCATGCATTTCTCTGGATTGCAAATGGATCATTATCCTTATAAATAAGCTATGTTGGCAGCTTTTGCAAAGGCCACATAAAGTATGAACATTTTAAGATCTGAAATCCTTTTTACTGCAGGGCTTGTTTCTCAAGATGCAGTCCATCTCATTTACAATGGACAGAGATAACTTTGGAAGAACCTGTGGAGCGAGAGCAGAGCGAGCATCAGTTCTGGAACAATTTATCTCCACCACAGGTCGATGAGTACGTTTTATAGGTAGGATTGAAAAGATGAAATGATAGCACAGGTCAGAATGCAGCTATGGTACATGAGTGAAAACTGAACACTCATAATGCCAGTATGTTCATTTGGTTGCTGAGGAAATGCATTCCTCCTGGCAGTTTCCTAACAGCTGGATGCGGTTGATTTGCTCTATTGGGATCAATGACTCCTAAAGAATGGTTTCAATCCAGATTTTATTTACAGACCTCTTTAACCTCTTCATTATAAAACCCCCTGTACAGGGTTCAGCATAAAATCCTACAGTCCAGAAGATGTTTGCAGACATCAGGAAGCAGCAATGCTAACATGTAGCATAGAAACATAACTAGCTGGAAGCAGCAATGCTAACATGTAGCATAGCAATATGACTAGCAAGAAGCAGTAATGCTAACATGTAGCAAAGCAACATGACTAGCAGGAAGCAGCAATGCTAACATGTAGCATATAAACATAACTAGCTGGAAGCAGCAATGCTAACATGTAGCATAGCAATATGACTAGCAAGAAGCAGTAATGCTAACATGTAGCATAGCAACATGACTAACAGGAAGCAGCAATGCTAACATGTAGCATAGCAACATGACTAGCAGGAAGCAGCAATGCTAACATGTAGCATAGCAACATGACTAGCAGGAAGCAGCAATGCTAACATGTAGCATAGCAACAAGACTAGCAGGAAGCAGCCATGCTAACATGTAGCATAGGAAAATGACTAGCAGGAAGCAGCAATGCTAACATGTAGCATAGCAACATGACTAGCAGGAAACAGTAATGCTAACATGTAGCATAGCAAAATGACTAGCATGAAGCAGCAATGCTAACATGTAGCATAACAAAATGACTAACAGGAAGCAGCGATGCTAACATGTAGCAGAGCAATATGACTAGCAGGAAGCAGCGATGCTAACATGTAGCATAGCAACATGACTAACAGGAAGCAGCAATGCTAACATGTAGCATAGCAACATGACTAGCAGGAATCAGTGATGCTAACATGTAGCTTAGCAACATGACTAGCAGGAAGCAGCGATGCTAACATGTAGCTTAGCAACATGACTAACAGGAAGCAGCAATGCTAACATGTAGCATAGCAACATGACTAGCAGGAATCAGCGATGCTAACATGTAGCTTAGCAACATGACTAACAGGAAGCAGCAATGCTAACATGTAGCATAGCAACATGACTAGCAGGAATCAGCGATGCTAACATGTAGCTTAGCAACATGACTAACAGGAAGCAGCAGTGCTAACATGTAGCATAGCCACATAAAGGGAGAAACTCAGCTAAAAGACTCCACCAAGCATCGGCCTCCAGACCAAACACAGTTCAAACCCCAGCAATTAAATGGGAATGTAGAAAACCAGAGCAGCTCTGTCCACTTAGAGCTTCTGCTAATTTCTCCACACAAACAAGGAGTCACATGAAAGCAGAGACTCTGCTGGTTCAGAGACGTCCGTCTCATTACTGTGGGACAGAAACTCTGGAACTAGCAGCCAGAACCAGAAATCATGTCTCATTTTTGCTGTTTGTGGGTAAAAAGTTTGATTCCAGCTCTAAAAACTCTGCTAGCATGTTCTCCTATTGACTCTGCCTTTGTTTGAAATGAACCATGACGGTCCTACTGGTTTCCATGGAGGTGAAGGAGGTTTTATAATGAAGGACTCACTCTTCCTATATAGACTAGCTTGGGCTTAACTTCTTTCTGGATCCTCATGGAAACTTGCTCAGGTTCACTTTTACCTTCTACTGTAACACAGTTCCTGCTCAGATATTACTTCACTCATTCCTTAGGACTACTTTACTCATTCCTAGGACTACTTTACTCAATACTAGGATTACTTTACTCATTCCAGGATTACTTTACTCATTCCAAATACTCCCTTACTCGTTCTTAAGAGGTTAAGCACAGCAGTGCCGACAGCAAAATAAGAATAAAATTTGTTCAAACCACTAAAACCCATCCTCAGTGAAAAATATAAAATGACCCAAAAACATTATTAAATCTCAGAAAAAAATAATAAAAAGAATAACTTTAATTAATTTTTAAAGCCAAATACAATAAGCTGGTGTTTTGAAGGATTTACGAACATACAAAGTGGGGGCGTTTTTAATGTTTGAGGACGGATCTTTTTACAGAGGATACAAATTCAAAACTCCGGGAATGGATTTCCTTCAACCTGTTTCCTCACAGCTGGTACGAGGATGCATTTATGGAGCGTTAAAGAAGATGTGTTATTTGCTGCCTGTTTGTTTCTGACCTGAACTGCTCGTATATTCTCCATCAGATGATCAGTCCTGGTAGCTCCCAGCAGCACTGAGTTCACCCCTTCATTTCTCAGCACCAGGCTGTAGAAAGTGACAAAACAAGAAAAGTACATGTTAAGGCTGTTATTTACTAGTCATTTCGGGGTAGTTCACCTAGATTATGTTACTGGAAGCCAGTTACAGATACAGTACATATGTTTCATATGATTCAGTTCTTTGAATATTCTGCTTTGTGTTTTATAATGTGTTTTTCAATCATCAATACTTGTAATTAGGCTTAAAGGTTTCCATAAAACATGTGAAATAAGAATCAATGTAATGTGCTGCAGCACATGGAGTTTCTATTTTACCGATAGCAAGCTGAGGCAGAGTGCAGTCTAGTTTCTCGGCAACTGTTGCAGCTCCTTCAGCTTCACCTGCTGACAGGTGGCCCTCCTCACTCAGGATCTTGTCCTTTATCCACTGAAAACCCTGTTACAGAGTAGGGTGACCAGATTCCAACTCACCAAATGTGGGACAACGACTACATATGTGTGGGACAATGTGAGATTCCAATGCATCAAGATTAAAGTAAAAAAAAAAAACTCTTTCTATCTGCCCTTTAGCTCATAACATTACTATAAACATTATATTACATTACTACTTTAAAAACAAAATATATTACTTAATTCAACTTTCTCAAATTCTCTGACATAAGCAAACAGCAAAAACTTTCATGCTTATTCACAGTTTCTCTCTCAAGTTAACACACCTTATTAAACACAATCAAACAGAATAAGCAGTCAAGGCTTCAATTCTTCTTTCAACTGTTCTTTAATGTGGTTTTAAAGGTTTGGCTTGCAAGTATTTCCAACAACAACCTCAGCACAACTCCAAACACCACAGCATTTAAGTGTTTGTTCTAGTAGAACATACTGAACCCACACATTCAAGACAAGTAATGAAATATGCTACATTTAGCACATAGACTTATATCCGAACAAAACATTAACTATCATCTCTCAGCTCAGAATCACTATTCACACTAAGAAATGGACATTGCCACCCAGTTGTAATGAATGCATCACTGGGTATAACAACAGGCACACAATAACACATTAACAGTAACACAATAAATGCTCTTCCTGCACCAAGGAGACCACTTGACTGAATTCTTTGGATGGAAGTTTCGCCCATCACAAGTATTTCAGTTTTCACAATCACAGCAATAACTGCAGACAGACCTGGCCCACAGAGGCAATGCACTTTCAGCACCCCATAAAGCACCTAGAGGTGAAACACAAGAACAGCAGTCTTAAAATCTAGCACCACACTGGCTAAGTGTCCTAATCTATATCTTACACAATGTTTATCTTACCTTAGGTGTTCCTCTTGGCTTTATATTTTTGCTTGAGCGTGCAGCTTCCAATAAGGCCTTCTGCTTAAGTGCATAGCTGTAGAATTCCTTACAACTGTACTCAAAGTTGGTCTTCACTTGAATTTCACTCTTGATAAGCTCCACAGGAGCAACGGTTCCTCTGGACAGTCCATGCTGCAGTCATGAGGGAAAAACATTCTCCTCCACAGCAGCGTTGGTTATGGGGATGCTGATGAGAAAAGATGCAACAGCAGTCAGATTTGGTGTCTTTGTCCCTTTAAGCAAGACGGACCACTTCTCCGCAACAGAGGCTCTTCTTTCTACAATTTCCTGCTGCTGTGGCAGAGTCACACAGTACTCTTCATACAGTTCATCCATGTCCACTTTCCTCTCTATCTGTAGGACCTCTACAGCAGCACTGAGCTGGAGGAATGTGAACTTGCTTTTCAGTGCTAAGCATGCAACATTTTTCTGATAGTTGTTGTCTGTGAAGTCATACCATTTTTCCAGGTAGTTGAGTGCAGCTTTGTAGAAGTTGGAAAAATCCTGTTTGATTGTTTCTGCCCTTTGCTCAGGAAACTGTTGGATGAGAGCAGTGGTCTCCATTCCAAAGAAGGAATCCATTTGCCGTTGTTGGAGCTTTGTCTTTGAGAGTGAGCATCAGGTCATATATCTCACAGACGGTCCCATCCTGTCCCTCCAACAGCAGCACAACATCATGGAAGATCTTCAGTGTGTTTTTGAGGAAGGCCAGGTAGGCCTGCAGCTCAAGAGGTTGCCCCTCACCATCTTGATCCATTTTGAACAGCTGCCAAAGTGCTTTTGGGCACTGATTCTCCCCAGTGACAAGAAGTAGCTCTTGATAGCTGCCCAGCTCTCATGTAGCCTCTGGACAGCAGGCCCACAAACTCAGCCATCTTGTGGGTACATGTCTCAGTACTACATGATAATCTTCCTCCACGAATGAAAAAACTGCTTTCAGTGCCTCTGTACGCTGTGCAGACACTGAAAAGTGACTGAATATTTTTGTTCACTACTAAGTCAATGTCAATGTTCAGCCTGTCTCCAGCATGCTTTGCACAGTTGTGTACTATGTGGGCCATACAGTTTGCCTTAATGATGCCACTGTTGTCTGCCTTTAGTTTCTGGAAAACATAATTGTTTTTTCCCGTAGTTTACACTTGCATTATCAGCAGTGTATGCTGAAATCATGTCCAGTTGTAGGCCATGTTCCTCTAACCTGCTTGTAATCTGTTGGTGTATGGTAGCAGCTGACTCATGGCTGTCCTCATAAAAGTCGAGGATCTTGTTTTTCAAACCCAGCTCTGGTGTCCAGTATCTCAGAAGACAGTGGGAACAGTTTAGTTTTACCGTGAATTAGATGAATCTGAAGCCACTGAAAAAAATGGTGTGTGGGCCTTTTTGTCACTTGGGAGATCTTGAACGACTGGTGTTTTTAATTCTCCCAAACAGATTTCTACAGAGGCAGGTGCAAGCACATCTGTTACTATGGAAGCTGCCTTTGTACGACCACATGACATTTCTTTGCTATCTCAGAGTCTGGAAACAAGATCGATGTTAGCTTATTTCCACAGTCTTCTGACCTGGTATGATTGAGAGTGTTGCACAGTGTGGTAAACACTTGTTATTTCAGCAGCCGTTACCTTGTCTATGTTTGAATCTTGTTTGGGCTTTAACAGGAACATGTCCATTGACTGGGAAGCCTCCTTTGAGCGACACGTTTTGTGTGACTCGCAGATTTTCTGTGCCGTTTCACGTCGTACTCCCCGCCGTGTGAAACAGAAAAATCAGTCTGACAAACATTACAAAAAACTCTGTCAGAGCTGCCTTGGATAGGTTTAACCCAGAGGTACGTGCTTTCCCAATCTTTGTTGTAACAGCATTTTCTTTTTTTCGCTGCGGTCTCCATAATCTGTTTTTTTTTTTTTTTTTTTTTTTTGCTGTTCGCCGTGGACGTTCAAGTCCTGCCTCCTAGTTTGACTGACATTCATTTCAATCTAATCAGCCAGACAGACTGCGTGTTATGACCAGAGCAATAGAGTAATGACAGCTCTCACTGCTTTTGTCACACAATCGGGTTATGAACGCCAGATTTCAACACAAAATCGGGAGTCTGTTAAATATGCGGGACAACGTCTCAATTTGTGGGACGTGTAAAAAGTGACGGAAATGTGGGACTATCCCGCACAAAGCGGGACATCTGGTCACCCTATTACAGAGTCCAGAATGAAGTCTGAGGCATTCAACAGCATCTAGAATAAAATATTTTTACACTTTTAAATCAAGACGTATGTGAAAAAGCGTAGTTATGATCAGAGATCTACTTGTTCTTTACAGGTTTATATCAACCACTACGCCACAGAGGAGCCTTCACACTTGTCTGTGTTCTTGTGGATTTTTTCCTCTTCATTTTGGATGTTGTATTGAAAATGAATGTGTTGAATCATCAGATTTGATCATCCAGACTTCAGAGTTTCCCCCTGACAGCCTCAGTTAATTTTCCAGACACATGACATTCACATTGAAGAATTTCACATCTTACTTTTATTTGACTCTTTACGAAAGAGGAGCCTTCACACTGGAAAAGTCTATTAGTCAATAAGTTCTGAAGCTGTATAGCATAAATAGTATAGTATACCATACTACTATACTGTAATATACTGTACTATACCATACTATACTATACTATAGTATACTATACCATACTATACTATACTATGACATGCTATACTATACTATACCATACTATACTATACTATGACATACTATACTATACTATGAAATTCTATACTATAGTTTACTATGACATTCTATACTATACTATGACAAACTATGCTGTACTGTGACATGCTATACTATACTATACCATACTATACTATAATATGACATACTATACTATACTATACTATACTATACTATACTATATTATGACATGCTATGCTATACAATGGCATACTATACTATACTATACTATACAATGGCATACTATAGCATACTATACTATACAATACTATACTATACTATACTATACTATGACACACTATTCTATACTGTACAATGACATACTATACTATAGTTTACTATGACATAGTATACTATACTATACTATGACAAACTATACTGTGCTGTGACATGCTTTACTATACTATACTATACTATACTATAATATGACATACTATACTAAACTATACTATACTATAAAATACTATACCATAATATAATTTGCTAATTTTACCATATTGTACTCTACTATACTATACTACAACATACTATACTATAGTATTACATACTATAGTATACCATACTATACAATACTGTACTATGACATACTATACTATACTATACTATGACATGCTATACTATACAATGACATACTATACTATACAATTACATACTACAGTATACTATACTATACAATACTGTACTATGACATGCTATACTATACAATGACATACTATACTATACTATACTATACTATACTATACTATACTAAACTATACTATACTCTACAATGACATACTATACTATACCATACTACAATATACTATACTATCCTAGGACATACTATACTATACTGTGACAAACTATACTGTACTATGACATGCTATACTATAATATACTATACTATACTATTCTACACTGTACTATACTATACTATAATATGACATATTATACTATACTATGACTATACTATACTATACTATGACATACAATATTATACTTTACCATACTATACTATACTATAGTATACTATACTATTCCATACATACCTTTCCATACTATTCTAGACCATACTAATAACATACATTTTCATAAATACTATAATAAAAATACTATAATATACTATGCTATCCTGTGCTATCCTGTCGCATACAATACTATACCATTCCATTCCAAACATACTTTTCCTATACTATACTTTACCATAGGAAAGGCAAATTTATTGGTATCGCAAATTTCATGTACAAGACAATTCAAAGTGCTTTACACCAAACATTACAGCAGGGTGCAGAAAGCAATACAAGTGCACAATTCCACACCATTCAATATCATACTATTCTATACTATACTATATTATGGCATACATACAATTCCATACTATACTATAACAGACCATACCATACCATACTATATATAATATACCATTTCATACTATAGCAAACATACTATTCCACACTATTCCAGATCATATTACTATACCATATTATTTATATTAAACTATACTATAACATACATCCTATTCCACACCATTCAATATCATACTATACTATACTATAATATACTATACTATACTATACATATCATACCTTTCTATGGCATACATAGAGAAGCTCAGAGAGGTGAGGTGGGGAAAGATTATTTAAACATTTAAAAAACAAACATAAGGAGTTTAAATCAACCCTAAAACACACAGGCAGGCAGTGGAGAGAAGCCAGGACAAAGGTTCTGTGTGAGTAAAATACTCCAAGATAGAGGAAATCTGTCACACAGGTATGGTGTGGTAGCAGCCACTGTTAATGTACAGAGCGCAGAGCCAGCATTCAGCTGTGTGGTGAAATGTTGAGAGCAACAACTTTAATTAATAATTCCAGTTAGATTCTTTATTCGATTTCATCAAACTGCCATGCACGCCATAAATCACAACTTAACTTTTAACCTTTACCTTTCAATTTAAGTCAAACTTAGAATTAAATTTCGTCGCAAACCTGATGAACGACTCCTGTAAATGGTCTCTGGAAAGAAAACTTGCTAAGAAGCATCTGATTAAGGGATCTGGTCGGTTAATATGACACAATAAAATAATAAATGTGGAGCTGAAGAGGTCGAAGTGTTACCTTTAGAGAGGCACGTGAATGAGGGGGGATCCCACTGCTGTATTTCCCCGAGATGATCCCACACGCCAGTGGAGACCATGTCATAGCACCAATGCCTGCATTCCCAAAACAAACAATCACATATAAACACTAATGATCAATAATAGTTTTATAATATAGTGTAGTAAGGAAACTGGTAACAGTATCAGTATGAACCAGGCCAGCATAAACTTACCCAAAACTTATACTGATTGATGAAATCAAAATAATTATTAATTAGCCACCCACCATAGTCTCATATATCGTAGTTTTCCTAGTTAATTATCAATAAAATGCGCAGTACTTACTGGTGTATATTCATTAAATGACGACTCGCATACAGAGGCAGATGCTTACCGATTTTGTGAAAAAGTTCAGGTAGTTGCACTTCAACCTTCTCTCTCTGGAACATGTGGTACTCCGCCTGCTCACAGATTGGTGGGATCTGGTTGAACTGGCGTGCAACAGAGTATGCCTCCTGCAGAAAGCATCAGGAAAACACAGGAAATCTGTTATTTTGATCCAATTTTTCACCACCTGAACACCTCACTGTGTTGTCTACCCATACACAAGAAGATGTGACATATAAATAACAAACAAAACCAAAGGAAACACAGAATGACCATCTTTGTGGCATTTAGAATAACCTTTTCATGATGGAAGTTGCTGTTGGTGTGTAATGTAAAGGGTTTAAAAGACTTCTAGAAATTATATTTCAACGTAAAACCAATCAGTCTATATTATTTCAAATAATAAACGTGCTTCCTTTTGTGTTGCTTCTTTTTATTGAACTGCATCTAGTTATCTCTCTTTTTCCCGCAAACACTAGGAAACCTCTGCTGGAAATGGTGGAGTGTCCTTAAAACAGGACTGAGGTCCTGCCTCAAGTATGCTTGGATTTTGAGAAAGGACTGGAGCTGGAGGTCGACCAGCAGATTGATGGAGTACTTCCTTAAAAAACGCGCTGCAGGCGGGGGTTTATGCTGACCCTACACAGACGCTGCACAAGTATAAATCCAGCTCAAGTCTCTCAGTTGGCCTCGGAACGGCTCAGGATCTGAGGAACCTAATAAGCAATGAACATATTCAGAGTTCGTTTTAAAACTCACCATGATCTCCATGGAGGTCCACCGTGATGTTCCCCAGTACATAGCCATGCCCTGGTTTATGACAAAGGTCATTGCCCTCACGGTCTCTGGCAACACAGCCCAAAAGAGCCAAGTTAGAAGAACTGGACCCAAGCTTTCTGCCCAATGTTAAATCCTTTAAAAGCCTAATAACATTTTTATGTTTTAAAATAGTCAAGAAATGCATCAGAACCATGTAATTTGACATCTGAATATATTCAGCATGAAACCTAAAGCTTATTTAACACGACTAAGATGAGTGTTTTCATGTAAAGCATGTTGGGAGTTGAGGACACACACCTTCTATGGGTGTATTAGGATCTGGTCGATTTGCAAAAACCACGTCTACGTACTCCAGTTGCAGTCTGTCTAGTGATGCTCTCAGACCTGTTTGATAAATACAACATGTTTACATATGCATTTATTTTTAAATGGTCCTGATCAACAGCTCTCCAGTGTTCTGAAGGTCTTTCGGCTCTTTTTCACTCGTTTTCAGTCCAGTCCTTTTACCTAACCAGTTTCAGAGGAATGTGTCAACAAGATGATTGTCAAAGAGCTGCTGGCAGAAAACACATCTCGGCATGGTGTGCATTCCTTACACCCCTTCCTTTTTTTAGATTATGAGGCTAAAATGATGTAAAATGAATGTATCAACAGATATCTACTATCTATCCTCACTAAACTAACTCCAGCTCAGCTGCTTTGTGGCGCCAACGTGCATCAGAAACATCTTCTTGGCTTTATTCCAGCCATAGAGGAGCATTATTTTTCTTCTTTTCACACACACATAGAACTTTCTGCTCACTGGTTGATCTTTGGCTGCTCCTGATTGGACGTTACCGTCAATCTAAGCTCTCTGATTGGTGGAAAGTCTGACAGAAAGTGGCTTCATCATCATGTCCAGGTCTAAATAGAGGTCTCTTAGCAACATAGTAGTGATAGTGATGTTTTTATGATGAAATGTGATAAATAATGCTTCTGTCATGGATCATGGTGGATTTACCAGATAGAGTCTGGTCTGGTCTGGTCTGTCTATCTATGGAAGGGATAAGGGTATCTTCTCTGCTTCTCTAACATCCCTTCACCCAGTAAAAGTCAGTTAGATGTTGTCTCTTGTCTTGTCCTTTTCTCTTTTTTGTCACTTCCTCCAATAATGTTCTCTTGCATTTCTTTTCTCAGTCAGCTATGGTGTGCATCCAGAATGTTCAGTGTCTTGATATCCAGTTGCTGGCGTGTGACGCAGTGCAAAGTGCAGCTGTAATCTGACGCCCTGGGCGTGAAATATGAAGTGTTATATCTCAGCCTCAGGATGCTGTTTAGCAACAACAGTTTCAGGAATGAGGAACGTTTGGTGTTTAAGGAACGTCAGTGTGCCATCACAATCAGTCAGAAGCAGAGTTTCATGGTGAGAAAGTAAAGTTGTAGAAAAACATCCTGAATCAGGACCTGAGAGATGCATCTGGAACTTCAGTTGATCTATCTACTGTTGTCCAAAGACTCATCAGAAATGGTCTCCATGGAAACGTGGCCTACATGAGGCTGAGGTATGCCAATGACAAAAGAACTGATGGAGACCTCAACTTAATGAAGCAGTGTGGGATCATGTTGACCAGACCAGAACAAAAGGCAGAACATCCAAGAGAAGGAAACTTTGGAAAGTTCTTGAAAAAGTCTGGAGAATTATTCAAGACAATCTAAGACAGTCTGACTAAGATGATTCAGGCTGTGTGGAGGAATAAAACTGGTGAGAGCAATGATTCATTTACAATTCTGCTTTATTCTTGTACATAGTGTGTAATGTATGTAGTGATCAGAACATCTGAGGGGTACTGGAGTGATCCACTGGACCCTAGAAGTTATGGACTGGGATGGGATGGGCTGGTTTCCTACAAATCCCATCTTATCCCATCAGACTGGTATCTGAGTAGTTTTGAAGTTGCATGAACAAATCACCCTCTGTCATGTTCTGACATACACAACGTACACTGTTGAAGAGCGAGGAAAGCCTTACCTTCAATTATATGTTTTCTAGATAATCCTCTTTCCATTTCAGCTCTGAAAAACAGAAATATTTCATTGAAAACTTAAAAACTCAAATTCTAATAATATCACATAAAGAATCATCTGTAGCTAAATATGGACGTAAAACCTCCAAACATCTGATCATAGCCGCTACAGAAAGCCAACCCCCTCCAGCTAACAGGGATATAATCCAAACCAAATATCCTGAAGAACACTTATCCTGCAGCTAAAGTCAGCTTAAAAACAGGTATTTTGATATTAAAATGATTGAAGGCTTTTGACTGCTCATTACCCTTTAAGTTTCTTCTATAGCAAACATTTACTGACTATAATGAATTTATCAACAATTTGAAGATAAAACAGTTTGTTATTTTACAAAACTTTCAAGTTTTGACCATTTTACTGTTAATGGTAATAAAATATCTTAACTCAGTCATGTCAACTATTTATTAAAATCCATGGATATTTGTCTTTTGCTTTTAGTGCAAACTTTAAAGGGTTAAAAGTGTCTGAGCTGTCATATCTGCATCCTTCTGAAAGTCGAGCTAATGATAATAAGTGCTACATGATGCTGGAGAGACAGAAGGGGATAAACCTATTGGACAAGGCCTTTGGTTTTAATAAGTAAAAAGTTACTCAAGTCCTTAAGAATGTACGCCCACTTCCCTTTAGTCTTTATTTAGTCTCAACCACCACCTCAACCACTGCCTCTTTAAATACTGGTATTTTTCTTCAGTTCTTTAAATGCATTGAAGGAATTCAGAAAAAGCAACCTGACGTCATCCCAGGAAACGGAAAGACCAAGACCTACAGAATAATCTGCAAAATACACAATCACATTAAAACAAAGACTTAATGAATCTACACCGCTGGATTAACCCATCGGATTAAGAGTGGGTGAATAGAGGATGGATGGATGTATGGATGTATGGATGGATGGATGGATGGGTGGATGTATGGATGGATGGATGGATGGATGGATGGATGGATGGATGGATGGATGGATGGATGGATGGATGGATGGATGGATGGATTGTTTTTAAGTGTTCGTTATTAGTAATATCCTTAATACAACTCCTTATTCTAAAATATGTTTAATTCATTTAAATAAAAGACAGAAAACTGGAATTAATGAAAAAAGAAGGGAAAAGATAACATATACATACTTTCCACCCCAGAAGATTTTGGTGGTGATGACTAAACTGGAACGTCTAAATATAAAACACAGTAAAACACAAATCATATACTATTAATTTTCACGTCTCTCACATGATGCTTGGAAAATACGCTCACTGGCCACTTCATTAAGCATACCTTCCTGGACTTGGACATGAAAATCCCAGTAAATAGTCAGACCAACAACCATGCCACGTTCAGTCACTTTAGTCCCCTTTCTCCCTCATTCTGATGCTGAGTTTGAACTTCACCACGTCTACATGACTAGATGTGTTGAGCTGCTGCCCTGTGATTGGCTGACCAGATATTTGTGTTAAACAATTGAACAGGTGAACCTATGAAGTGGCCAGTGAAACTATATTTCAAACAAAACAAAGTATAATGTATGACTGAAAATATGCATGTACCATAAAACCAGTTGAAGATATTTGTAGTCATGATTTGTTTACTCATAAACCCGTGAAGGCCCAACCATGGACTTTATATGTAGAATGTAGGCAGCAAAATATACATTTTCTATTATGTTTTTAAATGTGTGCACTTTATGCAAATGATGGCTGTGTTGTTCAATAAAAGCCTTGTGGGTCACTTTGATTTACTACCCTTTTGAGTACTAAGTGGACAAAAAAGTCCTCTCCTAAAAATACTGCTATAAAAACATTACAGATTAAACTGTTTTACACTTTTCTTTTCAGTGTAATCTTAAAAATCGACTCCAGTCCTAATCAAAACTATATAATATGAAATTATGTAATTATTCAAATTATTATAACCCTTTAAATTCCAGTTTGATGACATGTCCCTCTTTTTATTAAAAAATAAAAGGTTATTTTACGTGTAGAGTTTGGGAGACTGGGGATTTTATGTAAAAATTTGTCTTAAAAAACTAGAAATAGTAACAAAAGTGAATTTGATGCAGTTAGTTTCTCTTGGTTTCTTTGAATTAATAATTTACTAGCCTTTTGTGTTTGATAAAGAAGGGAAAATTCCTCTCCCGCCAAAAAATTAGATTCAGTCCTAATCAAAAATCCCAAATATGCAATAATTATATTTGTTTAAACCCCTTAATACTAGTTAAATAACACAGTGTTACTGTTTTAAGGGGAAAACATAAAAAAATCATGTGACCAAACTGGCTTTTAAAGGGTTAATTAATTTGAAATATTTACATATTCGGTATTATTGAGTAGGACAGAACTTGATTTAAGAAAAAAATGAAAGAAAAATACGAATCAGTCGTGTTTTTATAGCAGTTTTTTGTCCACTAATGCGCTGAACAGGTAATAAATTTGTCTTGTTAAACTTTAAGAAAAATCCTAATTGCCATTTTAAAGTTCTTCAAGAGAAATGCTAGCTAACAAAAGAATATTCCCATGTGGGGTAAGACAAACAAAATGGTGGGAAAAAAAAAAAAAAAGATAAAAATAAAATAAAAGTAAAGTATCACAATAACTAGGCCTGTCTGGAAACACATGATGCTGCAGATGAAAACACAAAAAACTAAATTAGGTTTAAAACTCAGTTTCAATAATTTTAATTATTATGAACAAACACACACTGACATGAAAACAGACTTTACCTCCATCCTTTTTTCTTTATTATACTTCCCAACACAACTTCAGCCCTGGGAATGGAAAGGAAAGGAAAGTCACAAAAAAAGCCTTCATTTGTCAAAATATCCCTTATTTCCCAAATACATATATATATATATATATACATATACATATATAAAATCATTACACACAGACGCTGTCTGATGACATGGAAAGACATTTTATTCAGTACAGTGAAATTTTTCTAACTTGGACCGAACTTACTTTCCACCGTTATATATTTCAGCTGTGTCAAACAGGTTTATTCCATTCTCATATGCATAAGTCACCAGTTCCTCCGCCACCTTTGACAGAAAAACAGCAAATGACAAAGATGAGCAAAATAGGATTTTATCCTCAATCCCTCAGATATTCCCATATCCTGCAACAACCTGAAAAGATGTTCACCGCATGATATCAATATTAGGTTAGTTTAGTTTATATATTCAAATCATTCTTGATACAATGCAACAAAAACAAAAACAATTGAAATACAGGAATGAAAAGGAGCAGAAAGAAGAAAAATCAGATTTAAAAATGCTCCTCTTTTCATTAACATTTAATCCTAATCCTGGATGGAAGTAAAATACGACTTAATACATATAATAACATAATACAGAGACAGAACACAAAACATGGACAACAGGACATTTACATAAAAATGTTGTAGAATTAAAAGGCATCTAGTTAAGAATATGTCTAAAAATCTCAAATAATAATAAAAATCATCGGGGTTACATGTGGTGAGCACATTGTTGGTCTGTTTTTAACTATTACTTTAATGTATTTATTTCCCTGACGGTTGCGGGTAGTTTGTTCCAGGAATGTGTGCCTCTGAATGACGTCACCATTTCACACAAGTTTGTTTACATTAGAAACTGTGAATCAATACTAAACCATTTCCTGAACTTTCCTCCAATAAGGTTAAAAATCACAATAAGTATGACACCAGTGTGACACCAGTGTGACACCAGTGTGACACCAGTGTGACACCAGTGTGACACCAGTATAACACCAGTATGACACCAGTGTGACACCAGTATGACACCAGTATAACACCAGTATGACACCAGTATAACACCAGTGTGACACCAGTATGACACCAGTATAACACCAGTGTGACACCAGTATGACACCAGTATAACACCAGTATGACACCAGTATAACACCAGTGTGACACCAGTATGACACCAGTATAACACCACTATGACACCAGTATGACACCAGTGTGACACCAGTATGATACCAGTATGACACCAGTATAACACCAGTGTGACACCAGTATGACACCAGTATAACACCAGTATGACACCAGTATGACACCAGTATGACACCAGTATAACACCAGTGTAACACCAGTGTGACACCAGTATGACACCAGTATAACACCAGTATGACACCAGTGTGACACCAGTGTGACACCAGTATGACACCAGTGTGACACCAGTGTGACACCAGTATGACACCAGTATGACACCAGTGTGACACCAGTGTGACACCAGTATGACACCAGTGTGACACCAGTGTGACACCAGTGTGACACCAGTGTGACACCAGTATAACACCAGTGTGACACCAGTATGACACCAGTATAACACCAGTATGACACCAGTATGACACCAGTGTGACACCAGTGTGACACCAGTGTGACACCAGTATGACACCAGTATAACACCAGTATGACACCAGTGTGACACCAGTGTGACACCAGTATGACACCAGTATGACACCAGTGTGACACCAGTATGACACCAGTGTGACACCAGTGTGACACCAGTATAACACCAGTATAACACCAGTGTGACACCAGTATGACACCAGTATGACACCAGTATGACACCAGTATGGACACCAGGTGACACCAGTGTGACACCAGTATGGACACCAGTGTGACAACCAGTATGACACCAGTATAACACCAGTATGACACCAGTATGACACAGTGTGACACCAGTATGACACCAGTGTGACACCAGTGTGACACCAGTATGACACCAGTATAACACCAGTGTGACACCAGTGTGACACCAGTGTGACACCAGTATGACACCAGTATGACACCAGTGTGACACCAGTATGACCACCAGTGTGACACCAGTGTGGACACAGTATAACACCAGTATGACACCAGTGTGACACCAGTATGACACCAGTATAACACCAGTATGACACCAGTATGACACCAGTGTGACACCAGTGTGACACCAGTATGACACCAGTATGACACCAGTTTGACACCAGTATAACACCAGTGTGACACCAGTGTGACACGGGTCATCAAAATCTGCTACACAACAATATTTTATAACATAATCCTTAATTTTTAATTTAAAAAAAAAGTACTTAGCTGGCCTCATAAAACATCTAGTGGCACATGTTGTATAAAATATATATAGAAAAAAAGTCCCTGGATTATTCATATATTTATTTTATTTTATCGCTGTTCTAATTATATTTGCTAATTCTTTACGTAAAAACAAACATTCTACAGATGCATACTTGTGTGTATAAAAGTTATATGAAATGAGTCATACTGATGTTATTTTTCTGTTATTGACTGTTATCTTCATCACTTCTGCACAGCAGATGCAGTTTTCAGAATATTTTATTAATCCCAGAGGGAAATCGATCCAGATCTTGTCTCTACAGCCCTCCTGCTTCGTGGCGTTTGTACATTTCTACATGATGTGCCGTGCAAGCTGGAAGCACTGAGATTATGTGTGCTTCCAGGTGTGTTCTCTCACCTATGCTTCCTGTAAAAGATGAGCATGAAATACATTAAAAAGAACAGATTCACGTATTCTGTCTTACCTCATCTGTGATCTGGCCTCCAAAGGTGACCCACGTGCCTGCACAAAAACAGAGTTATTTAACTTTTTTCTTTAGAAGAAGCAGACTTTAGTTGTAAAAGTAGAGTTTAAATAAGAGTGAATTGTGAGCCATGACTGGATTTGAAGTCAGTTGAAAGTGTGAGACTGTTTCACCATCATATATATTTTATATTCGTTTCAGTATAATAATGACTTAATGGTTAAGAGTCAGCATTCAGTAGATTTCTGATAAAAGATGAAGGAGTGCGTGGTTATCTTTAGAGGGCCTGCGTAGCATTAGGTAATAGATTCAGACTCTTACTGGTTTTCACAGCGCTTGCTTTGTGCTGAGGGGAGTCTCCAGATATACTGTATATCTGAGGGGAATTGCTCATGAAATCTCTTTGCTTCTAAATAAATATCCTGAAATTCGAATTCATCTCAAGTGGTTACTCTCCATCAATGGACTCGGGGGAATCAAGGAATTCCTTCAGGAGATAAAAGGTGGGGCTGTTGCAGTAATATCACAACAATGTGGAGACGCCTACAAACCAAACATCCTGACGTCTCCATCAGTCCCAGCACAACGCAATCCAGCGCTGCATCAAACCAGCGCTGAATCAGCGCTCCCCTCTGTATCCAGAATTCAAAAAACTTTATTAATTCCAGAAAAAAATGTTCATTCATGATATTTTAGGACACATTTGGCTTTATTTAGGCTTACTGTTTACAATGAATGTAAATTTTACACCTGAGCAAAAAAAAAAAAAAAAAAAAAAGGTACATTTGTTAAACATCTACATGTATTCACACATTTATGATTAATTCTAATATTGACAACACCCCATCCAGAAATACATCAAACTATGCTAAAGTCCAGGTATGTTGAGAACAAGGACACAGCAAGGGATGAGGTGAAACAGGCCAAGGCTGTGGGCTTGACTTCAGATATGCGGACCTCAGTTAACATGGACGCCTACCTGGAAGTAACATGCCACTTCGTTAATGAAAGCAACAAACGCTCCACCACCGTCCTTGGAGTGTTTCCTGTGTCACACACAGCTGAACATCAAAAGGGGGCCATGATTGTTCTTCTGCATTCATGATGGATACAGAACATGGTCACATGTTTGTTCACTGGTAATGCACCTAATGTGATTGCCTGTGCACAGATGTTACAAGTGCAACACGTGCCTTGTTTTGCACACACACTGAATTTGTTAGAAAGCCGCTGAGCTGCATGCAGTACGTCTGCAACCAGGGCAGAAAGGGGGCTTCTTTAAGTCTGGTGCCACAGCAAAGCAAAGCTGCCAGAAATTCAGGTGTGAACGGGAAAACTCGTGATGAAACTCATCCAGGAAGATGAGACGACGTCCGCTGTAGTGTGCCTCTAGAGAGAGAGTGGCGTCATCTCCGTTCACTGCAATGGTTCAGTTTTTTCACAGCAATGGCGGCGTATGGAGCCCCTCAAAGTTCCCGGAAGTTAGCAAAAGCTAAGCGACGGTCAATGTATTTCAATGGAGCAGATTGTCGGAGCTACACTTCTTCAAGGTAAGATGTTTTAATAGTCATATTTCCATATCAGTTGTGCATCTAAATCAACTGACATGAGTAATTAATATGTTGGCGGATTGTCACCGTCTAGATTAATATATTAGAGATTACAAACCGATAAAGTTTATGCTCAGCACACTGATAGCAGCAGATGCCACAGGCTGATGAATGTAAATTCTGTTCGTCAATATAAATTGATCCAACGCCGTTGATAGCGAGGTTAATGTGTAGGGAGAGCGATTGTAGTTACATTTTTATTTAATTTTAATATATTTATAAGGCTGTGGAATTATGGACAAAGATATGAAGATGATTCTGTATGTGGGTCATAATGTGTGACCACCGCATTTCACACATTTAACACTATAGGCCAGGCCAATAATTACACCGTTCATTTTACATAATAACTAGAAAGTGAGCTGTTTTGTCAAATAGTACAGCCCATACAATTATACAATATTAGGGCTGTCATTTGATATTGCAGGGTGAAAAGTTCAGTCATATATATTCACTATATATTATACTATTATATATTAATTATGTTGTATTATCAGTTCTGTGGTTGCCTGACGTTAACTGTGATACTGTTCTTCTTCACCTTCCTGCTTTGGCCACTTTTAAGTGTTTCCTGTCTTTTTTTCTACATTCTGCAACCTCAACCATATAAATCTCTCTGTGATGTGTTTAATTTAAAAATAAACTTCCCAATGATATGGTCTTTGAAAATGTGTAATGCATTGTTTTAATATGATACTTCACATATTTTTTGTTTTCACAGCCCTGATGGTGGTCAAATGTATCCTGCTGACTTTGGCATCCATATTTTCCTTCTGTCCCTGTCTTTGGGGAAGCCATACATACGCAAGCCTTTCTCTGAGCGATTGGAGCATCCCCATGCAGCACAACATACCATGGTTGAAGACTGTATTCAAGGATAGCAGAGAAAAGAAATGGCTAGGACATGCTGATCTAGTCGAGTTTTATTGTAAGGAATCTTTTTAGGTATTAAATGCATTTGGAAAACAAAGGGTGTTTGTCTGATTTATTATGTGTATATATAGGGAGTAAGTCTTGGGATAGTTAACAAATAGTGATAGAAAGCCATGTATTTTCCATGAATTTTGAAATCAAAATTTTATTTATTTGCCAGGATTTCTGTAGAAAACATTATATGTGAGTCAGTCTGCCTCAGTCAAAATAAGTCTTAAGACTAAAAGCAATTCACACAAGTAGATAGTAATAAGTAAGAATAGATAACCCATTTATTTTAAATGAATTGGATCTAAATTTTATTATTTGGATAAGATTTCCTGTAAGAACAGTTATCATTATGCTGTGAGCTAGATTTATTGTGTAGTCACTGATAAATCATTGTCGGTCACCTGTTGGTATGCCTCAGTCTGAAAGATAAAGTTAACAAAACAGAAAATATTATGATTTACATGCTGTTGATGTCAAAAGGTTTAGTAAAACTTTGATGATCATATCAATGAAACAACTATAAAAATATGCAGAGCAAAGCCTTCATGATCATTATTTACGATTATCGTAGTTTTCCTATTATTTTGTATTGGCCGCCAAGCACTTCCTGGAACTTTTGGAGGCTACATGGACCACGTGATCGGCAAGCGTTTTGAGCTTCCGGTGGCGCCACTCTCTCTCTAGAGGCACACTAGTCTGCTGTAGCAGCGTGGGGGCGGAGCCTGGAAGGATCCCTGCCGTGTCAGCTCTTCTGGATCTGCGATTCAAAGTTATGGCTTATAGATCTTCAGAAAATTCATCCAAAACTGTGAAAGCTTTGACATCCGAATGTTCTGCTGTCCTTCCAGCAACTTCTGTCCCATCAGCATCAGCCACCACATCAGGCCGGTGAAAATGAAGACGAGCCTCTGGGATGTTTCTGACTGCAGGGTTGGAGAAATCACCCGAGTTACTGCTGATGCGACGGTTGAGGTTCAGCGCTATATCTCAGCTCCATATCCACCAAGGGGACATGAACCTCTAGATTACTGGACTCAGCATGTCACCATATTCCTTCATCTCTTTCAGTTGGCCAAGACATTTCTCTCCATCCCAGCCACATCAGTCTGTTGCGACAGAATATTCTCCAAAGCAGGAGAGATTTTCAGCAAGAGGCAAAACGTGTCAGTACAGCTGAGCAGATCATACTTCAATGTACAAAAAGCACCTCCTACAGACACTGACTGGCTAAAATAATACATCCTTACACACAAATATCACTATAAACCAGCACAAATGTTGGTTTACCATTATGTGATGTAGAAAAGAAGTTTGAGAACCTCTGATAGACAATTTAGAGACAGAAATCCACCTGACAGGTTGAAGGGAAATCATATGCAGGCACGAGGGGAAAAGTCTGTCAAATGTCAGCATATTTGTATTTAATTAAACAAGAAAATTCCACCCGTACGTAATCCTCTAATGCAGGGCTAATCCACGCAATCCTACAAGGGCCGCGGTCCTGCAGGTTTTCCAACAGGAGCAGAGAGACTGGAAAAACCTGCAGGACTGAGTTGAATATCTCTGCTCCAATGCATGGATGTTAAAAACTGGTCCTTGAGAGCCACAGTCCTGCAGGTTTTAGATGTTTCCTGGCCTCAACACACCTGATTCAAATTAAATGGATCCAGCATCTTGTCAAAGTTCTGCACAATGGCCTGCTGATGCAGGTAAACCTCTAAAACCTGCGGGACATGGCCTTCAAGGACCAGAGTTTGACATCCCTGCTCTGGTGGCTTTGAGAGGTAGGGAACAGAAGTCCCATCCTGCTTCATTCCAGAAGAAAAACAGTTTCCTTTCTGTTCCGGAAACATTTTTACATTTTAATATTAATTTTAGTGACATTTATCATTTATTAGTGTGTATTATTTTTTTCATCATTTAATTGATTTTCTTATTTTATTCTAATTATTTATAGAGTTCAGGGTTTATGGTAGATCTGAGCAGCTGGTGTCATTAAAAGGAAAGGCAGTTTATTTGTACAGCACATTTCATGTACAGGACAATTCACAGTGCTTTACATAAAACGGCATTACAGATATTTAGAAATAGTACATAGTTAGTAATAGTAATAGTAATAGATAGTAATAGATACAGTAATGCAGTTGGTTCCAGGTTCTAAAAAGTTCTAAAATGTTCCTGTCAGATCATTTTCATCACGTGCCTAAATCCAATAATTAGTTCATAATGCTGACAAGCCATTATCTCATAAAACAGCTTTTTTTTATGTTCCTGTTAATTCAGAAAAAGAACTTTGTGAATACAATACGCTAACGTACATCTAAGAACAGGTGAGTCTGCTCATCAATTTTTTTATTTACAAAACTGGTGTGTTATCATTTAAAAAAATTTAAAATAAAGTTTTCCACAGTAGAGTACAGACAGGATTGTTGCACCAGTGCTTGCTGGTCACTGCGCTTCCATCACCCCTAGAATCACACAAAACCTAAATATCACAATAAAAACAAAAACTGGTAATAAAAACTTCTACATTTCAATAAAACCTCTTACTAAAAAGGTTTTATGCTTTCATGAGGTGGTTTTTCAAACGTGTCGGTTTAGAAGTATTTTGCAAAGTTTGGATGGAAACACTTTTTCTCATGAACACATCACCAGATGTGACGTAGGGGGTCACATGAGCTGTTAATTTCAAGTAAAGATGGCATTATATGTGTGTATGGAGGAGGAAGCACCTGCAAAACACCTGCAAATCTAAAGATGTCTAAAGATGCTTTAGAAGATGAAGTAAATGTCTTGTTAGCTAACGTCACCAGTTCGGAAACACATTTCTCTGTTCCAGATGTGTAGAAATAATTGTGTACTTTGAGGATTTTTAAGGTCACTACGTAGGTTTGCATTCTATATTTTATTATGTTAAGATATGTAGAAATGTCCTGTTAAAGCTCATAAGCCATGAATGAAACTAAGACGTTGAGAGTTTGATCAAAAATAGTCAAAAAGGTGAGATTTAAAATGATTAATAGCTGAAATAGCTAAATGTGTAAACTGCTCACCGTAGATGCTGTTTGACTCACCTAATCCGAGACAGGACACCCTCAGGCCCGATTTTCCCAGGTTTCTGTTGACAAATGACAAACTAGTCAGAACAATGATTACAGTCTGTTTACCACAGTCTGATTTTACTTCACCAAAATTCAAACACTGTATTCGTATAAACTAAAGTTGGGGCTGGGCACGTTGATGAGTTATCACATTTTAAACTTTTTTTAATCTTTATTTAAACAGTCCCATTGACACACGCAGTCTCATTTACAAGATGGACCTGTTAACCAAACATGCATGTCTTTAGATGGATAATTAATGTTGTCAATTCTTAATTTAACTTTGGTTAATACTTAATAGAACTTTTATTCTTAAGTTCTTTCTCACTGGCTCTGAACACATGAAACACTCTCAGAGGCTGCAGTCCAGTTCTTTAGTCCTCGAGCCAGAGCCAGATGGCCTCTACCTCCACGTCTGCTCCTGCTGCAGCGATTCGTCTGATGTCAACGTTCAGCACAGAGCGGGTTTATCAAAACTAAGTTTTCAGTCTGGCTTAAGGAAGAAAACGAACGAACTCGTCTAACTGGGTAGAAAATTGTGATTCTGGATGGAAAACTGCTCTCAAAGCACAGATTTTTTATTTAATTTTTATGCGGTTTTATTCTGGTGGATACAAGTTTTGGAGGCAATAATATGTCAATAACCCAAACTGCCTTTAATTATTAATTAAAAATAAATTTGGTAAAATTGGCATATTTCATATTTATTCAACATTTAACCATTTCAGGTTCCAGCCCAACAACTTCATGCTGGTTCTTCACTTGTTGCTGCTGTTAGCGTTTAAACTGCTGCAGGCTGCATGATTGCTCTCGTTACCATCAGGTGCTGCGATTAGAAAAGTCTGGTTGCTGCAGGATGGACGTGGATGGAAGCTGGAGAGAATAAAGGGATTGAAGTGGAAAAATAAAAACACCACTTTTAAACCTCAGACAAGCTTTTTTTCTGCCTTTTACAATTTATTCAAAATGCAGCCATTTCAGCACATTTAAACAATATTTTTTCTACTGACTCCATCTTTATAATTATTCCTGCTAACTACTGAAAACCATCTTTAGTGGCTCCGCAGCCTTTCGGTTCAGCTGTTCATTCTTTCATAATTCTTTAACTTTTGTGGCAATGTTGAAACACATGAGCTCATTTTTATCAAAGACTTCTTTGCTTCTACTCATGCAGCCTGCGCCTGTATGGTGGCTAAACAGGAGGATCCCGAGGCCACAAGTTCAATACCAGGAGGGACCATGTGACGCTTTGGTCTTCAACCCAGCAGGAATGTTATAGGAAATGGGCAATACTTTATTTATTCCTCAGGGATTTAGATTTTTAGTCACTAGAAAGCTGAATAGAAATCAGTTTAAAAAGCTATTTAAACCATTATCATCTACAGAACCTAAAGAAATCCCAAAACCGGCTCAAACAAATCTTATAAATGCAGTTGAAGTTGGAGTGAACTGCTCCCAGGAATTGATCTAGAATATGACTGTCTTACATTTTACAGTAAAATTAAAAAAATCATTAAACAATTCACTCACACGATTAAGAACAGATTAAAAGGAATTTTACGTGGATAAATTATGATATGATGAAAGAGTGTGATCATATTCTAAAACAAAGGAGGCCTAAGAAACGAAAACGACATTTTTGTATGGAAAAAAAAACAAGGTGGTGAAAAAAAGGCCATTTTTTTCTAGCTTTATATTAACATAAAGAAAAATGTAGAAATGATTTGGAACCGTCGCTGACAACATTACAGTGACAGAAAAATGTTGGAAATGAGACTGAAGACAATGAAACAGCAGAGGCCTTCAATCACTATGCAGCGGTCCGAAGGCCTCAGGCCGTCATCGTTCATCCAGTTGAATCTGTTCTTGCAGTTTCTACGGGACCCGTTTCCTCTTTAAAACATCACTGAGTTAAAGGTGCTGAAGCTCATGAAGTCGCTCGAGCCTCTGAGGCAGAAGAAATGTTTGGGCTGGACTCTACAAAGCCCCCTGACCGTGGCTCGGCTCGCTAAGCCCAAAGAATCTATTATCAGCCCATCCATCTGTAATGGGAGGTTTCTGAACACATGGAAGTCAGCACTTAAGTAATTACTGGCCAGTCAGTATTCTCCTACAATGTTTAAAATTCAAGGAAAATTTGTTGCAGAACAAATTATAACTCACTTAAATATTAACTCACTCCACCCAGAGCAGTTTGGATTGAGAGCGAATCACGCTACAGAAAGTAGTGCCCTTTTTCTAGAGGATAAAATACACGATCCAGGCGAAGCTGCAGTTTTCTGAGACTTGATGAAGCCTTTGAAACTGTTAATTATCGCATTTTATTTAATTCTTCAGTGTATAGCTTTGTTTCAGCTGCCTTTTATAATAATATATTCAACATTCAGCAATTTTAGATAGATCCATATGTGGCAAGACGACATGTGAGCAAAGCAAGAATAAGTCAGTTTTCAGGCTTGGGGTCGTAGACAACCACAATTTATTACAACATTCTGCACACCAAACATCCTACATCCCTCTGCAGTCCAACCAGTCTGCTTGGCAGCACTTCCTATATATACATATTTATCCTGAGGCGCCACCCTCTCAAATCCAACAGGCCTATCACAGCCGACCCCTAAAAAATAAGTTAACGAGATAATTAACAAAACATGATACTGAAATATTTCCCATGTGCTCAGTTCTACAGTATATAAATTAACTATTCACACAGGATCATGGAAAATCAGACAAGATATTTGGTACAATCCTCAATGTCCTTCTAACTTCTAATTACATCCATTCAATTATTCAGTCAAGCCTGAGAACATGCCCACGCACAGTCTACACGAAAACCCCACTGTGGACAGGCCTCCTCCCTGAACACTAATTCTTTCTTAGAAGAAAAACAGAAGTAAGAAGAAAAACAGGGATGACCGACATTACACAGTGGATGTTAGGTGCCCCTAATTCACCTTTACACACAAGAGGTAAGAAAACTCAGGAGGGAGCTAGTCCCTCCAAACAAAGCAAATCCAACCTAAAACCAGCAGGAACACGATGCTTTTCTTTCTTTTAGCAGAACGTTTACCGTTCTGTCACCTTTTCAGAAATATTCAAATACATGAACTTCTGAACAAAAATGTTCTTGCTTCCTCCTTCATTTCTTTACTGTGTCCTTATTTATCATTTTAGGACGGCGTTGGAACAAGTTCTGAATTCCTGCCCAACCACAGCGAACTCCACACCCCTCTCCTGCATACCGCTATTATCAAAGTACAGGAGCCCAGAGTGACCAGCTGGGACTTTGGTAACAACAAAGTCTGCCATCACTGATGGAAAAAGTTTCTGCAAGACCACAGTCTTCCAGAAGACATCCCTTAAGAGGAGTTTCTGGATGAGGGGCTACAGCCTCAAAGAAGCAAGTCCCCCATATTATCCTCAACATCATGGAAAATACAATGTTTTTCCAGGATGTTCCCGTCCTTGTCCAAACAAGGTGGAAAGAGCTGCGTTAGAACTCCTCCTCTAGTTGGGAAGTGTTGGAGTTTTCTGGATTAGACTGTTGAATCTGGATCAGGAGTGTTGGGACAGCCGGTGGAGTGACTTTTCTTTTAAACAACAACTCTTGTTTTTCTGATTTTTCAGATCTCTTGTGTACGAAGAATACAAAGAGGAGGGAAGGCCGACCTACACACCATCAAAATCACAGGTTCTTTTAGGGGGGGGTGGGAGAAAAATGGAAAACTGCATTTGATACTTGACTAAATTGGAAATGTCACTAGTTTCAGTTTTGCACAAATCTGTTTACAGAATTCGATAATATAGAATATATAAATTATATATTTTTAATAATAGCTTTGGTTCATTGAGATTCAAGAATTCTGTCACCCTGAAAGGTAGCTGCAAGTTTAATTGGTTAATGGTAGATTTTCTTTACATAAAATAGATTTAGTGCTGATTCCATATTTTGAAGATTTTTTTTTTCTCTTACATGTTCTGTTTCATTTCTTTTTTTCAGTTGAGTGAAGATAATCATGTTTGTTTTGTGTGTTAATCTGCTGAACCAATCAGTGTTTGTCTGCACGTTAACGGACGTCTTAGATCCAGAAACCTGCATCACAGAAGCTGAATGTGTGTTAAAGGTCGGCCATTTTAACCAGAACGCATCAATCAGCTGTTTTTAGAGTTCAAGGATTATTTCTTTCATTTCCATAAACACAAGATGCTTCTAACAACACGGAGGCATCTTTTTATGCCGTCAGTCTGGTTTTAACCTGTTTGCAGAGCGTCTTGGTTTTAAAACCCTCAGCTTGTAGCTTCAACACATCCAAAGAAAAGTGTAACTAGGACATTTTTTATATGAACGGAATCTATGTCGTTTTCCTCAGACGATAACTGAGCATTCTAGCTAATGTGCATCAGATTTTCCATTTAGAAAACAAGCAACTCGTTTCTTTACAAGCCTTAACATCAATTCAAAGGTCATGTTTTAAAAACAGGGTTAAAACTTTGCTTTTTGGTGAAATTTAAAGCTGGTTGGGAATGACTTGGATGACCCCCAGCTATCCCTAAACTTGTGATGAACCATGAGGGAAGCAAGCCGAGGAGTTGGACCATGACAGGAGGCTGGCAGGTGAGCTTTGAAGGGTTTGGTGTGAAACTGCAGGAAACAAGAACCTAAATTAGAAAACTGGCTAAAACACAGAAGCGTGACTGAGAGCAACATGACAGTCTGTTAACCTGACAAAACAACCAGCTGACCCCAAACAAAACCCTGAGCATAAATACCGAGGGGCTGATTAGAAATAAGAAACAGGTGATTATCAACCAGAAAACAGGTGAGCAGGAAGTAAACTGATTACACAAGCAGGGAACTAACAAAAACAACCAAGACCAGAAAGTAAAGAACCACCTTTTTGCTCAGTTCAAGAACAAAACTGTGTCCGTGTTTGTGCTGCTAAATGTTTTGTTGTTGCCAGCACGATTTTAAAGATATAAAAGTTAAAAAGTCATCCAAAGGTTCAAAGCTGCTGAGTGGCAGCAGACGACTGGTTAAGAGTCAGTTAAGAAAACGGACCAATCAGAGTTGGTGGAAACTCTTCAGCCGCTAAAGTCTATTCAACAGATCTTTTTTTATCTAGACACCAGCTGAGTTAGCACTTTTAATCCGATCCAACATCCAATAATAATATCCACATATATACTCTTATACAATATATACCCCCCCGACTTTAATAAATTAATTTGTTAATATTTTATTGCTTTTTATGTGTTATGACAAAAAAAGAAAAAAAAAGCAGAGTCTCACATATCTACACAAGAGTTTGATCAATATTGTACAACAAGGATCACCAGCTCTGGACTTCTTGAGCCGGGGTCCTGCAGGTTTTCATTGTTTCCCTGCTGCAGCATACCTGACTTAAATCGATGGATCATTAAGAGGCTGTAAAAAGCTGTTGGAGAAGCTTTTAATGTGAACCAGGTGTGTGGCAGCAGGGAAGCATTGAAAAGAGTTGGTGTTGTTAAACATCCCTCAACTCCTCGTGGATATTTACTGTTACACTTTATTGAGTTATGATGTTTATCACACCCACATATACCCAGGATGAGATTTAACCAGCGAGAGTTTATGCAATCTGATGCTTTCCCTACATCTTACTATTTTCTCTGATTTAGCGTAACAGGAACACAATGATGATGAACTGGACTGACGTAGTCTGTATGATCCATCTGGTTAAACTCTATCAAGAATTAAATTAACTTTAGAAAACTTTGCGAATTGAAATAAATGAAAATAAAACCTGATTGATTTGATTAGAAATCATTCAACCTTCTTGTATTTGAAAGACGGTAGGTCTTGTAAGTACAGTAGTTGGTACTTGTGTATTCTCTTACCTGTACATCATGCCAGTAGTGTAAGACGTGGTGTCTCTGAGGGAAACGTGGTTCATCTTAAGAAAGTCTTCCAGGTTTTTTAGCTGGGCAGCTGCACGGACCTCTCTCAGCCGCTGAATCTCTGCCAACTGCCGATTACGCTGACGCCGCTCCTCCTGCTCCAGCGCTTGTTCTGGCAGGAAACAGCTGAGGCCAGCGTGCATGCTGTCATTCATGGATAAAAAGGACAATATCTTTCCTCCAGACCCGCTACTGTCACTGCTGATGCTGCTGCTTCGATACGTCCCAGGGGGTACCCCGCTGCTGCCCCCAGGTTTGGGCATCTAGAAACAGGAGTATGGTATGTAAAAGAAAACTGATCCAAACCATGATTCTACCAACACCATGCTTCACTGATGCAGAAGATTCCGATGCAGCGTTTCCAGGTTCCTCGGCATGATTTCCAGTTAACCCAAAAGCTTTATTTTGGTCTCATTCATCCACAAAACAGTTTTCTAAATATATAGATTTTTTATACATGATGTTTGGCAGATTGCACACAGACACATTTAAACTGCCATGTTAACCAACCAGCTCTCTGTTTTCCAGAAACTTCCACACTGGAAAATTCCTTTTAACTCAATAATTTAAGACCTTTGTTCCTGATGAAGGAACGTCATCTCGCTGCTTTCTTTGAGACTCAACAGCCTTGTCAAGAAGAAACTACAAAAGCAACTCAACGCTGGTTTTTACAGTATTTTCTTCTTTCTCTTGTTCTTGGCATAAACACACAGGCGGCAAATCCACGCTGCCATTATCACTCAATCTAGAGAGAATCTTAAATCTTTACGTTACTCACCCGAGAGGTTGGTGTCCGACCAATGTAGGGGTTCTGGACCACGCTGCTCATGATGGAGCTTGGTGATGTCCGATGCAGAAGTCTCTGTATTAAACAGTTAGAGGAGCCGTCTAAGCTACATTGGTGGAGAAGTTAATATGGCTTTCAGCTCCTTCCTACTTGGTCACATGGCAGAGAAAAAGCCCCACGAGCAACCCCGTCTGCAATGCAGAGAGCAAAAAATAATCTTCCAGGTAAATTATTTATTGGCACTAAAACTGGCGTCTGCACTAAGCTTGTTTGGTAACAGCACATGTTAAAGCTCCGTCAGTTTGCCAGCCACCCCCCCCACCCCAGTAAATATTTTATCACAAAGCGAGCTACTACTACATCAGGTTTTACAGTCAGGCTGTATCTTCTCTGTAAAGCCTGACTCATGCATAAAAAACATGAGCTCAGAACACAAATTATATAACAGTCGAGTTGAATCTGAAGTATGCAGCTTCAGTAAAATATGGATCCATAAAAATTTATTTTACTCGATAAAACTAAAGACGTCTACTTTTAAAATGTTTATTTATTTTAAATGTTTATGGTTTTAAGAGTTTGTTCCATTATAAATGGTAGAAAATAATAGTTACTAAAGACCACATCCAATTCAGTTCAGTTCAATTCAGTTTTATTTGTAAAGCACCAATTTATAACACTTTACAGACACAGTCCAATTCAGCACAGTTCACTGTAGTCCAATTATAATCCAGCTAAATCCATGTTAGTCCTGTTTAGTAGAGCCAGGTTACTAGAACTGATTCAATTTGAATCGATTCAAACTTAATTAATCCAGGTTTGATTTATAAAACTCAGAGCTGGATTCTTTTTAGAAGTTTTCTTTTCCAGTGACAACAGTGACGCTTCTCTCGTGTAACTTACAGACGCTCAGCGAGATCTCAGCATAAATACACAACAGGAAGGTTTCTTGCGTCTCTTCTGTCTAAAATCAGCTTCTCTCAGGAGTCGATGCCAAATTCAGATGTTTTCATTCACCACTGGATTACATTCACCCGTAAACTAACTAGCAGCTTCTTACCGCCACATTAGCAGCTAATGCTAATGGTGTCGAGTGTAGGTGACATCATTACCAGGTAGTTGGGCTCCAGCTGCACTAACTGGGAAAAAATGGCCGCCTCCAAAACAGCCAGTCAGTGAGCATCTACGAATGCCGTATAAAAGTAGAAAACCACAAACCCTAAAAATATCACAGCAGCCAGTTTAGATGATAATGATTAATAAACAAACCACAACAACTCGCTACTGTTTACACTAGAAACTTAACACAAAATATAAACAATTTTAATAAAGACAACAATGAACTACAAGTATTGCTGGGCGCAGCCATCTTTACATCTGGTATCACGGGGTCCTCTGAAACTTTATTAAACAATTAAAAAGAATAGAAAAAAAACGGCAGATAATCACAGAAATTTATTCAGTTATTCTAAGCAGCTGATAAAATCCAACATAAACATAAATAAATAACACTTAAAAACTAAATTACAGGATCTTACTTGTGCTAAAGTCTCTGAAAGTATTCAAGGTTTTTCTTTTTTCCAATATCTTAACAGATAAATAGAAATATTTTAAATTGTTCTTAAATGCCAGAAAATGTAGAGAAACCTTGAACAAGCTACACTTGTGTATATGAAATTTAAAAATAATCAAAATATTATTACACCAAAATTCAACTTCTTTACAAGTAACACCTAGTTTAACTTCAATCTAATCAAATACGGGTGGATCATTCTTTAAAGATAATTCCTCATAAATAACACTGCAGCTGTAAAAATAAATGCTCCTGAGTTTCTGTCTTTTTTACTCTCCAACTTAATGAATGAATGAATGAAAAATACTTTATTAATCCCAAAGGGAAATTCAATACACTTTAATCCTAAAAATTCAGCACATGGATGAATATCATTCATCCTTTTAAAGTGAACCTCATTCATGTTGGGTAAGAAAGGAAATGAGTGGAAAGTGTTTTCCTGCATGTAATAATCTGACATCCAGTGAACACATGACCCGCGCTGCTGCGCTCCACCGGCTTCCAGTTCGTTTAGAATTGAGTTTAAACTTTTGTTGTTTGTTTTTAATGCCATTAAAGGCCTGGCGCCCTCCGACTAGTTGGAGATTTTAATTACTCGTAATCATGGCAGGGCCCAGCGATCAGCTTCAGGGTCCAGATGCTTCTGTTACTGCTCCTGGACTGTGGAATAAACATTCATCAGTCACTACTGATCTCAGCCTTTGTAAGTCGAAGCTGAAGACACACTTTTATAGATTGGCTTTAAACTCCGACTAGGTCAGTCTATTTCTGGGTGTATCTTATTCTTATTTAGTCCATTTTATGTACCTCTCAGTACCCTGCAGACCTGCAGCACTTTCCAGTTGTTTTATTTTGTTTTAATACACTGTTTGTTTTTACGTACTTTTTATGACTCTTCTGTGAAGCACTTTGAGTACCGTTTGGTTATTGGAAAGGTTATATGAATAAAATGTGCTTGATTGGAATAATTTGATTGAACTTAAAAAGCAGCTTTAAGGGATCAAAGTCACGTCTGAACAGAAACTTTATTCCTCCAACTCTAGAAGCGACGTGAAGGAAAATCAAACCACTGATAAAGTCTGCAGCCATTTTACTTCCATCCATCCATCCATTCATCCATCCATGTTCTGCCGCTTATCCGGAGTCGGGGTGCAGGGGCAGCTGCCTAAGCAGGAAAACCCAGACTTCCCTCTCCCCGGCCACATTCACCAGCTCATCCAGAGGGATCCCGAGGCATTCCCAGGCCAGCCGAGAGATGTAGTCCGTCCAGCGTGTCCTGGGTCTTCCTCGGGGTCTCTTTCCGGTGGGACGCGCCCTGAACACTTCACCAGGGAGGCGTCCAGGAGGCATCCTGACCAGATGCCCGAGCCACCTCATCTGGCTCCTCTAGTTGTGGAGGAGCAGCGGCTCTACTCTGAGCCCCTCCCGGATCACCGAGCTTCTCACCCTATCTCTAAGGGAGAGCCCGGCCACCCTGCGGAGAAAACTCATTTCAGCCGTTTGTATTCATGATCTCATTCTTTCGGTCACTACCCACAGCTCATGACCATAGGTGAGGGTGGGAACGTAGATTGACCAGTAAATCGAGAGCTTTGCCTTTTGGCTCAGCTCCTTCTTCACCACGACAGACAGATGCAGAGTCCGCATCACTGCAGACGCTGCACCGATCCACCTGTTGATCTCCCGCTCCATCCTTCCCTCACTTGTGAACAAGACCCCGAGATACGTGAACTCCTCCACTTGGGGCAGGACCCTATTGCAGACCCGGAAAGAGCACTCCACCCTTTTCCGGTGGAGGACCATGGTCTTGGACGTGGAGGTGCTGATTCTCATCCCAGCAGCTTAACACTCGGCTGCGAATCCCTCCAGTGAGAGCTGAAGATCACGGCCCGATGAAGCCAACAGAACCACATCGTCTGCAAAGAGCACAGACCCAATCCTGAGGCCACCGAACCAGATCCCCTCGACACCTCGGCTGTGCCTAGAAATTCTGTCCTTAAAAGTTATGAACAGAATCGGTGACAAAGGGCAGCCTTAGCGGAGACCAACCAGCACTGGAAACGATTCTGATTTACTGCCGGCAATGTGGACCAAGCTCTGACACCGGTCGTACAGGGACCGGACAGCTCGTACAAAGCAGGTCCAGCACTCCATACTCCCGGAGTACCCCCCACAGGAGTCCCCGGGGAACACGGTCGAATGCCTTCTCCAAGTCCACAAAGCACATGAGATTGTTCAGCGAAACTCCCACTGCCCCCTCAAAGACCCTGAAGAGGGTGTGTCGAGTGCGTCCACTGTTCCACGACCGGGACGAAAACCACACTGCTCCTCCTCAATCCGAGGTTCGACTATCCTCTTCTCCAGGACTTCCTGAATAGACCTTACCAGGAGGTCTGAGGAGTGTGATGCTCCTGTAGTTGGAGCACATCCTTCCGGTTCCCCTTTTTGAAGAGGGGGACATCCCCCCTGTCTGCCAGTCCAGGGGAACTGTCCCCAATGTCCATGCGATGCTGCAGAGGCGTGTCAGCCAAGACAGCCCTACAGCATCCAGAGCCTTAAGGAACTCTGGGTGGACCTCATCCACCCCCGGGCCTTGCCACCGAGGAGCTTTTTCACCACCTCAGTGACCTCAGCCCCAGAGATGGGAGAGCCAACACCAGCTACCCCAGACTCTGCTTTCTCATCGGAAGACGTCCTGAGTTGAAGTCAGCAGCCCCCCTTCCCACTGTACACAGTGTTAATGGAGCATTGCTTTCCCCTCCTGAGCCGCTGGATGGTGCGACCAGAATCTCCTCGAAAGCTGTCCGGAAGTCATTCTCCATGGCCCGCTCCAAACTCCTCCCATGCCTGAGTTTTTGCCTTAGTGACCATTGAAGCTATGTTCCCCTTATCCCGTCGATACCCATCAGCTGCCTCTGGAGTCCCACAGGCCAAAACGGACCGAAAGGTCCATTTTACTTCTATCACAGCTAAATCAATGACATCCCTCCCTCAGCTACTGGTTTTTCCTCCCTGGTCTTCTCATGCATCTATGCATGAAATCTACACGCTAACTTTTATCTTTTTTTTAAATCATTTTAATGTAATTTATTATTTTATTGTGATTTTTGCTATTTGTTACTGCCTTTTTACATTTAACACCCCTGCTTCTGATGAAAGGTTGTAAAACTAATTTTAAAAGTAAGGTTTTTAGAGTATTTTAAAGCATTCCTCCTGACCTTTGTGTGATCCTTGGCCTTTCAGCCAGCTGATGGTCTGCAGGCGGACATGTCCAGCCCAGCATATCAGGATGGTGAAGATGCTGAAGGGGCAGCTTGTACAAACATCACTGTGTCAGAAACCCTTCCTGCCACTTGATGCTCATGAGCCTTCTGAGGCATGTTTTGTGGAAGTGGTTCAGGCTCTTGGCATTGGTACACCATTCAAGTTTGGCATGCATACAGTAGAGTGGGGAGTCCTACTTCCCTTTAGACCTCAAGACTAAAGGCTCTTCTGTTCCAGGCATTGTACAGTCTGCTGAAGGTTGCACTGGCTCTCGCAATCCTGACATTCACTTTGTCGCTGATGGTAACATCACACGATGCCGTGCTTCCAAGGTATGTGGACTGATCCACCGCCCCGGGTCTCTGACTGTTGACTGTGATGCTGGGCTCGATGTCTGGTTTCCCTAGTACTGAACTAAAGACACACTACGAAATTTTTGCAGATTTTCCCAGTGACATGCCTCCAATCGAAGACTAATACAGTATCCATCTTGCATCCTATCCGTACTCTAAGATCTCTCTTTTCCTCTTTTCCTCCAACAATGTCCCCTTGTGTTTCTTTGCTGAATCGGCCATGGTTCGCATTTAGCAACGCAGAGTTTTAAAGACGCATTACCTAACTTTCCGACTTTTAAAAGCTGGACTTGTCTGATGGCACAGTGACGTCTCTTATGAGCGTTTCTGGAGCCGTCGCTGTCCAGCAGCGTCCTGAGGCTGAGAAACCAAACTATACAACTTTTTCTTCCAGGACGCTGCACGACTTTGTAGCTGAGTTTTACTTTACCCACCATGTCAACTATCAAGACACCGGCTTTTTGCAATGCGTACCGTGGCTGATTCAGCAAAGAAACACAAGAAGACATTATCAGAGGAAGATGAAAAAGAGACAGAGCAAAAGCTAAGACAAGAGTCAAGACAAGGCTGACTTTGACTGCCTGGGGAGAGCTGACAGTACAGGTAGGATGACGAGGGATGCTGGATTCGCCGTGGGGAGGGGCTCCTCACTGAGAAAATCTGCATATGTTCTGTGGTGCATCTTTCAGGCTGTTCTGAAGAATCAGCAAAGTGCAGATTAAAATCACTTTAAAAATGATATGAAATAAAAATATTTTATTTAAATTTGAAAAAAAGAATCTTGCCTGTGCTAAGCTTGATGTAATTCAAGGTCCTAAAAATGCCCCTGAATGAAAATGTGCATCAGTTCAGGGAGAAAATGGGATTATTGGGAGAAGAACAGCTTTGTATTGTAATCCATTCAATAATGTAATGTAACGCCAGAATTCCTCGTCAAAGTCACAAACCCTGCTAATCCTTCTCATTTTAAGTCTCTTAACAGTCCAGGGATGTGGAGTGATTTTTTATTCAGTTTGAATTCCAGGTCTTGTTTTGTCAAGCCCAGCTGGAGCTGGCAGACACCTATGAAGGGGGTCACAGCATCTACGTTAAAAAGCTTTTGTAATCCAGAGCTGCAGTGTCGCATAAATCCCATTGTGATTGCCTTCTTTCCCTAACACAGGTTTGTCAAAGCTTAGAGATTCTCTGTTAGAGTCATCTCATAGTGACAATAGATGGGATTTAATTCCATTTTGGATCCTCAGGGATGGTGAATAATTGAGTTCAGAGGTTTGAGTGTCTCTGTGGTTCTAGGAATGACACCAGCGTTGGATCTTAAACAAAATAAATAAATAAATAAAAGGTGAAATAAGAGAAAATGCAAACATGTTTCCTTTTGTTTACTATAGAAGACCATTATCCTTCTGGAGCTGTCTTTTACTGCCACCTTCTGGTGATAACTATGAATTACACCAGTTAAGTTTTTTTTTCTTTTCTTTTCTTTTTAACTATCCACCCAACATGAATCTAGACACATACAAGCATGTGGCTAATTTGCATACTGATACTGAATTAGCACAGATGTTTCTAAAGAACCATAGCTTGATTTCAAATTAAAGGTAAACTTTTAATGTTATATAGAATGTTATATAGAACTATTTTAATACTTAGATTTTCCTTTATTTAAATATATTTAGTAGATTTTCATCTATTGTAATAATGACTTCCAATCAGAAGGCCCTGACTACAAAACTACCTCTGATGTGGTTTAAGAACAGAGAAAAAAGTGCATGCTGGGAGATGTGAAGCACTTTGCAGAACCTGAAGTTAACCTTTCTCTAAAGTTTGGGTCTGCACCCACCTGTTCAATGGAAAAACGTACCTTTGTTTACTGGGTTAGTCAGCCTTTAGTCAACGATCATCAGTGGCAGCATCTTCCTCAGCCAGACCTGCGTCATCATCAACCAGACGAGATGTTTAAAACAAATTGGATGATAAATTATTGTTTTGATGATCAAACATGATGACCGGTCAAAACCAACTTGCTTACATTAGAGACTGTAACAGAAATCTAAAACTAACGTGTAAACCAGAAAAAAAGTGTGGTGGAAAGAAGAGCAGACTGAGCTTTTCAACACCTAAAAATTAGAACAAATGTCTGACAAGCTGAGGAGGAAATGCTGCAGATTTTAAGGTCATTAATTAGCAATTCTCAAATAAGAAGAATCATGTGTTTTAGGATATTTTCTCTCAAAGTGAGATGGAAAAACACAGAAAAGAAGCATTTACAGACTAACTTTGAGGGTTTTTCACTTTATAAGGGACATGAAATGAGTGTTTCACCTCGTTTTCAGATGTTTCTGACTTATCTAAAGACTATATATATTTTTGTTATTTAGGAAATCTTACCAAGTTCTCTTCCTGCGTAGACAGATAATTCACTTGATTATAGTCTGACTCTTCTTAAATTAACCCTTTAAAGCTCGACCCAAGAAAAATGGGGAAATGTCAATTTTTTTATTTTCTAATTCTTCATTGGCCCTTTACAAAAGAGTAAATTAAAAAAATGTTTTTGTATATTTACTGTTTACTACCATGTGATATGCCAAAATTTTTGTAGTACAAAATGTGTCCACCAGGGGGCAGAACAAGTATCAGTTTGTGTTCAATGAGGTTTTGAGCAAAGTTTTTACCATAAAGTGATGCAAAAGGTCTCATAAACTCCATATCAAATTTGATACATACAGCATTAAAGGATTGAGTTTTTTTTCTCAATCAATATAATTGATAATAAATTTCATTGAACATTTGGTGTTTGGTGGAAATCAGTGACTCGCGTTGTCTTTTAAAGATTCAGAGCAAGCTGTCACCTTGACTCAGAGGTGCTTAAGTATTTTTTCCATAATGAGGCTGACTGACGGTGTCAGACTCCCATCGTCCTCCAGCTTAGCATTCAATGAGCTACTGGAGTGAAGCAGATTAGGAGGAGTGTGGCTGCCGTGAGTGAGGGGGCAGGTTGCGAGTGCAGGGTGGGGAACAACAGAGGTTTCTACGGAGCTCAGTAATCGCACATCCAGGGACTGCTGCGATGAGACATAAAAGACACCAGACTTAAGGAAAAACCTGACGCTAAATGAAAGAGAAGGAAGCCGATGGCAGCGAGGGGATAAAGTAGGTTGACGATAATGTGTTGTCACTTTCTTTTGTTGCGAGGTAAAGCTCTGGTAAAATAAGATGGATCTGAAACAACAGCTGTCAGAGAGGAGGAAGAGAGGATCTAGCATTTATTTTACATTTATTCTTCTGTCTGCTTCACACTGCTAAGGCACACTACTTACAAGCTGATATCCATGCCAGTCGTAACAAATGTCCCAGTAAGCTTACAATAAAAGGTGCAATCCCCTTCCTGAGGTGCTCTGACAGCTGGGGCCGAGGTACGCCGCGGATCCTGGAACAATTATAGGATTTAAGGAAATGTTGGTATTTGTAAGTGCTTGTAGAGTGAGAATCGAGTACACCATGGTGCTACTGCTAGTGAACAATATACTGTACCCTCTGCCTCCTCTAGGAAGATGGGTGATCAAATCAAATAGCCCTCCTTCGGGCACCTCATTGGGTCATTCGTCAACCTGCACCGCATGTTGTGGCTTGTTTTGCACCGTTTGCTGTAGTTAATTTTTTTTAAAAAGGTGACATTAAGCGAAAGACACGGTGGACAGAAACATGAAAACCACTTTCTTCTTTACTGCTTTAGTGGTAAAATTCTGCACAGATCAAAAATGATTTATTCTGTTCAAATGTGATGCATGTAAACACGTGCATGATCGATAGTGTTTTCAGGCTAATGTAACAGTACAGGTCTGATCACAGTTATAACCCAATTACAGCAATGTTGCAAGCAAACATGGTTACTGACAAGAATCTGGTAAAGAACAATGAAAGTTAAGATCATGCATACTGAGATTATGACGGCCAAGAACCTTGGACTTAAGTACACCACAAAAAGACTGAAAAGATTTTAGTTTTATTTTACAACAATGGAGAATGTGTCGACTGGTTTCCTGGATCTGGTCAAAAACTATGTGACTGGTTTGGAAAACGGCTCAGATTTCATTGCGAGCCTCGTCAGTGCCAAAAGAGCATGTTTTTAAAGACTCGAGAAGATGTTGACATTGTTGAAAAAAAATGTTTCTTAATAAAAATTAATTAAACTCCCCTGAACTGTAGGTCATTGTGCTGGTTTCACCATCCTCTGCCTGGTTAATCCAATCCCATTATCCAGAAGTGACACAGAATACAAATATTATAACACTACAAATGATTAGTTTGCACAGATAAAATAGGCTACTTTTAAAAGTTTATCAGTTTATACCTGTGAAAAACATAATTATGTCCACTATGTACAGCCGTTATAGCTCAGGTGAGTGCTGACTTACCAATACTGAGGTTGCAGGTTCAAGCCCAAACGTTGTCTTGAGTTATGCCAATTTCTCCTTGGAATGAATTTTGATCTAATTTAATATATGATACAACATAGTCATGATACTCACTAGACAATACAACTGTACTGACAGAAGCAAATTCTATAGGCACATGCTTTTGTCAGACATCTGTTACTAACTGCAGGATGTCACTGATTCCATGAAGCTGCCCGTTTTATACACTTTGGCCAGCAGGAGGCTTCATGTGCACATGAAGCCTCAAGAAATGAACCATTTTCTGAACCACTTTACTGGAAAGCTTCAATGCTTCATGACGCTTCATCTGGCCATCACTAGGTGTATGATTCCCAAAAGGTTACAGTCCACCCGAAAGGAGAGTAACGTTGAAGTAAGTAGTTAAACTTGGCTTTTCTCTGGAGGTAAGCAGAGACAGGAAGTTGGTGATGATGTCATGAACAGGTGCCATAGTGAGTGAATAATCCAAACAACTTCAGAGCTGGTAAACAGGAAATCCACGAACATCCAAGCCATGATGCAGGAGAGTAACGAGGCGCCAGGAAAAGGTCAGAACCTTCTTGAATGAACACAAGAGTCAGACTTGCAAAACCTGTTGAGTCCAAGGAAAGAAAGCAGGGTCTGAACAGGCGGGCATAGGTGGTCGCATGTAAAGCAGAGATCCGAAGCATAACCAAGAAGCAAGGATGAAGCAGGAATCAATGAGACAGAAAACAAGTTCACACGTGGCTATGGACTGACGCTGGATCAATGAGGAAGTGGAACGAACAATCCGACCTGGAGGAGTGACATGAAATGGCTCGGCTTCTTCGGATCAGAGCAATGGTCGTCATGATTGGTAGTGAATAAAAGAGGCTGCGTAGTGTTACCAGATGGTGGGAGTATAGGCTACTTTCAAATCAAACCCATTTTTCATGTAATTTTTTTCATGTAATTAGTTTTTGTTTGACTTATTTCTGTTAAAAGAAAAATTTGTTGAGTCAAACACAACTCTGGGTTTGGTCCACTTGTAGAGCTTTAATGAAAAGATAATCACACAACTGTTATGCACATCAAGAAGCCGAGGGGAATAAATGTCAATACAATTTTTTTACTAGACTAATACGTAATAAATTATGCTGTCATCACATACACACATGCAAAACTTTCAAATTTCTTCCAACAAAACAAACTTTAGGAGTGGGGGGAGGACAGAATGGAAAAAGTAGAAATAGTAAAGTGGTTTAGTTGTGTGTGTTTGTGTGTAGTTCTTTATCCTTTATGTTCACCTTGGTTTGGTTTGCTGTGAAAAACATATTTACAGAAGGTAGAAGGTTACACACAGCCAGCACTTAATGGCTGCGGATGAATTACATGAGTTTTATTTAACTATGAAACATTGGTAACTTCCATAAATGGAGAGGAATGCAAATGAACTTATTAAATTCAAGTTCCTTGGTTCCAGTTCATGGCATCATCTTTAACATGAAGTTACACTCAACTGATTGGATTAAGGTTCTCATACATCACCATAAAATTAGACATAATTACTCTGCTTACAAAGTTTGGTGCAAAAACACTGAGCAATAATATTCCTGACCCTTCAAATTCATATGGATTTGGTTGGTCCCACTGAGGAATGTTTAAAGCTTAGAAAGCTGCATAATTCAGTCGTCAACCTTAGAGAACCAGCAACAAAAGATAAAGTTTAAAGGTCCCATATCGTGAAAAAGTTGACTTCTGTAAACTGAAGTCTGAAAAAAAAAAACGTAACATTTGGAAATGTAATACTCACCTATCATTTCAGACCACTATTCAACTAGATCAGAGGCGGTGCTAGACCTTTGTACATGGGGGGGCCAGACTTTATCAGGGGGGTTCATAACTCTATCACTGCTGTGATAACCATGGTCACATTGGGGACATAAGAAATAAAACATCTTTACATTAATAATCTGTATCACTAGGTGGAAATATTTGCAACAAGTTCAAAAAGGTCCACAGAAGCTAAGTTGGTTGTTCTGGGTTCAGTATGTGGATCCTGATGTGGTAGTAGGGGAATCAGTTCTGGTCTACTGTCTGGTGGTGATAGACTGGGTCCTGGTGTGGCTATCTCCATGTTGGGAGCTGTCGGGCTGCTGATACTGGGTCTGGGGTCTGTCTCCGTATGATCTGTGTCTTTCCTCTCTACTAAAGTCAGAAATATTTCCCTTCATCCACATTTTCATGCTGTAACAATATATTATCCCATTCAATGTCAGACAAAGCTTAAGAAAAAAAAACTAGCTAGGCTGTTTCTCCAACTAAACAAGCCAGCAATAGCTGTTAGACATCACTCAGCTGGACAGGGTGAAGAAAAAAGCAGCCAGCTGCGATGATTTGAACAGCGTAAGTTCTTTGTTATGATACTCAATCAACCAGAGTTAGCAAGCACCAACTCCCCACGTTAGCAGAGTTAGCATGACCAACCCCTACAGGTTAGCAAATTTAGCAAGCACCAACCCCCACACACTGGCAGCTAAAGGATTTTTCACACCAGGGTGGTCTGGGATTCAGTGTAGAGAAATGTCCTGCCTCCCTTTGGTTTGGTTTGCTTTCACACTGCACTTAACTCAAGCGGACCAAACCATCTGGACATCATGCAATTACAACATCTGCTCACTAGGGGGCGAAGTTGTTCAAAACATCCACTGGACAAGAAGGAAGAAAATCCGGCTCATTGATTTGCCAGAACTTAAAACAGCAGCTGAAAGAGTTTTGTATTTCTGAGGAATGCAGTCTTATTTGTGTATTATTACACTGTCAACTGCAGTTCTAAGGATTTTTATTCATGCCACTAACCAGTAACATAAAGGCTTATCGCATTATTGGTTAAATGTTATTATATTATTGGAAAATTACTGGCAGGTATTACATTACTGATTTAGAATAAGAGAACAAACCTAAGAAACAGTTGCACACCGATGAACAAACACTGGTATTCTTCTGTGGACACTAGAAAGCCACATTCTGGGGACAGAGACATTGTTATAATATGGGACCTTTAAAAAAGCTAAATATCAGCCTCACATATGGTGACGCCATGACAACCACACATACACACTCACACTCACACACATTTACATCCTCGCTGTGAGATCTGTATTGTAGCAGGAGGTATGGGTTGTGCTGGTGACTAGGTCTCATGATGTGTCATGTACTAGTAGGCTTGGCCCGTCTCGACTTGCAGCAGTCCCAGAACAGCTGAGTGGTCGGCCAGCTTCATCCTGCGCTGGTTGGAGAGGCTGACGTTCTTTGCCAAGTAATCCACAGCAGCTGGAAGAGGATGGCAGAGGAAAGAGAGTTGATAACTTGCAGGAATCTACATCACACATCTACTGACACTGAAACTGGAACACAAACACAAATATTTATTAAGTATTAATTCTAAACTGAGCGAAGCAGAAAATTTTCACCAGAAAAACAAAGAATTACTGGTGATTCATGTTTTTCCAGGTTCATCTAAAGTTTTCAGTTGGATTTTGTTGTAGGACCTGTTTTCAGGAGCCAGGGTCTTTTAGGGCAGTAGTTCCCAACCTGAGTTCCCTAGACCCCAATGGGGTCCACCAAAGAGCATAGAGGGTCCCCGAGGTTTGGCTGTTCAGAGCTAGCATGATGTAAATGAAGACCATGTCCACACAGAGACCAGTTGAGGTGTATGTGCTTAAGTTTTTTATCATCTGGGTGTTTCATTCACATGGTACCAGAGTTTGGGGAGAAAACACTTCCCATCATTTCATTAATAACACAACTGCACAAGAAAAGAAAAGTCAGGCTATTTGTCAATAATTACCTTAGCTTTGGTTTCTTTATATTTAACCAAAAAACTCCACCTTGTCTGTCTGTGAGCATTTTTATTTTTCTTCTTTAAAGCACTTATTTAATTGGGGAGCTTTTATTTTCTTTACATTATCCCAGTTTTCTTTTGTGATGTCATTTCCTCCTCCACCGAGGAGAGGGGAGGCTGGGGGGTGCTCCGCTCAAAACAAGTGTGAAAAATGTTAACCTACAGTTTAAACTTCTAGTCGGACTCATTCCTCAGTTTAACATTTCTTTTCTGAGCCTCTGCATCTGCTTTCAGTTATTTCCTAACAAGTAAAGAAGGTAAAGAAAAGTTCAGAAAGCCACTGATGTCCTTTCAAGAGAAGAAGTTTAGCCCAGTTTTATGTACTGGATTGTAAATGTTATAAGCTTAAAACAAACAAAAGGTATTCAATCTAATTCAATTAAAAATAAACATTTATAGTTTAACATTTTCATCCCTTCATATCACAAAGACGTGAGCTACTTGTGGATCAACTTCCGGGCCAAAAGTTGCCTCAACTATGGAAATTATTGTCAGAGGCAGCCTTTTGTGTGTGTGCCCAGGTCCAACAAACTTCTGCATCATTTGCACACATCAGAGCTGGAGTTCGGTACAACCCCGGCCCACCACCCCCACTTTCTTTTTTTAATCCAGCATTGCAACGCAGTGTCACAATCATCCAGCATGAACATAATTCCCTTGATGCTGCCACATATGCAGAAGAAAAAGAAAAATCTTCACCTCGTTTTATTACAGCTTGGGTTTTTAGTTAGTTAATTTTTATAAGTAACTATACCATCGTACTTTCGTTAGTTACTGAACTTCTGTGTTTGGTCCCTGACTTTTGTGGCTGGGTTTAGCTCTCCATCCTCCCGTCAGCCTCCTACAGACAGATTTAACAGTTTACTTAAGACATTTGACTCTTCTCTTGGTGTAATGCAGGAAGCTTCTGACAGATCAAAGTACACTCTGTTAAAATAGCTGACATGTCTGCGCGTGCTCTCGTGTTTGTGCAAGTGGGTTAGACTGGGTAATCTGGCTCTATCTCTGTGACAGAGGACTCTCAATTTGACTTCTCAACAAGGATTTAAGGTATAAACCTGGTTGACAGAGAAAACAGCATCCTTTAGATTGCCTCACTAAGCCCATGTGAAACACAAAAACACACACACATACACACACATTGCTCCCCCACTAGCTGTCTAGGTGACTGGCATGTTGGCAGACAGACATGCCCACCCATAGGTCCTCTTATTTATTTCACTCCTGAGCGTCGACCTGACAGTTTCCTTTCTGTGCACATTAGCTGGTGAAGTGACAACCTTCCTTATCTCCTCCCAGTAGCCGCTACGCACACACACCCTGTCACATCACCTCCGCCAGTCCTGCTGTCAGACGTTATCGCCAGATGAACCAGGGAGGGGCAACATCCACAACTCTGAGAGGAAACCTGCTGAGCATTAGCAGCAGATTTCAGAGAACCAGAGTACTCCAGGATCCACCGTCGGCTGCTTCTGTCTATCAGACCTCATGTCTTCTTGTCAGTTTGTGTGACTGGAATTAAAACTAATTGTTCTCCAACAATGTAACATATGTTAAAGGAGACACACCTGGCTGAGCTGCAGCCAGTGTGGCTGTTAAATTCCCAAAGTTACCAGCCAATCAGATTATCCATAACCTAATTATTTCAGGGAACATTAACTATATAAATGCACCTTAATGCATTTAATCATACATGTTTCTTTAAATTGTTTTTATCTATGTTTTTGATGAAAATGTCCTTTGGTCTATCTGTTCCTTCTTTTTCAAGTTCAACCCTTGCTGCTTGCATGATGTTTCTCAGCTGTCAGATTATGAGGTAAAATGATGTAAAATGAATGTATGAATAGATGTAGCAGCATAAAGGCCAACCAGAAGAAGAAAGCAGAATTTATTACTAACAGAACTTTGTATTAGCTGGAGCAGCAACTGAGCTCAGAGACCACACATACAGAAAGTAGCCAGACTAAACTTTATAAACAAGCAGTAAAATCCTGAAATTAGAGATGCTAATAACAACATTTTTCATTTGGATATGATACCATTAGTTTATGGTACTTTTTCATAGATATTGATACAGATACTTTTTACACCTTAAAGTAAAATCACACCATTAAACAGCTGCATTAATATCTTTATTAAGGGCAATATCAAATTTAAATAAAAGTCATTAACAAAAATAGTTAAAACATGAATTAATTTACAAACTAACATGAAACTCTCAAACTGAAATAATGTAATGTTTAAAAACCTGCAGTAACCATTAAACTCCAAACCATTTAATGCTGTTTATGGTCCGTCTGGTTCTTTAATGTAAAACTACATGTAGAAGCTGAAGCCTTTTAATCCCAGTCAGCATTTCAGGAGGAAAAATATTGTTATTGAAACAAACACACAACAGAAACTATTTCCATGTTTCCACTTTTTCCTCATTTCCAGTTATTCCTGCTACTATTTACCTGCTATCCTCACTAAACCAACTCCAGCTCAGCTGCTTTGTGGCGCCACCGTGCATCACCTCCCACCTGAACTCCGTAACATCGACTCACTTCCATCATTCAAATCACAACTTAAAACTCATCTGTTTAAACTGGCCTTCTCACCTTAATGTTTTTAACTGTCTGCTGCATGATGTTTGTTTTGATGTTTTGTCTTATGTTTTAACTGATTTTAATTGTCTTTTGTGAGGTGACCTTGGGTCTTGAAAGGCGCCTTGAAATAAAATTTATTATTATTATTATTATTATTTTTCTTCTTTTCACACACATAGAACTTTCTGCTCACTGGTTGATCTTTGGCTGCTCCTGATTGGACGTTACCGTCAACCGGTTGCTAAATAGAGGTCTCTTAGCAACCGCTGCTAAACACCAGAAGTAGACGATGCAGATCTGTTATGTCTGGCTGCACAGAAAACATCACTGTGGTCTGAGAACGAGGCGTGGACGTTTTCTCTGATGGTGGCTGGCATTCAAATCCAGAGGGAGATGGAGAGAGAGATTCGAAACAAAAAAAAGGTCTCTGAGCTGAGTGCTCAAAGATACCAGTAGAGTTTAAAATAATGTAGAGAAAGAACCTTTAAAAAGTGACAACCAGACAATCAAGGACCAGAACGGCCGGAGTGGATCCAGCAGAACGGACTATAAGTGGTTCGGTCAAATAGAGGCCATCTCCAGGTGATCTGGACATGATGAAGGAGGACAATGAGAGCTGTATGACTTTAAGCATCTTTTATGTGACATTCCCACTGATGACAAGCTCACTTAGCCAGCAAAGGTTTGTGGACAGTAACACAGTTGTTTGCTTATGCAGACAACAAGCTAGCAAGTTAGCTAACAAGACTGTGTTCTGCTCATATTATGTGTCTGCTGTCTCTTAAATATTAGCTTCTGAGGACTAAACATAAAGTTGGCATGTGGACCACATCTGAAGAGCTTGGCTGGTGGTATTACCGACTGGAAAGTGTTGTTTACAGGCTGCAGTGTCGAGCTGGATGTCGACTGAAGTTGCTTCTGTATTTTTATTCAAGTACCATTTACACATCCAAGGAATCTTCATCTGGATCCTTTAAGGACTCTTCAAGCTCCACCGACACTGCCTCAGCTCCAGCACCACCGGCAGCTCCAACACGACACCACCTGCAGCTCCAACACCGACACCATGTGCACCTGCAACACCGACACCACCTGCAGCTGCAACTCCAACACCGACACCACCTGCAGCTGCAGCTCCAACACCGACACCTGCAGCAGCTTTGTGCTTGTTGTGCTCTGCATCAACAAGCCTCCACTGATCTACACCAATGATTTGACGGCATGCTGAACCTGAAGTTACCTTTGATAATCCATAAACCATTTTCATGGTACACAACCCAAGAGATACTATTAAGAAATATTGGCAGCTTCCATTTTTCTCAAATATAAGAGTATTTCTGACCAGAGTATTTCTGACCATGTTTGTGAATGAATGTATTTATTTATTCCCTCATGTTTTGTTTTTCTATTTAAAGCACATTAAGTTACCCTAAAATAAAAATATGCAACACAAATTCATCTGCCAGTTGCTTGCACATCGGAGGCAGTGTGGGGTTCAGCATAAGGGCTGAAGATCGATCTGCTGACATTAAAAGGCCACCATGACCGTTTTTTCTACTGTGCCACAGCCACCCCATCATCCATTCATCCATCCATCTCTGCACTTAGTTCTGTTCAGGATCACATTAAGAAATGTTATGCTTTACTTGGTTACCTGTCCCTAGCAGTTAGTATTTTATTAACACAGAGTTTTTGAATAAACAGGACTCACTCTGGCCATACTGACTGTACTGGTAGCCGGCAGCTGCCACAGCTGGGTCCATGCTGTAGCTGGTAGTGCTGTACGTGGGGGGGCAGTAAGACTGGGAAGAGGGAAGGCTGTCCACCATCTTGATGGAGGCTTCAGCTGAACGCTGGCTGCAGCTTGCTGAGATGCTGTTGGATGAAGAAGAGTCCAATGTGTTTTGGAGCGGTGACACTGAGAAGTCATGTTGTGGCTGTGAGGAAACACTGCTGGGGTTACTCAGGATGCTCATAACCTGCAAACACAGAGAAAACAGTGCATCAGGATTTTCACCAAAACTCTCCCACCACCACTTTGGTATTTTATTTATTTTCTATTTTATTTTTAACTACAATTTCAAACAAAAAAGGTGAACATTTAACACATAAAATCAAACTTGAAAGGCGGTTTAAACAAAAGTTACGCTTAAAGTGGTGCTGCATTTACTTCTGCTCATATAAGCACAGTTTACTGTCTCCTGCTAGGATTCTCTGTTACCTGCTAAATCATAAGCTGCTCCCAACTGTTTATTAACAGTAATTCTTTTTTTCCTGACGGCTGGCCACAACCTATTGGAAAAACACACAGCACAACCTGGTGGCAGGAGGTGCACATGACACCCTAATCTTACACCTTTCATCAGCCACTTCATCAGCTTCACCTGTTCAACTGCTTGTTAACACAAATATCCAACCAACCAATTACATGGCAGCAACTCAACACATCTAGTCATGTAGACATGATGAAGACGACTTGATGAAGTTCAAACTGAGCATCAGAATGAGGAAGAAAGAGGATTTAAATTACTTTTAATGTGGCATGGTTGTTGGTTTGAGTATTTTAATCTAATCAGCACCAGTTCCAACCAAGATCTGAACACACAACACGTCCATACTTGAAGCAGATGGGCTACAGCAGCAGAAGACCACACCGGGTGTCTCCTGCCAGCTAAGAACAGGAAACTGAGGCTACAATTCACACACACTCACCAACACTGACAATAGAAGATGGAGAAACGTTGCTGGTCTGAATGAGTCTCCATTTCAGCTCCACATTCAGATGCTCGGCTCAGAATCTGCTGGAAACATCATGAAAACATGGATCCATCCTGCCTTGGATCAACGCTTCAGGCTGCTCTGGTGTAATGGTGGGGGGAGGTTTCTTGGTCACTTTGGGCCCCTTAGTACCAACGTGCCTGGTTTAACCAGCACAGCCTACCTGAGTATTGTGCTGACCATGTCCATCCCTTATGACCACAGTGGAGCATCTTCTGATGCTACTTCCAGCAGGATAATGCACCATGTCCCAAAGCTCAGATCATCTCACCTGCTTTCTAGGAACATGCGATGAGTTCACTGGACTCCAACGGCCCTCCACAGCCACCAGATCTCAGTCCAGTAGAGCAGCTTTGGGATGTGGTGGAACGGGAGATTCTCATCATGGATGCAGCCGACAAACCTGCAGCAACTGTGTGATGCTGTCCATGTTAATATGGAGAAAACCCTCTGAGGGAAGGTTTCCCACCACCTGCTTCATCTATCACACCAGGAATTAAGAAGGTTTTGGAGGAAAAGGGGTCCAACCCAGTACAAGTAGGAAGACAATTATTTATTATATTTTTCACCCTTAGCTGAAAAAAGACTCAGAAACGGACTTGAACCCTTATAAATACATTTCCATGAAATATGGGTACTGAGCAGGTGTGTGCGTCAAGGTCATCTCTTGACTTAAAGATAGTGATATCTAAAACACACAGAGAGACAGCATGGAGGATCCGGTGATAAAAATCCATTTCTAAGTGTGTGAGGAGTCTTTAACAGATGCAGAGATGTGTGCAGATGTGATAGGTTTATCTCTACGCCACACAGAACCTCTCCTACAGTCGGCTCTGTTCCTGGCCTACTTTAAGACGCTGTCCCCCACATCTTCCCATTCTCTTTTTTAAATTTAGCATCCAGCTCAGTGCTTAGCTTGAAACTGGGGAAGTAAAGGATGATTGAGGTTTAGATTTATTCTGTACTACATTAATATCAGGTAGTATATGTTGGACTGATGGTGCTTTGTGACATGTTTCATCACACATCACTGCAGCTATTGTGTTTGTATTTGCTTGACTGTGATGTACCTCACAGCGTTGGATTGAGCTTCTGTTGTGGGCGTATAAAGCAACTGGGATTAAGGAATGATACTGAGATGTAGCTCGTATCAGACATGACTTATCACTCGCTTCCTCTTCTCTTGTGCTTGGAATCATAGGAGGGACAGTAATTGCAAAGCATTTTAGGCACATCAGTATTACTGCAGATTATCTGATGCAATCAGAAGTAATGATGAAATCATTTCATGCTACTTTACAAAAGGCTGTAATCCTGAAAATCACAACTTCCCCTTCAGCCAAACGGAAAAAGAAATCCAATTTAATGTCTTGATGAAATATTTAAAATCTTCAAACCAGATGAGTTCAGAACCATGAAGTGAAAGACAAACATCACGGCGCAGCATGACGGCGAGCTTGACGCTATCATTGACAGTTCGATGTTCTTCAGGGGTGTAAATCACAAGCTGGACCATGATACGGTAATATTTCTATTCAGTGGATAACGATCTGTTTGTAGATATCACAAATCTGTTATTACTTTAACCCGTTTGGATTTTTTTTTTCAGTTTGGATCACTTTTAGGAAGAATTTAAAGTGACCAACTGACCCACCTGCCTGGTGGTGTGGTAGTTAGCACTGAGGCCTCACAACAAGGAGACCCCAAATTCCAGCCTCGGCTGGGGGTTAGCATGTTCCCCCGTGTATGCGTGGGTTCTCTCCAGATACTCCAGCTTCCACCCATCATCCAAAAACATGCATGTTGGGTTCATTTGTAAAATATTAACCTTAAAACTAATCTATTATAAATCTACTAGAAAACACATGAAAGTCTATTTACGTCAGCAGGGCCAGCCCAAGGCATCAGCAAACTAAGCAACAGCTGGGGTTCCCACACACCAGAGGGCCCCTAAGGCCCCTAGAAAGTCAAGAGGTTCTTAATTGAAAACAAAAATTTTAAATATAATATTGACTCATTTAAATTAATATAGTATTACATACAAAAAACCTCCATTTCAGACAGTTTCACAGTTCCTACAGGAAAGTCGGTGGATCAATTCCAGCCCCCCCCCCCAACTATATTGCTGAAAGTGTCCTTGAGCCAGGCACTGAACCCCAATCTCTCCACGTATGTGCGTGATAAGTGAGAAGCACTTGGTATTTAACAATAGAAGTGCTGTGTGAGTGTGTGTTAATGTGACATCTCGTGTAAAAGCTTCTTGAAAGGTCAACACTAGGGCTGCAACGATTAGTCGACGTTGTCGACAATAGTCGACAATAGTCGACAATAAAAATAGTCGACAACGAATTTAGCCGTCAACTATTGTCGGCAAAAAAAAAAAAAAAAAAACTACAGAGTGAGACATCGTCTTCTAATCCTATCTCTGCTGAGAGTTGCACAATGCACATGCGCAAAGAGAGGGGAAAAAACTACAGAGTGAGACATCGTCTTCTTTTTTTATCTCTGCTGAGAGTTGCACATGCGCCATAAAGTCCGCTAAGGGAAAAATATGGTGTCGGACCAGGGAGGAAAACCGCGGCGGAGAACGTTAAAAGTCTGGGATAACTTCACGTTAAACTTACAAAATAAATTAAATACATGTGAGATTTATAAAGCGGACCTTGTGTACCACGGAAGTACGTCTGCAACGCTCGAAGATTTAAAGAGGAGGCACGTCGGACTTACTTAACAACCTTATGCAAAATTTCAAAGCTGAAAGTGAAATAAGATCCATTTAATAATCATGAGATACATAATCCGATTGGTCGACTAGTCATTTTAATAGTCGGTGACTAATCGACCATCAGAATAGTCATTAGTTGCAGCCCTAGTCAACACATGACTAGAAAAGTGCTGTATAGGTACAGTCCATTTACCAAATAATGCTCCTGTTGCAGGGCGTGAACCTTTCGTACGGAGCATGCGCTAGTTTGTTGAACCTCGGTGTGATCTAGAATCTCTGAGTTCACTCACATAAGAAGTCAAGGACATGTCAGCTGCAGTTTTAAACTATTTTGCAGTGGTAGAGTTCCTGTTTTGTACTAATAAACCTGGTTAAAATGTTTACTCTAAATGTCTGCTGATATTACGTCCCACTCATACACTCATACATCACTCGACATATTAAAAAGTGTAAATTAGTACCAGAGCATGTTACTGAAACTGGCATAAGATTAAAACCCAAACTGGTATATGTTAGCCAACTACAAATAATGCAGATGAATGGGTGTGTTACATTTACAGTGTATATGTTCAAACATCAGTAATAGTTGAGAACCTGTGGTGCTGTGGTGGTCGGGGGGTCCCCAAAATAAGATTCTGCTAAGGGCCCCATTAACACTGTCCAGTCTACATTACTAGACGGCGACACAAGGACCTGTGAGTGCTTTAGGACGACGGAGGGTCCTACACCAGCACTTAGGGCTGGGCGATTAATCGATAAAATCGATAAATCGAATTTTCCATTTCTGGAGATTTATTTTTTTAAAATCGGGATTTTTTTCCATAGTTAGTTAGCTGCAGACTTAGCCCTCCCTCCACACCAGAACGGTGTTTGTCTGACAGATTTTCAGTAAAGTGACCTTTTACTCACGCCTGGGATTTAGCTGTGCGTATAACTGCAGTGAAAATGCTGTTCTCTATGAGATGCAGAAATCAACTTAACCCACAAACCCTAGTTAAGAGACAACCTTCATCAGGGAATTATTCTGCAGTGGATCCTGTATGATAAGGATCCAGATGAAAGGAGATCATGGATGCAATGTGTCGCATATTTCAATGTAAGATATGAAGTCGTTTATATGGTGGAAAAGCTATGATATTATATGCTTTATTTTTGCTGGCATTCATTTATATAAACAAATAATGTTTTTAATAAGTTTATGTTTTGTAAAGACCAAAGAAAAAAAAAATAGATTAAATCGGAAATCGGATTGGTTATAAAAAATCGGAGATTTTATTTTTAGGTCATATCGCCCAGCCCTACCAGCACTATCACTTATATCACATTCAGTGTCTCAGGAGTGGTGGTGTGTAGCTCTGTGGGGTAAATGTGATGGATAGCTTCCCTTTAGCTGATCTACGGAAGTTTTCCAGCATTTCTATCCTGTCCAGGAGGTTTACAATCCAGCCACTAAATGTAGTTTTATTTAGAGACTCTATCTGGTAAATCCACAATGATCCATGATAACAGCATTATTTATCACATTTCATCATAAAAAACATCACCATCACTTACTAGGTTGCTAAGAGACCTCTATTTAGACCTGGATATGATGATGAAGCCACTTCCTGTCAGACTTTCCACCATCAGAGAGCTTAGATTGACGTGGTAACGTCCATCAGGAGCAGCCAAAGATCAACCAGTGGAGAAGAAAGTTCTATGTGTGTGTGAAAAGAAGAAAAATAATGCTCCTCTATGGCTGGAATAAAGCCAAGAAGAAGTTTCTGATTGCACGGTGGCGCCACAAAGCAGCTGAGCTGGAGTTGGTTTAGTGAGGATACAAGGGTAAATAGTAGCAGAATAACTGGAAATGAGGAAAAAGTGGAAACATGGAAATAGTTTCTGTTGTGTGTTTGTTTCAATAACAATATTTTTTTCTCCTGAAACGCTGACTGGGATTAAAAGGCTTCAGCTTTCTACATGTAGTGTTTACATTAAAGAACAGACGGACCATAAACAGCATTAAATGGTTTGGAGTTTAATGGTTACTGCAGGTTTTTAAACATTACATTATTTTAATATGAGAGTTTCATATTAGTTTGTAGATTAATTCATGTTTTAACTATTTTTGTTAATGACTTTTATTCATATTTGATATTGCCCTTGTAATAAAGATATTAATGCTAATTAAAAATTGTTTACTTTAAGGTGTAAAAAAGTATCTGTATCAATATCTATGAAAAAGAACCACAAACTAATTGGTATTGTACTCCAAAGGAAAAATGTTGTTATTAGCATCTCTAATTTCAGGATTTTACTGCTTGTTTAAAGGTTTAGTCTGGCTACTTTCTGTATGTGTGGTCTCTGAGCTCAGTTGCTGCTCCAGCTAATGAGTCATAAACACCAAACACTAACGGTGAGCAGGTCTTTTTTTCTATATGTGTGTTTCGTTTTCACTAAAGGAGGCGAGGAGAACGTTCTCGTCTTTCCTACACACCTTCCATCAGTGGGAATCATTTAAATTCCTCTGCTTTGCTGGCAGCTTTCAGGACATTTTATTTATTTTTTTAATATAAAGCTCCTTTGCTTTTGCCAAATGTAAGCAGCATCTGTTTTTCAGGCTATTTCTAATTAACATCAACTCCACCCCCCTTCTCCTTGACTTCTCTTCATTATGGGAATGATGTAAATATATGTGCTCATCCTTTCTGATATGTTGACATGGGAGCATGCCAGTTGACAGCATGCCCAGTCAAAGGGCTTAGTGTTGCAAAATTTAATAGCAGTTGAGAATAATACGAGACACTACCTCACTGACAGCTGTTTCTACAGCTCATGGGGAAGGGGGAGCTTTTCTATGATCTTTATATTTGGAGGTCCAGCTGTGGTTTCTCCAACCTAACTCACTGGTTTTTGAAGCATTCATTATGGAGCAGAAGTGTATGTGGTAGAGTTGCATCGTGTGGAGGATGCAGAGGGTGGGGGTTGTAGGAGAGGCCCCCCTCATCCCCATTCCACCTCCTTATCTCGGGCCGACAGTTGTCAGGAATCACGAGCAGAGGCCTGAGTTAGCGAGGCAGGCAGGCAGGCAGGCCTGGGGATATGGATCAAAGAGACAGAGCTGGAGAACCAAAGCAGCTCTGATCCCCCAACACTGAAACCCACTCTACTCTATCCCTGCTCGCTGGCTCTCTCTCCGTCTCTCACCCCAACATCAAATACAGAGTCCAAGAGCTCCGCCATTCAAAGGCAGCCTAAATCTTCCTCTCACAACAAACCCAAGAGGAAATGAGAGCATGGCAGGAGGAGAAATGTGTTCCTCCTCAGCCGTGTGATGTGCTGATAGGCCGGGAGTCAGGACATGATGAAACATCTTCATCTTTAATGGCAGGTCACTCGATAATTCACCGACTGTGTGAGGGAAGAGAGAACTATGCACATCCTGGGGGGTGTGAAGTAAAACTGATCGATCAGCTTAAAAATCAGTTTAAAATAATTTTTAAATACATTTAAATTAAATAACATGAAATAAATTAAAAATACATAAATAAAGTTAATAATAAATTAAACTAATAAATACATTTAATTTAATTTGATTAGTTTTAATTAGATTTAATTTTTATTTAAATTAAATTAAATTATTAAGAAAAAATAGATAAAATTACATTTAAAACATAAATAAGTGAATAAATAAATATATAAATAAATAAAATAAAAATTGAATTCATTTAAAATGTAAAAAAATTGAGAATAAAAAAATATATTTAATTTAATTTGACAAAATTTCTATTTAAATTAATTTAAATTGTTCTCTTGAAAAAAACACTAAAAAGATGTTATTTAAAAAACAAATAATATTAAATTAAAAATACAAATAATTAAATAAATTCAGGATTGTTTAGTGTCTTCCAGGTTTGTATTTAGAAATGCAAACACTGCTACAGGAACGCCATTTCATCTTGTCTCTGTTTCTCGGAGATTCGGAATTGGCAGCAGAATCCATCTCAACATGAAAGTCAACCTTAAATTTATTCCCATTCAATTTGGGAGGACGGAGCAGAGAAAAGGCTTGTGTGAATTACATTCCAAATGCAATAAAGCTGTTTCAAATTGAATTATTGGCTGTCAGACGTACAGCAGCCTTCCTGCAATTTTGAAGAGGGATCTTATGAAATTCGCCCTACATTGTTATCACATGTAAATGCCTGGGAACATGATGAAAGGGTCAACCTCAGTGAAGTCATAATAGAAAAGCTTCAGCTGGGGCTCAGAACAGACTCTTATGGCTATAAACACTCGGAGCAGACATTCACAGCAGACTGATTCCAGGTCAGGAATGAACACCGTTTCAATCAAATGAATTTTCTGAGGCTGGTTTGACTTACATTTGATAGAATTTATGCGGCTGTGCTGAGCTCATAAATGCAGGTGCTGAGAAGATGATAAAGATACCAAAAAAATCCTGCATTTATTATAAGAGAGCATAACACACAACAAATGAAGAATGATAACCTTGTATCATGTGTTCAAAGCAGCCGTTGCCATGGTTGCATTTCACATTTAAATAAAGTAAAGTAGCGCCATCTCCTCCGTATAAATCACACGTTTGATATCCAGGTGGTGCAGATCACACACACCTTGGGTTTGATTCCCGGCTTTGACTCCTTATCATTCCTCCACTCTGCGTCTCAGTGTTTCTTATCTCTCTTATATTAGACTGTTAAAAAGTGTGCTGAGCTCTGCTTGATCTAAAACACGAATCCCACTTAATTATTTTGGTTAGTGATAAAAACTTGTTTTTGTTGATTCAGTGAACCTAAAATCCAGAGAATCCTAGAACCAAGTTTATTATATAAGTTCGTTCAACTGACTTACTTGAATCCCAGCCAAACCACCGTGAAAATGACCACGCACCCGCCCAGAAGGCAGCAGAGCTAGCCCCACCCCCTCCACCCTCTGAAGGGCAGTGCACGGAGAAAAACCCTCCACCACTCAGACATGGTGACTGAGCCGATCAAACAGTGGAATTAAAGTTGTTGATCTACATCTATTGTTGTTGTTTGGTCTCAATACTTCTTGCTGCAGTAACATACCCCCACTGTAGAAACTAGCATATGTGCAAATATACCATAAATACTTTCTTGTCATGCTATATTATCAAGTATCATGTAATATTAACTTCTTCTCAACTAGAACCCAGGGTTCAGCATGAGATCCTGCAGTCCAGAAGATGTTTGCAGACAACAGGAAGCAGCAATGCTAACATGCAGCATAGCAACATGATGGGAGAAACTCAGCTGAAAGACTCCACCAAGCATCAGCATCCAAACCAAACACAGTTCAATCCCCAAGCAGTTATATGGGAATGTAGAAAACCACGAGGCCCTCAGGGTCCATCAGGACTCATAATTTGAAAGGCAGGATAGATAAATTAGAAGGCTTAAGACCAAATCAATCTTGACAACAAACGGGAAGCCAATGCAGCGGTTTTACTCGTCTGGACACATGAAAAAACTGATGTAGTTCAGTCTGTATGAAGGGATTCTTCCATCTGGTCTTACCTGTGGAGAAAGTCCATTGCTGACGGGGTTGACGTGGTTGCTGGGTGCTGCAGAGCTCATGAAGGTGTCGGTGTAGCTGGAGAAGCCATGGCGGTTGGAGGCCAGACCGTAGGCAGAGCTGCTGTCAGAACTGGATAAACCACCCTGGTGCATGGTGGACGGAGGTAGCGGCTGGGGGCGATGAACTGTACCACCAACGTCTGAGGAGCGTCACACAACAGCAGAGGCTGAGCAACAAAAACACGCAAAAGGAGTCTAGAAAACATGTTTACTGCTTCACGTGTTAATGTGCAGTTTTTCTCCTTTAGAAAAAGAGCTTCACTGTGTTACAGGGAGAATTAGACCATACACAGTTAAACAAACAGGACAAGGCATCGCGTTTGCTCATCGAAGAGGTAGATAGTCCAGAATTAAAGCTGTTTGGGTGGCATGTGAAGCTCGACAGAGGTTGTGCTGTCAGGCTGGATTCAGGTGTGAAGTAGTGAAAGGGCTGCAGGGACGTTCAAGCACAGCCACTAAATTCATCTAGTTCTACAGAACTGATAAGGAAACTATTTTCCTTCATCTCTGAAATGACGTTGCAAAAAGCAGGATTTTAAAAGAGGGACAGAAACCCTGTGGAAGTCTGTAAATTCTCCACGCATGAAATGTGCATAATTAATACTTGGATCCAGGAGGATGTTTGGTAATATGCTGTTTTATTACCAATATTCATCTGTTTGTTAATTAGCTAAAAGCATTAGAGGCGGATCCGGTGTTCTAACATTTCATCCTACCCACTGAGACGACCTACCTTAACCTTCTACACACCTCACGAAAGCGTCATTTCAATGTACAGTAAGGACACGCTACCCTCAAAGTCTGTGTTTATGCTCCAGTCTCATAATGAATTTATCCACAAAATGTCTAAGAGCAGCATTTAAAGTGGGCACAGCATTCTGCACAAACAGCTGGCTGGCACTCGTCCATCGAGGAACCTTCAGTAAAATTCTAAAAGCATCATTAAATGCAACTTGCAGCTTATTGAATTTAGCTTTACCACAGCTGCACCACAAGTGGGCAGTGTACAGAGGCGTGCAGTAAGCTTTAAACAATGCGATTTTAACATTATAAGAGCTAAATTTACGTGCCAACATATTTCCTGTGCATACAGTTTACAATACTGTCTCTGAATATCATCGTCATCACTAAGGTCATCCCTGATGACATGACCGAGATGTTTTACTTCACAAGATGAAACGCAAAGTCTCCCAGAAGAAAAGGGGAAAGCTCCCTTCCTGTCCTCTTCAGACCTCACAATCATAACAACAGACTTTTTAGGGTTGAAGCTTATATCAAATTGCTGACCAAAATCTGAGCAGATTCTGAGGAGCTGCTGCAGGCCGGCAGAATAAGGAGACATGACGACTAAGTCATCAGCTTACAAAAGATGGTTAAGAAGCCTCTCTCACCACACAAGAAAACTGATTTTTGATAATTATCTACTACAGGATATTTGTCTGCATTTTTGAAGAACCACATATTTTTATTTTTAGGTTTTAAAATAAAGAAAAACATTAGACTTTTGCAAAAAGAGGACAGACAGACTTTCTTCTACGGGATGTAGATATTTGTGAAAAATTATGTTAAAAAAATGTCCACAGTTTCAAACCTAATGACAAGAAAAATAGATAAAAAGAAATATTCCTAGTATTTTTAGTGTCAATTTTTCATGGAAATTTTATGCAATTATTCCATGAAAAAAACTGAAAAAATGCTAAAAACCTACATTTGTTATTACATCTATATTTAAAAACATTAGCTGGTTCTTTAGCATATTTAGCCATGTATTAAGAAGGTCCAGAGAGCTACTTGCAGCTCCGTGAAAATCGTTTGGTGTGCGCCCAGCATAATACAGTGATGAACTACCAGGGGACAGGTGAAGCAAATGAGCAAATCAAACCAGGTGTACTAATGAACAGGAACACAAAGCTGAATGCAACACACCAGGGACAGAGCTACAAAATAAAACAGGAAACCAGAAAAGACAATGAACCTCAATGACAGTAAGACAAAGCCTTTATTTAACTAGTTTGAGTTTTTCATTCACTAAACTTTCATTAATTTAAACTGTCGAGGCATCCGCACAAATATAGGCTACTGTATGAGGTAGCACGTTATTATGGGGTAATTTTCTATCGAGTCATTCTACCTTCATTAATTTATTCAAAGTTTGATGTTTGAAGGACTTTTCATTTCTTAAGATTGAACCAATATGGTACTTCTGTTGGTTTAAAGATCATTAATCCATAAATATTTAGATAAATTATCTTTAAACTAACTATTTTTGATCGCATACAACTGAATTGTATGAAAAATAGGCTTGTTGTTCTGTTCTGACAGCGTAGCACAGATCGACAGATAAATCTGTTTTGACGAGGTAGCACGTTTCGACAGAACACCGGTATTATGGGTGGGCTCAAGGCCCACCCACTCACAAAGCACGCCCTCTCATCCAAGAACAAGCCTTTTTATTTTAATTTATATACTTTTAAATATAATATTAATTTATTTTTATACTGGTACTAAATTATTATCATCCCAACCCGTTCCTGTTTGTGCTTGTGAGATATTTGAAAATTCTGTATGTTGTTCTGTGTATGTGACCTTTAATCTTCTGGGGTCGATGCATGTTCAGATTACATATCTGATTTAAGACGACGTAACAGCAAGACGCAGCCCCAAAGAGTTGATATTAAAACTTCTAACAACAGTGCAGACTTCAGCCTATAAACCAGTTTTTTAAATTGTGATGATAGACCAATAAAACCAGAGTTATGATCACAAGTGTACAACATTGTTCCCACGTATATTAAGATCAAGTGTGGTGCAGGAATAAATGGTAAAAACTGTCAATTCTAAAGAAAGTGTTTGCAAGCTAGGGGGGGAAAAGCTATAAAAAAACACCTCCTGTTGGTGGAAAATGCATCACATCAACCAATCAGAAAATGAAATGGAAACGTGACATATTTGGTTTCTGAGGAAGAGGAGACGTTGTGGGTGTGACCAAACTGCACCAGAAGCAGATAGAAGTGCTGCCCCCTGGTGGACAGGAGGACTAACACACCCTGGAAATGTCCAGCTTGTGATGTCCTCTTTGATTTCAGGAACTGGTTTCTGGACTGGAACAAATGATTTAAAAGGCATCTTCTGGTGGAAACTGATTGTTTTGTAAATATTTGTAGAAAATTTTTCTGAGACATCAGATGTATTTTGTAAATAGTTGTTTATAACTTTGCTGTTTACTGAATTTGTACAGACATTTTTTAAAATAAACTTGTTATATTTACATTCTAAGTTATAAAAATGGCTCATTAAACATGTTTGTGGTTTTCACACTAAAAGATCAAACTTTCTCCTGCTCAGATTTTATGTTTTCTATGTGATTATAGGGCCAGTGTGTTAATGCAGGAGGTCAGAATGAAAAATGATAGTAAAATCACACGTGAGGTTGTGCTGAAAGAAAGAAACCAAACTTATCTTACTTATTAATTTATGGTATGTGGCGCTCAGTCATTGGCTAGCTTAAGAGAAGTATTAGTACAGACTGATAACTGTGGAGGATGGACATTCGAAAGTAGTTAAATTATACATTAAATTATATATAAGGTGTCATGCTGCAAGAATAAACCACTTGCACTAAAACAAAGGTAAAAAGTATTTTTATTTATAGGTTTCATGCTACCACCTTACTGGTTCGGCCAAATTAGATTAAATTGCTCTGTATGTCCCCCTGGACTGAAATGAGTGTGACACCTCTGGTCTAAATGTTTCCTTCTTTTTCTCTGTGTCGTGAACAGCTGCATGTTGGGTGTTTTCTGCTCTACCTTGGGACAGGGTGGGGTAGCTGGTCTCTGGCAGCTGGTACGTGGGAAGGGCTGGCATCCCTGTGGGAGGAAATCCACTGGGCAGCAGGTGGTTGAATGTTGCTAGCTGATTGGCACCTGCTTGTTTTCGCCACCTGGCTCTTCGATTGCTAAACCACACCTTTAAAAAAGAAGAAAAGCAGGAAAAGTAAGTAAAGCAGAAATGTCTGGTTCCAATCATATATATTATTTCCCAGAGTCGGAGGAAAAGTCTTTCTTCAGATTACGTCACTGTCAATTTGTCAGAGTGGTGCATCATGAGGTTTTAAATTAGCTCATTACTTTGATGCTGAGTGAATCAGAGACATGATGATGTCATTTCATAATCAAACACTACATTCACAGTCTCCTGTCGGGGTCCAGGATGGCAGGTTGTCCTGGTAAGAAGATGGAGTCAAATGCACCGTCCCAGTTTGAGTCATTATCATGATGGGGTTCACACAGGTACTGCTGACTGTGAGGAGACAAGCTCACAAATAATTCAACCCAATGTATTTCAGAAGGTATGGCTGCCTCATGTATGAAGGCTACAGCTCTGTAGCAGAGATGACTCAAGTCAGATTTAAGCCGCATAAACAGTGACTTCAGACTCGACTTGGACTATTGACTTGGACTTGTATAAATCTTTTATTTTTAATGTTTTCTTCCTGATCCCTTCTCTGATTGTCTGCTGGATGTGACTCATATCCCCAAACACAACACTGACTTTATCACATGAACGCAGACTCGTCTACATGCAACAACCGAACCAGTGGCAGCACCGGCACCTGTTGCAGATTCTTCATAAAGGAACAAATAAAAGATCAGCAAACTGCAACGTCTGTGGTGTAAAAATCCAGGACTCCGAATCTACCACATCTACCTTCAAACACACCTGGAGAGGTTAGTCACTGTAATATAAAGCTAATGTTAGCATCTTTGTTAGCAACTAGCTTAGTGCCACAGCAGCATGAATGTTAGCTTGTTACTACCTTTGTGCTAACATGTCAACCCCATTAGCTTTGCTGTTCACTAAATGTGTTCAGAAGAAGAATGAGACATCAGCAGTGTCTACTTAACCTGCTGCGTTGCCATGACCTGCCCCACATAACGTTAAACTTATCATTTTAACTATATTTCATGGACCTGGAAGTTAATGGCGCTTTTACGGGGGCCGCATCTGAAATTTTACTGGCCACATTTTACTGTATATTCCTTTGGCCTTTTTAAAACTAAAAGTGACTTGCAGAAAATGCCTTTTGAAGGTCAGAGAAAGATTACCTGTGCTTTTTATACAAGCTGAGAAATGACAAACCCAACAGCTAAAATATCCTTTTCAACTCAGTAATATACTAATTACCAAGTTTTTATTAAACCATCTCAAAGACAGAAACTCAGAGATAAATATTCACCTGTCAATCAGCAGAAAAAACCTCAACCAGACTCGATTTGTCTGCTATGTCTCACACACTGTAAGCTAAACATGATTTATCATTTGGGCCATTTAGTGCCGTTCACATGAGTTAAAACATAAACTGCACACATACAGACATGAACGCATTTAATGCCTTGAGCCTTTCATCAACCCACTTTCCAAAGCAATCTACCCTCAGTTTGGAGCAAATGAAAACATGTCCTGTAAGTGCAGAAATTCACTTGAAGGTTTCTTTCTCTAGAGGAAAAAAATAATTACAGCAGGTGTTGTCACCTCCAGGTATTTTCAGATGTTAATAAACTAAAAACCTTTTTATAGGACTTTTTAGAGAGTTTACAACCTGCTTTTTAAACAGAATTTATTACTAACAGAACTTTGTAGAAATAACACACAGACCAACAGTGACCAAACCTTTTCTCATCTCATCGTTCTCTCAAGTCTTGGCTTTCAGGAGAAACATTATTGGCATTGAAACAAACACAGAACAAAAACTATTTCCATGTTTCCACTTTTTCCTCATTTCCAGTTATTCCTGCTACTATTTACCTGCTATCCTCACTAAACCAACTCCAGCTCAGCTGCTTTGTGGCGCCACCGTGCATCAGAAACGTCTTCTTGGCTTTATTCCAGCCATAGAGGAGCATTATTTTTCTTCTTTTCACACACACATTGAACTTTCTGCTCACTGGTTGATCTTTGGCTGCTCCTGATTGGACGTTACCGTCAATCTAAGCTCTCTGATTGGTGGAAAGTCTGACAGGAAGTGGCTTCATCATCATGTCCAGGTCTAAATAGAGGTCTCTTAGCAACATAGTAGTGATGGTGATGTTTTTATGGTGAAATGTGATAAATAATGCTGTTATCATGGATCGTTGTGGATTTACCGGATAGAGTCTCTGCATTTAATGGCTGGATTGTAAACCTCCTGGACAGGATAGAAATGCCTAGAAAACTTCTGTAGATCAGCTAAAGAGTAGCTATCCATCACAGTTTACCCTACAGAGCTACACATCACCGCTCCTGAGACACTGATGATGATAGAAGTGGGGAATGGGAGATCTAGAGGAGTTTTAAGGGCTAAAAGGCAGCAACAGGACCAATTTGCTGCACTTCCTTAGCCTCAAACATGCTTTCTAGGTCCGAGAAACTAAGGGTGCTTTCACACTGGTGCTGTTTGGCTTTAAACAAACCCTGGATAACACGATTCACTTGGAGCAATGTGAACACACAAGGTCCTGGCCAATCACTGCCCAAGATTTTTTTCTTCTTTTTCCTTGTTGTGTGGTTGTTTTAGGGAATATCGCCCCCTAGTGAACAGTTGTTGTAACTGCATGAACTCATTCAGGCGAAGCAAACCAAACCAAAGGATGGTGTGAAATTCTGGGGCTTTTCCAGCCTAATTACACCGAGTTCCCCAGACTGTACTGGTGGCAATTCAACCTATGATCAGCACCCTCCTCATCCTCAGGCAAACTTCAAAAATATGGAGGACACTGGAGTCAGATGTCACTTGAGGATGTGTTTGCTAGAGATACTACCAAAACAAAAACGCAAGTGGTTACTTGAGCTAATTCACTCCATCACAATAAATTCAGCCTGGTTAAGACCTGGTTTTGATCAGTTTTGTGGAGAACGAGAGATTAATTAGGGCTAGGATCAAGATACAGAATCTTAGATATTGTGGACATGAAAATGTTATATAGTTTTATATAAATAGCTTTTTTATGACAATAAAAATAGTCTATCAGTCTACTGCAGCAGTTATCCTCCCAATCAATAGAAAATGTGGTTAACATCCAGTCATGCATGAAAAAATTACCACCATCGAGACACAACTTCTGATAAATAACAGATTTACAACCTACACAGCACAGATGGAGCAACGATCCCCCAAACACCAGCAACTTTACCAACAGAGCAAACATCGCACACAACCAGAGACCTCAGCAGTTATCACTGACAGGACTGGCAGCAATAAAAATGTTAACTGAATGCAACCTGATCGCTATTCTGTTATTCTGAGTGTGATCACACACTTCTTCTCTAGTGTTCCTCTTTTACATACTGTAGTTTCAGGAGTTTAGGACTCATATGACTCACTTTTCTACAATGTGTGGCACATGCCGATACTTTCTCATGTTTGTTGTGTGAAAAGACAGCTGATGTCGGACTGTTAGAGGGATTAAACTCTGCTGACATCCAGCTGTATATCCAGTGCAGATGTGGTGATTTTGTAAGTCTTAGTAGAGCGTGACATTGGCCACGCTCATCCCATGAGTCTAAAGTTAAAACCTGCAAACAGCCACATGCAGCTACATTTCTCTTTGTTTCTTTGAGCTTCACACAGTGTTTTTAACTCAATACTTTCTGCAGACATGCAAGAAGGAAACATGTGATCTATCAAGACCACAGAACTTCCAGAATCACAAGTTTAATCACTACATGACTTATTGATTCGATGGATGATTCAATGTTTGACAATATCACAAATTCTTTCACGATACAATTTCTGTTCAATTCAGGATCCAGTGATCAATATGAGACAATATCACATGCTGAATTATCACAATAACCTCCTTTAAATCAAATAACAGAAAGTTTTTGGTTCTTTCAAGAAAAAATTCTATTTGTAGACATTAAATCGGGATATAGCGTAAACTTCCATCTATTTAGAGCTGAATTTTTATAGCTAGTTATAATAACCAAGGTAGTGCAGACTGACTTTATCTTATTTTGCACATCTTTGGATATCCATACTTTCCTTGTGAAATGAAAATAAGTTTTAGTTGTTTAAACACAGAAAATGAAAACAATTCCATATATTAAACATCTTTAAAATGAGTAATGTATCCATATTTGATGGATATTTTCAATACATATGTGACTTAAGTTGCATCACATGCATGGATTTTTTTCTCGTTCTAAAATTCTTGGCATTCACAACCGGCTTTTTATTCAAATCCTCGTTTGTTTGCTGGACAGTCCGCTTCAATTGGGGGTTTGTGAATGTTCAAACAAACTTATTCAGATCGGACTACAAAGCAAAGATTATTGTGGGTTCAGCGCACAGCTTTGTGGGTAAACACAACCAAAACATTAGCATGTGTGGGATGATAGGCGGCTCTGGACGGGAGAAATGTCATGTGGTCAGACGTGGAGGAACTTGGTCTGATCAACCAAAGACCAGGGTCAAAATGGTGGGTCGGAGCAGTGAGTCAAAGTGGTGGGTGGTAGAGCTGGGTTGGAGCGCTGGGTCAAAATGGCTTCCCATACATTACAAAGATGAAAATGGGAACTTTTTCTGTAGTTCATCTGTGAATTTACATTTTCATTCCAGCATTTTCTAGTTTTACTTGATACTGGACACTCAGATCTAAAACTCCTAAACAGCTTCTTCCCCAATCCGTCACAGCATCAGTGCAAAACCTGGTCTTCAGTTTGTCTTGTTAAGATGTTAAACTGGAGAAAATGAGAGTTGAAGAAATTTGACTGGTGTGAAGCCCACCCGAGACAATGAGGAGGAAGAAAAATTCCATCTAGATGCATTTTTTAGTTCTCAAAACGAGGACATGTCTGGGTAAAGATGATATCTGGTCACCCTATGTTTACCCACAATTCCCTGCATTAAACCCACAATGCATCTACTTCCTGTATTTAGTTCACTTATAGCGGAGCCAGATCTACATTTGTAGGTGGACCAGAGTTCCCTTCTTTGATCCGCATCGATGTTCGTTTGTGCATTTACAGCTCTCCAAACGAAACAGACTTTCCGAGCATCTGAACTAGGATTTGAGTCAGAAGAACTGGTGTGAACACATCCTAAAAAAAAAAAAGGAGTTATCCATTATGAATTAATTTCCAATTTTTGGTATGAATGTGACTTTTGGCTAGGCTTCCTCCCACCAATTTTATCGTATCACCATAAAACATGGTCAGTTTCTTGTGTTTAAAAGTTATTGAAAACTTTACCTTTGATGAAAAGTAACATAAGAGGAAGTTATCATATGTTAAATGTCCAGTCTGAAACAATCTTCAGGTGTTTGCTTACTGTGCTCTCATGAACAGATGAACATGTTATTACCCAGTCTGGATAATGAGAACAGCTCCGCTCACGGATGCAGAAACGTGAAACCGACAGCAGCTAGAAAACTGGCCTGAATGCTAGCTAGAGCTAACCTCTCACTTCATGCTGAGCAGTCATTTGGGCAGTAAAAAGAAAGCTAAGAGAGTATTTTGTGTTGATATGTTTGTTAATTAACTCCATCTCAATTAGTTGCTGCTACACAAGCAGCTACAGTTTCCATTAACCTGTCCCTGCACATTAGCAAGCTAGCTTCAGTGGGAGAGTGTACACATCATTTCAATATGTTTTCTGCCTCAGTTTGCTTTTTACCACAATTTTAATGATAAAAAAGAAAGAAGTGATTTTTTGCAGGCTGCAGTAGCTTCATGAGTTACAATCAGCCCTCTGATTGGTCCTTAACACACACTTATGAGTTTAAATAATCATAAGACACTTCCCCGGCATTTGCTTCCCCCAGGAGAAAGATCTTCCTTCTGAAATAATTACAGCCTGTTTGGAGTCATGAGCTTATCTGGCCGTACTAAAGATTAGGAATTAAATTACCTGAAAGGATCATGACAGGTCCACTTTGAGCCTATAAAATATTCATTACCTGCTGTTTAGAAACAAAATTACACAAATCTGATCACTTCATATCACTTTCTCTGTTCCCTAAAACCATATCCACATCTTTTGCTGATTAAAAGAAAAACTAACATATTAAAAAGGCCCCGTATTTCCATTAGATTGGAAGCAGCATCAGCTGACAGTGTTGTGTCTACAGGAGCCTCCTGGTGGTTTTCTGTAAATATCTGCAACAGCAATCTGACAGGTTAACATTTATTATTGCTTTTATAACTGCACAACTCAACCATGCAGCCATATTCATCGTGCTGTTAGCTCAGCAAACCATGCAGCTGACCATTTTCTGATTCCTCAAAGGTGAAACTGCAGGACAATCAGAGCACTCATTCTATCATACTGACTTTAAGTCCCACTCCGTAACTTTCTGATCTCAAAACTCTCCGTTCCACACTCGTTTGATGTCACAGTGACATCTTTTGTGTGCATTTCTCAGCTGAGTTTTACTTTATGCACCGTGTCACATGCTAGCAAGATATTAACACACTGGTCGTTGATTCAGCAAAGAAATGCAGGAAGACATTAACAGAGGAAGAGAGGAAAAGTGAGAAAGAGACAGAACAGGAGATAAGACAAGAGTCAAGAGAAGTCATTTACTGGCTGGGGAGATCTCACGGGACAGGTAGGATGCAAGATGGATGCTGGATTAGCTGTCGATAGGGGTGCGTGCGTCATGGAAAAAATCTGCTAAAGTTCTGTAGTGCATCTTAACATCTTTGGTAAAGCAGAAACCCCAGGAATGAATTTATTATCTATGTTAAAATAAGACCCTGTATTCTTCTAAATGCAACAGTATGACCTCACTGAAACATAATCTAAATCAATTCATGATGTAGAAAGAAAAAGGTCTTAAATGGGCTCTATATAAAGTATATTCAGCCCTATTTCTCTTTATGATAAATATACTGATAGGAGAGGCTGGGCAACATGGAAAAGTACTATCAATATCTTCTATAATTAATCTTAATCTTAATCTTGATCATGATCAACCTGTTCATGTTAAGGTATCCTAACGATGACCTGCAATATAGAACAAATATATTCACAGTAAACTTGTTCATTTGCTTGGTAGCACAAGTAGCTAATCAGCCAATCAAAAGTGGATTTGAGTGACTTTGAATGTGGCATGGTTGTTGGTCTGAGAGTTTTAGAAACTGCCCCAGTCAGAGGAGAATGGGCCCCTTAGTACCAACATGTCCTGGTTTAACCAGCACAGCCTACCTGAGTATTGTTGTTGACCATGTCACACATGCCACAATGGAGCATCTTCTAAATGCACCATGTCACAAAGCTCAGATCATCTCCACCTGCTTTCTAGAACATGGTAAATGGTTTGTATTTATTTAGCCCTTTACTGTACCTGGAATGATACCCAAAGCACTTTACATCAAACTTCACGTTCACCCATTCACACACACATTCATGCACTGATGGCGGAAGCTGCCATGCAAGGCACTCAACCACGACCACAACTTCAGTGTCAATCAATCAATCAATCAATCACTTTATTTGTCCCCCGAGGAGGCAATTGTCTTGCCCAAGGACACCTCAAAATGAACTCAACATGAACAGGATCAAACCGGCAACCCTCGGGTTACAAGACGACCACTCTACCTTGCTGAGCCATGCCGCCCCCAATGACACAATGAGCTCTCTGGACTCCTACGGCCTCCACAGCCACCAGATCTCAGTCCAGTAGAGCAGCTTTGGGATGTGGTGTTTCCAGCAGCTTGTTCAGTCTATCACCAAGAATTAAGGAGGTTCTGGAGGGATAAGGGGATCCAGCCTGATACTAAAAGGTGGACCTTTGCTTTGTTCTGAATGCTTCGGCCTGCATTTGAATGCTGTGGTGATAGCTTTTCTGATGATTGGTGTTCACTAACCAATAAAGTTTTCACATTGCATGAATCTATTCATCATATTTGGCATAGTGGCATAGTGAGGCCATTTTTCTTAACTACTTAAACAGTATGGAAGGATAATACAGTTTATTGCACATCATTGTATTTCTTTTCTTTTTGGGGTTTTCCTGTCTGTTGGCAACCAGCTTAGAGGTGTGGACTGCATACACAACTGGTTCTGTAGATGAATTCACTAAAAATGTCCCAAGCTTATCACAGAGATCAACATAAATTCAATCACAAACTAAAGTTGGGCTCGTTTTATCACCCAACACTACTGATAAGCATATTGAGGACAAAGTGGAACTCATTGAATTTCTCTAGGACACTTTGAGTATAGAGGAGCTTGACTTGGACCACAGCTTCCTCTAAATATTACTGCTCTATGTACTTATAATGATTAACCCTCGAGGCACCTTCCAGGACCAATTATTGTATGACAAGCATCATGCCAACACCCTTTACCTCTGGGCAATTTGGTCCCATTGATTCCAATAATAAACTCATATTTTACACTATACAATATAATCTTCATATATTATAATACATGTATATATTCTGTTTATATATATATAAATATATAAATCAGGGTTTCTCTTGACAAAAAGGACATAAAAACATAAAAATATAAAGTTTTTAATTATATTTTTATGTCTATAGTTAGGTCTAGAGTTGTTGAAAAGATCTGATGTGAAAACAAGTTAAAAAAATAAATATATTTAACTTTTTTGGACACTTTTATAAGAGATACCGTTTTGGTGCCTAGGGTACAAAATGTAAGTTTTTTTAAAGGTGCCTCATGGGCTAAATATGTTTTCCTGAGGAAATCACATTATTGGTTTAAACGCATTTAAGAAGATGGAGTTTTATTTTAGTTGATAGTCCGCTGTGTTGTCAGTACTCTGGCTTTGAAACCAGGGTGTATATATGAAGCTGAAGTAGACAGACAGTGCTGCAGGTACATCGGATGTTGGCAGATGGGGGGACTGGTTTCCATGCTGTGCTGGTTTCTCACTGTCTCAGTGTTCTGGGTGTTGATTGATCCACATTGCTGTTGTGGCTTAAAGCTCCATGAGAAACCAGACTTCCACTATGTGCTGTGAATTTTACAATGAGTGGTGGGAAAAAGGAATTCCAGCCAAGGACTTCATGAGTGAGACATGCCGGAGGAATGCAGCCCCCTCACTGCTGCTGAGCACCTCACAGCTGTTGTTGCAGCTCCAGAGGATTTTCTACACCGAAACTGGGCTATTGTGATTCTGTCAAACGCTAACAGAGACCAAAAGCATGTTCCTTCGCTGAGATGTGAACAGCTGACATGTCTCTTCAGCTGGACTCATTAGAAAAATATGTACTCTGCACTGTATACATCACAACTAGTTGAATGTGGGAATGTTCTCTGTTTGGCTGCACCGTGAATGAGGGTATGCAGTTTTTCAACCAGAACTAATGTCACTTTAAGCATCGTCCCAATTTAAGAAGTTATGGACAGACTAATGGTTTCATGAATGAGTGGATTAAATGGGACAGGCAGTAATGTCAGGGTATTACCTGGACTCTGGCCTCGGTTAGTTTGGTCCGCTGGGCTAGCTCCTCTCTGGTGTATATGTCTGGGTAGTGCGTTCTTTCAAAAGCCTTCTCCAGCTCCTCCAGCTGCTCTGCTGTGAAGGTCGTCCGACTCCTTCGCTGCTTCCTCTTCAGGGGAAGGTCCGGTTCTGATTCCACATCTGACATGTCGTCCATCCGGCTACCTGGAGCCATGGAGGCGACACATTAACAAATGAAATACTGTCCCAGATTCTACAACAATCATAAAGACAGGCTAAAGATAGTTTCCTGCTTTTCACAAAAAGGCTCTTTCATTTATAAAATTTGTTGCCCAACAAATTCTGTCAGTGGCATTTATTCAATTCCACTTAAATAAAATTCCATTTAAAAATACACTCATCACCCATTTTATCAGCTTTGCCTGTTAAACTTCCTGTTAACACAAATATCTAATCAGCCAATCACACGGAAGCAAGCCGACACATCTAGTCATGTAGATGTGGTGAAGACGACTTGATGAAGTTCAAACCGAGCAGGAAGAAAGAGGATCTAAGAAACTTTGAACGTGGCAGGGTTGTTGATCTGAGTATTTACTGAAATTTTCATACACAACCATCTCTGGGGTTTCCAGAGAATGCTCTGAAGAAGAGAAAATATCCAGCGAGCAGCAGTTGTCTGGACCAAAAGATGGAGAAACATTGCCTGGTTGAAGACCACACCGGGTGTCTCCTGCCAGCTAAGAACAGGAAACTGAGGCTACAATTCACACACACTCACCAACACTGGACAATAGAAGATGGAGAAACGTTGCTGGTCTGATGAGTCTCCATTTCAGCTCCACATTCAGATGCTCGGCTCAGAATCTGCTGGAAACATCATGGAAACATGGATCCATCCTGCCTTGGATCAACGCTTCAGGCTGCTGCTGGTGAAATGGTGGAGGGATATTTTTTGCACACTTTGGGCTCCTTAGTACCAACGTGGCCTGGTTTAACCAGCACAGTCTACCTGAGTATTGTTGCTGACCATGTCCATCCCTTTATGACCACAGTGGAGCATCTTCTGATGCTACTTCCAGCAGGATAATGCACCATGTCACAAAGCTCAGATCATCTCCACCTGCTTTCTAGAACATGACGATGAGTTCACTGGACTCCAACGGCCTCCACAGCCACCAGATCTCAGTCCAGTAGTGCAGCTTTGAGAAAGGTTTCCACCACCTGGTTCCATCTATCACACAAAAATGGTGTCCAACCGGATACTAGAAGGTGGACCTTCTAGTGGCAGCCACGAATAAGATGTTTTCTGTTTGATGCTTGCAGTTCCAGCTCAGTAATAACCTAATAAAGTGACTGATGAATGTATGCAGCAATAGAATAGAACAGATTACACTAATAGGAGCAAAGCACATTTAAAGACAGTCAGGGTTTGAATGCAAAATCAGTCAGGTTGCCAACAAAGAGTCAGGAGAAAAGATTTGACCTGTGAAAAAAGTCTTGTGGAGACATTAAACTGCTGCACAGTGAGAAAACAGGCCAGCAGTTATGCAGCTGGATTTGACTCGGCATTAAAAGAGGGACCGAATCGGAGAGCAGAAACAGCTTACCACTCCATCATCAAACAACCCCGTCAGGGTTCTCTCCTTACAGACACAACACAGACGCCCTTCTAAAATGTGACCATTAGTTCAGCGTGGACACTGTCCACAGGCCATGGATTCGTCTGCATGAATCCATCTGGACTGCTTTGTGTGCAGAAGATGCTCCTGTTTGAGAGCCATCAAACTGCTTTAGACAACTACAGGGTCTGCTCTGTAGTTTAATTAAACAAGGAATTATGGGATTAGTGTGCAGCTCCTATTACAGGCCACTGGAAGAATCTCAGGGAGAATATCTCTTTGTGTTCCCCGAGCCACCCCCCCTTTCGAAAGCTGCCACTAGAGAATTCTCACCGGATTACACGTGGCCGCAGGACAAGCTGTTGCATTAATTAAATCAATTCTTTTAAAATTTACTCCCTGCGAAGATTTGTATTCCTAAGAAAACAAACATATTTAGAAACTTGCACATCAGAAAGCCTCAACACACACTGTATGGCTTGTTTTTTTCTTTTTGCTGGTAGGTTGGTGGACAGATGGGGTTGGGGGATTGTTGCAAAGCAATTTTGCTCTAATGCAGCGTGACAACACTTGAGGCTGTTGCAGTGGGCTGGGATCAGTTTCCAAAAGGCACCTCAGAGTCCCCGGGGTGCTGCTGCGAAAGGATGGACTCTATTTGTTTTCTCTCCAGAAGCTGCAGGATTTAGGGCAGGAGAGAGAGGGGCAGAGGTGGGAGCAGGAGAGGGAAGTAAGTGAAATGAGCCCCATATCTCTGACTCTTCCTCACAGTCTTTGTGAGTCCATTTTGCATAAATTTGGCCTCCGCCTAAAAAAAAAAAAATGGCCCTGAGGCTTGCTGATTTTTTTTGTTTTTTTTCCCTTTGAATCACCCAAAGCAGTAACATCATTTCTCCTCTTTGTATTTTAGAATTGATCATTTTATTTACTGTAGAGAAGGAAGAATCTTCCGTCTCTAGCAATATACAGTTAATACACTACATGTGTCATGATACATAGATTCAATGATTAACCAGCCAATAGCATCGATCCATGATGAAAACACAGATCAATACCAGAATCACGTCAAGTCAAGTCAACTTTATTTATAAAGCACTATAATAATATGTACCAACAAGCGTAAACATGGTTTGAAAAATGGTTTGAAAGCAGGAGAATAAAAATGGGTTTTCAAACTGGTTTGAAACATTTGAACTGGTCTGAGGTCTTAAAGATGCATTACGCAACTTTCCAGCCTTCAAACTCTGCGTTCTGGACTTGTTTGATGGCGCGGTGAACAGCTGCAGCCGAGACAGTGAATTCTGTTGGTAGCGTTGTGGTTTGTTAAATTTTAGACTGTTTACTGTCATTAGTACTTTGTATGTACTTTTATCTCTTCCAGGGACTGCAGATGAAAAATAGCCATTTGGCTAACTCTGGTACATTTACAGTAATGTCTAATGTGTCCATCAAATACATCAGTCAAATAAAATAAAACAAAGGGACCGACACACACCTGAGTACAGACTTTTACAATAAGACTTGACATAATTAACTTTCTTTTTTCACAAGCTGTCATGACTTTGAACAATGTACTCTGAAATGTTTCAGACATACATTTTACTGTTTAAGTTACTTTTACTGCTATTTATTTATACAGTGTTTTATACAGTGTTTTTTTTTAGTGATTTAGTGTTTTTATTGTTCTTAGTATTAAGCGTTTTAGGATGTGTCTGTGTGTTGTATTCTTAGGCTTGTGGTTTGTCTGTTAAATGTGACAATGCACTTTGTGTTTCTTGCAACTGTTGTTTTCCAATGTGGTTTCCTTCTGCAAATGGCAAATAAACTAAACTAAACTTCTCCAAGTCAGAGATGGAAAGAAAAGGCTTGACCTCAGAGAGGATTCTAGGCTGGAAGAAGCTGTTTATCAAATAAAAAGGCTTTAATCAAAAATGACTCCAGGATTTCTGACAAAAGCTTTGTTATAAGGGAGTAAGGGGCCAAGATCAATCCAGGGCCGTCCAGGACTTTATAACCTCCCTGTTATATATTATAGCTTCACATTTTACTTTTTTATGTATGAAATGCACTATACAAACAAACTTGCTTTGCCATGTTTAATTGATTTAAAAAAAGAAAATTGAAATAATTCCACTTGTTCTTTATAAAGAATGTCTTATAGGTGATTACTCTGTCAATGTTTAATCAATATCTACAATATGCCATTGATCCATGTGCTGATACACTCCGAACAGTGTAAAAACAATACAGAGAAAATTATATTTCAGGTATTTTATCAGGAAAACAGAGTCACTCTGGCTGAAGTGGTGCGTTCAATGACGAGCAAACAGTGGGAAAAATAACCCCTCATCAGAAAGAGGACAAGCTACAACAGGATATGATGTGAGGACGACATTGTTTTGCTCTAATAAATTCATCGGCTGTTTCCAAAGCTTTGTTCAAGTGGTCAGAGTCTATTCATCTAAACTGAAAGCAGGCGCTGGAACTAATATGATTTTCAGAATGACCCCTAATTAGTTTCACACAGCTCTCCGGAGTTGTGTCAGTCTTTATCCCCTTGTCTTGGTCAAAGTTTGGTCCAGTGTTGTTGGTATTCTCCAGCAGAAGCCACAGTTTCCACCCTGCAGGCCTCATATCGCTCAGCTGGCGACGCATCACCGAGCAGTCATACGATGACTAGCGTCTCTAGCTAGCGTCTTCTGGTGCCATACGCACACATTTCTTTTAGGTTTTTACTCACATTTTGTCTTTTCCTTTGACAGTTAGTGCAGATCCTTGTAAATTCTAAGCTGTGAGGTAATAAAAGAGGAAAATGGGTCTGCAGGGAGGATACTGTCCAGGTTCAGCTGTTATTAAGTTAAAACTATGTCCCGTTTTAACCCAACAACGAAATCCTGGGTTCGGTTCGAACTGGACTGTTAGATTTGTTTGTTTGTTTGTTTTTGAGGAACAGGGTGTGTGTTTGTGATAAGAGATGGCACGCCAGTCGAGGGATCTAGCAGAGACAAAGATGAAGTCCAGGTTTAGCCCCTCTATCGGCTGTAGGCGTCTGGCTCATTACCATAATCTCCACTTTCCATTACCAGCTGGAGAGAAGAGGTGACCCTCCTCCTCTTCCTCCGCTGATCCTCCAGCCTTTCTAACTTCATCTCCCTCCATCCAGGGTATCCGCATGCTGCTGACCTCCAAAGCCAGCGCAGAGCTACTGCTGTTCAGGTTCTTACCACGGCTACATGGACTGATGAACTCCTTCATTTCACATCCAGTCTACATGATTACAGCTCTGCTGTGGGAGGACAGACCTGAAGAGCAAACACCTGCACAGAGTAAAGTGGGCTGCAAAGACCTGTCCACAGGACCCAACTGAACCAGTTTCATGAGTCTGTGGTTCAAATGGCTCGATATTTAAAGTCTGTATTGATGCTGCTGGTTGTTGATGACTGAATCGATGATGCATTGTTGTACCCCTAACTGGTGCTGCATAGCAAGAAAATCCCAGACCTCCAGACCACCAACTTTGGGAGTCAGGTTTCAGCTCGTTTGCAGGTGTGGACATAATGGGAACACCTGACTGAACAGAGAAGAAAATCGATTATTCAGTTATCAGCCCATCCTCCGTAGAACCAGCTCCCGGTCTGGCCTCAGAAAGTAAAACCGTATAACTTAGAAATATTTCTGGATTCATCTTTTTTCCACACATCACCAACCTTCAGATAAAAGTCAAAGCTAGATCAGCTTTTTCCTGCAATAAAGCTTCATTTACCGACTCAGAGAAATGCTTCATCAAGACGAAAATACGGTGACATCATCTACAAAATGGCATCAAACGCTGCTCTCAGTAACCTACAAACTTCTCATCTCGTATCTATTCACTTTGCCGCTAACGCACCCTCTCACGCTCACCACTATAATCTTTACAGATCGGTGGGTCGACCCCCCCACACACACATGCTCCGTGGCTCCATCACTGGCTTCACTTTCTCTATAAAACAATCCTCAGCCTGACACCACCTAACATCTTGTTATCTTACATATCGCACCAGGTCAAGTGAATAGATGCATTTCTTTATTTCTCTACTATTCTAAATCCTTTCATTTTGCTGCAGCAAACTGGACTATTTACAAAATGCCCTTAAACTCACAATGACGTCTCTCACCCTTTAAACTGCAACAGATTAAACTGATCATTGCTCCTGATAATCATCCCTTATCACTCCTGCATGCACACCTTTTTCTCCTTCCCTGTTAATTCTACTGTGACACATTTTCTTCTTACTCTTGTCATTTTCATGTCCGTTAATCGACATGCTTGTTTTTCAGAGGATCACAGTTTTTGCTTTGTTTGTCTTTTTCTCTCAACTTGAGCCTCCTGACCAGGTCATGTTAGCATTTTACCTGGTAAAATAAAGGTCAAATAAAATAAAGAAGCTTCAAACTTTCCTTTTGATAAAGTTTAAAGTCAGAGCTAGCTTGGTGACCTTTAGCCATCCCTATCCCATGATGCATTGCACACTTTTTCATTGCTCTTTAGTCTCCATGTAGAAATATCTGACATTGTTGTCATTAATTTGTGTTTCTCTTCTTCTCTCTCAGCAGACTACGCAAACAGAGAGAGAGAGAACAAACTCCCAGAAGTGGAACTACAATCACATCTACTGATTCCCATGGAGAGCAGCTTTGGGTGGAGGTGTGTGTGAATAGATGAGGGCAGAATAAGGTGGAGGGGTGCTGGCAGTGGATCTTTTACGCATCTTGTCATGGCTCTGAAGGCTCTTTACAGGCCTCTTTCTGGTTAGCTGGTCATACAAAGTGGGCTCATCTTAAACAACAGAGGCCTCCCGGCGAGGCAGACCCCTCAGGGGGGCGCTGGCCGTGAAAGGGCACAAGCAGCCTCGTCACCCTCGGCAAGACTTCAGTAAACACATCCAGAGAGAGTCAGCCATGCGGAGTACTGCTGCATATTTACGAATTAAAGAGGTCAAATGGCACTAAGTATGGAAGCCCACTCCCCCCACTGGCAAATTAAAATATAGCCAAAGTAGCACATAATATAAGAGAGAAGTAAAAAATACGAGATTAAAAGTTATAATTATAAGGTTTTATCAGAATTATTACATAAAAAGTAAAAATGAGGAGATTTAGTTATGATTATGAAATAAAAAGTCATAGTTATGAAATTTTGTCACAATTATATATGAAGTCATAATTATTAGATATAAAGTCAGTTATGAGATTTTGTTTTAATCATTGGATAAAAAGTTAAAATAATGAGATAAAACGTCATTATGAGATTAAATTAATATATGACTTTTTGTCTGACTTTAAAGCTCATTATCATGACTTTAAATAATTATGAAATAGTTTCTTAATATTTTGAATTTACAAATGGAGGCGTGAGCTTCCGTACATGGGTGGAGCAGGGAGATGGGGAGGTCAATGAACAGTAATAATTAGCAGCACATGCTAATCATTCAGTCAAGATAATGTGAAACTGAAAATGTTTTCTGTGGATGAACAATGTGAAGTTGCTCCTAAATGTTTTAATGATTTATTTTGCAACCAGGTTTCCTGTAATATCCACCTTTTAATGTATGCTGGACTGACTTGGATTTGACTTTCAGGTTGTTATGTTTGCATCAACTATTTGAGTGCCAAGCCAAAAATGTTTAAAAAATTATTCAGAGAACACAAAAGAAAGTAAAATAAATCTGCCAGTTGGCATCAGGACCCACCCTGTCAACAAAGGCCTGGAATACTGGCACAGAAGAGGCAAACAGAGGCGAAGCAGAGACGAGGCCTGCAACGCCATCGCTGCCTCTGCACACGCTCCCATTCACACACATCAGCATTGTTCCTGTCTTTGTTCCAATTCAGCTTCAGCACAATAGTATTTAGTCACAATAAATGAATAAAAAGTGTATAGTAAGCATGCATGGAGCGTGTGCAGTGTAGGCAGTTTTTAAGTTGTGAGTTAAAATATTTGCCAACAGATTTAAAAACTAGTCTCTGCTAGAAAAAAGTGACTTGAAAGATTGCAAATGTAGTTGTTCTCTGCAAAAGAAAATACTTGAGTGCATCCAGAAACATATGGTCTCACTGAAAGCTATAGGAGCACAAACTACGCAGAACTGGCACTGAACTCAATCCAGCCCACAAAAGATGCTAGCTTTATCGGAGCATTATGTCTTAGCAAACTGCTAATAATGCAAAGTCTTTATCTCCTTTCCACCCCAGGCACTGCAATGCATGTGTCTTTTTTAGAAGATAAAAAATAGCCATAAACAAAAATTGCCCACTGTCAATATAAATACTGATAGAGATTAGAGCTGGGAGCAAATATAATAATAAGAGGCATTCTTAAGATATACTTGACACAGCAAAGCCCTCAGTGGACAGCTGCAGGCTTAAGTAAAGCAATTGCAGAAAGTTTTTAAGACTGGTGGTATAATCTTTTTGTGGAAGAAAGTAGATTAAAAATCAGAGCAGTGCAAAGAAAATGAAGTGATTTGTGCTTGTTTCCCAGCTTTACAGATTTTGGTCAAAGGCAGTGAAAAGCAGCCTGACGAGTCTATAAGAGATGGAGGAAAAGGTGAGCCTTTCATCTCTGTCGATGGCACATTTTCCTTTAGCATGTTTCAGTTGCACCTAGACTTTTTTAAGCCTCGTATGTAAATAATACGTGATATTACATCTTATATCTTACTTCAAATGATTATAGTTGACAGAAAAGCTAACACACTTCAAATGATTGGAAAAAAGTTAAAGCAGTTATAACCTCTGACAGTATTTTATTATTTTGGCCCAAATGACATCGTGATTGGTTAGACATGCTGTGTGTGTAAAGTGTGCTGCCCATCGCCCCTTATATCTTTAGGATGAGAGACTGAATTGAAGACCAGATTCAAAGCAAGCTGTTAGTTTCTTTAGCTAGGCTATTCTTTTTTAATTAGCTTGTATGAACACAGTTATTATAAAAATAGTCTTCAGAACCTCTTAAGCTTGGTGTTTGTGCACAAACTATCATACTGCATCTCAATCACGTTTACCTCCTCTACTAAAGCGCTTTGAGCCTTATTACCTCAATACAAAGCATTTAGCTGCTGAACTCAAGGTATGCAGTATCACTGCAGCGGGTGCTAGCATTAGCAGCTAACTCTGCTAAGCTACACTCGGCCAGGCGTTCAAACACAAACTGAGTAATTCTACCTGGAAACCACTAAATAACTCTCTTATAAAATGAACAGCATTTGACCAGTTTAGTGGTAGAGGATGTGAGGTTAGCAGAGATTTTACTGTTAGCATCTACAGATAGCATTATGTTGTGCTAATCACTGGATCAGTTAGCAATAACAGTAAGTTCAGTGTTACTACATACATCAGTGACTTATGCCATTTGTGCTATTTTATATAATTTAACAGTTAAAATTGACTCCTATAAATAATTTAGATTGATTAATCCCAGTCTGTCGTCAATAACGGATCACCTGACAGCAAAGATACTGTAAAGTACCCTCGAGCCGGCTATTAGAAGAAATAGTACTTTAACATATTACTTTATGCACAAAGCTGTTTTTTTAGTGTTTATCTGAAGTGACACTGGGTCGAGTTATCTGTCCCACAGGTTTAATGGATTAAAGTAGCTGTTGGATATGAGGGTGAACAGCAGCACAGAGACAGTGGATAAGTGATCTGGTTTCCAGTAGAAGCTGAGAATCTATTCGTACAGCTTTCTGCTAGCCCAGAAAATAAATAAATCACACTAGATTTTCCAGGATAGATGGGATAAAGAACTAAAAATGGAGTATCTTATGTTTATAAGTACCATGAAATGATATTGGCTTTTTGGATTTGCTGTTGGTGGTGTTGATGTTCACCACCAATTTCTAAGTAGGTCTGAAACACAGATATCACTATTCTATGTCCTGCCAACAGTATGACATCGCCAGGCCTAACAGAGGCTGAAAATGAGCAGTAAATGTTTTTTATAACCTCCTGGCTGAGAGATGCTGAACAAAATAAACTGCTTGATTCCTGCTAAGATTTGAGAGGGGAGACTCAGTTTGCTGAAGCCCAGATGTCAGCATCCTTCAACACAGGAACCATACAAACCCATACAGATGTTTGAAACCTGTCAGCTGCTTCATCCAACACCCCTCATGACCTTCCTCCTAACTTGTACTGAGGAAAGTATAGCCAATATATTGCATTTGATTCTCCAGGAAAATAAATCCTTTTGCTTTAAACCACATGTTAGGTGATCTTTGAATGGAGAAAAGGTGACTTCTTGACAAAATATTGTAAATTAAATCTCTTCCCTTTTATGATATCATACATGCAGTTCTGATAAAAGGTTTGCTACTAGATTCCTTTAAGCCTTCAGGTTAAACACATTCACTCCTTCACATAACATTAAGGATATAGTACCCTGAAAATTGTTAACTAGAGGTGCAATGTGTTTTGTTCAGGGTTGGTGTGTCTGTGTACATCTATTTACATGTATGCAGCATTTTGTATTGTGCATATAACATTTGAAATAGCCAGATCCTACTGCCCTGAAGTGGTGAGGAAGAAGGACCTAATGCAGGATGTCGAGGCAGGAGGAAGGCGGGTGTAGAAATTTAGGAATCATTTGATGAAACTAAAAGTGCTGCAATAGCAGGATAATAAACAAGAGCCACAACTACACAACTAGTGACAAGAGTGGTGGTGCAAAATGCATAAGTATGTAGAAAACGGTTTAAAAAAAAAAGAAAAAAACTTGAACAAAACTATAAAAGTGTCTTTTAGGAGGAAACACAATGTCATGTTAAACACTGATATTTGCTGCCCTTCCAGGCCCAAGCTGCACAATGAGCTTCCACTGCAGCTTTAAGCCCCTCAACAAGACAAACCACCATTCATTTAAATTCACTTTACAATAATGCAAAACCCGACATGAAACATGGATGTGCACATCAGCTCATCAATAAAATATAATAAAATATTCATATTGGCTCCATTTATAGGTCTCTGTTACAACACCCCTTCAAAGTATCTACACATGGTGCATGCCATGCCACCTCTTTATAAGAGCTTTTGGACTTTCACCATTCTGGTTTAAATACCTGAAGGGAAAACAGGAAACATGCAGTAACTCCAGTCTCTATAAAATCTTTCATATTAAACTTTGCTGTTGCATGTTGCTGAATGTTGTCACCTGTTGGTAAACCCCACTTTCACAGGGTAACGCCACACAGGTGCTAACAGTACATCTTAAATGGTGCACAGTTCCAGAAACACAAGTTACACAATTAAATAAGCCGGCAGATGTTAAAATAAGATGGAAATGTTGTAGCTGTGCATGTAAACGATGTGCAGCCTGTTTATTAGAAGGCATGAGCTACACCACGGATCACCAACACCAGACCAGCATCCTGCAGGATTTTATTTTATTCTATTTGGTTTATTTGTCAGGGACAAAGAATACACAGGGAAAAGATGCTCTGTGTAATTTCTATCTGCAGTCCATGTGGCAGGTAGAAAGAAAATAAAAAATCTAACACACATGAGAAAAAAATAAAACTAGAAAATGATTGTGGCTATGACTGCTATTGGCAGCTTGTTTTTCAGGGTTTATTTCATGTTAGGACACTTAACCAACCAATGGCTCAGACCTTTTATCACATTACTGGCAAGTTATTACATTATTTGCTTTATTACATTTTAAATGTAATTTAAATTATGACATCGTTGGTACCTACAGCTCCATTCAGGAACAGAGATCAACTCTAAACAAAATGCTGTTAGACTGAGAGAAACTTACTTTAATAATCACACAGTTTTTACGTTTATCTCTGCAGTAAAAGAATTTCAGCTAAACAGGGAAACCTCCAAAACCTGCAGGACTGCAGCCCTCCAGGCCCAGCTTGTCCACCCCGGCGCTATCTACGAGTAATCCAGGAAGTATTTATGCATGAACACATCAACGCTGGAATAATTTCAGACACAAGCGTTGATTTCTGTTAAACTTTTAGAGATGAATTCAAAGAAATTTGGTTTGCTTAAATAAAACATTTAGATTTAATGCAAAGAGAATAAACGGATCGGATGTAATCTGATTACATTTGACCAACAGACATTAGATGTGTTCAGTTAACATCTTGAATTAATTGTGTGGAAATTACACAGTGGAAATTGTTTGTTTTTTAGTGCTTTTTGACCAACTTGTGGATTAATCTGAATTGATTTTTATTATTTCTCTGTAGACTTCTCTAGAGGAAATCATGAGGAAAGTCAAAGTTGAATGAATGAATGAATGAATGAATGAATGAATGAATGAATGAATGAACAAATTTATTTCGAACAAAAAATAAAAAATATAAAATAAAAATATGTTTCAAAACAAGAGAAAACTATTCTTTAGAAAACCAAAACACATTGCTTGTACAAATCAAAATGTTAACAGGTTCGAAAAAGGAGTGGGAAGAAGTATACACTTTTTGTTACTCCCACCCCTTCCTAGTCATCTTTTGTTGTGACGTTATATGTTTACATATTACCAATATTCTTATCAATATAACTTTTACTATGCATCCACTTTTATTGACATATAACACATAAAATAATTTCTCTTCCATATATATTTGTATACACACATACATATTCAGACTACCAGTTTATCACATAATAATATATCACCTCATATATAATACAGTATAGCTATGTTTATCCCTCCTCTTCCATGTATGTTACTAGAATTAATTCCTTATACCTTTTTTTAAATATATTTATGTTTAGGCTCTGTTTTAACCTATCATCCAAGCTATTCCAAAAATTCACCCCACAGTTTGATATGCACATACTTTTCAGTGTTGTTCTTACTTTATGTTTTTTAAAATTTAGATCTCCCCTTAGATTGTAACCCCCTTCCCTATCGGTGAATCTGTCCAGAATGTTTCTTGGTAATAATCTATTCCTTGCTTTATACATTATTTGAGTAGTTTTAAATTTAATCAAATCCATAAATTTCATTGCATGTGATCTAATAAAAAGTTGGTTAGTATGTTCCCTAAATCCTGTTTTGTTTATTGCCCTTATTGCTCTTTTTTGCATTGTGCATATCGGCTGTAGGGTGCTTTTATAGGTATTTCCCCAGACTTCCACACAGTATGTTAAATATGGTAAAAACAATGAAGAATAGAGAATATGCAATGATTTCTGATCCAACATGTGACTACTTTTCCTAAATATTGCAGTGCATTTTGCTAGTTTTGTTCTTATGTGGCTTACATGTGGCTTCCAGCAGATTTTGTGGTCCAGAAGTACACCAAGAAATTTAATTTCATTTACTTTTTCTATTTTCATATTGTCAATTATGAGTTCTACATGTGAATCAATAAATTTATGTCCGAATATTATAATCTTTGTTTTACTCAAATTTAAGGATAATTTATTTTTATCAAACCACAGTTTCAATTTGTTTATTTCTTTTGTCATCTCCCCCAAAATCTGCTGCAAATTATCCCCAGAATGAAAAACACTTGTGTCATCTGCAAATAAAATAACTTTAAGTAACTCTGATACTTTACATATATCATTGATGTAGATGATGAATAGTTTTGGACCCAACACTGACCCCTGCGGCACCCCACATGTAATATCCATACACTTTGATTTATGTTCCCCAAGTTGAACAAACTGTTTCCTGTCCTTTAAATAGCTCATTACCCATCTCAGCCCCACCCCCCTTATCCCATACCTCTCCAGTTTACTTAACAATATGTTGTGATCTATGGTATCGAAGGCCTTCTTGAGATCTAAAAATACTCCCACAGCTATTTTTTTATTATCAATACAGTCAGTGATTTCTTCAGTTAATTCCATCAGTGCCAGTGATGTTGATCTGTCCTTTCTAAATCCATACTGGGTTTCTGAAAGTAAGTTATGTTTTTCTATGAATTTATTCAGTCTCTCTGCAAATAGTTTTTCAAGAATCTTGGCAAATTGCGGGAGAAGAGAAACAGGTCTGTAATTGGTAAAATGATGTTTATCTCCATTTTTAAACAATGGAATTACTTTAGCCAGTTTCATTGAATTGGGAAATGTACCTGATTGAAGAGACAAGTTACAGATGTAGGTGAATGGTTTTACAATTTCATTAATTACAGTCTTCACTGTTGTCATATCAATATCGTTCCAGTCTGTTGAGGTTTTATTTTTACAATTTCCTACTATTTTAATTATTTCTCTTTCATCAAGTGCTTCCAAAAAAATTGTACTTGGATTTCTCTCCACCATATACTCTACATCTCCCATTTCAACTGAATCTGGTTCCTTTATTTTTTTGGCTAATTCTGATCCCACCGTTACAAAAAAATGGTTAAAACCATTCGCCACATCAACCATATTATGAATAGTCCTGTCCTCAACAGTGTAGTATTCTGGGTAATTTATATTTTTGGAACTTCTTCTCACAATGCCATTTAGAATATTCCATAAACCTTTAATGTTATTTTTATTTTTTTCTAATAGTTTATCATAATATTCTTTCTTACAATTCTTCGTGATATTAGTTAGTTTATTTTTATATTTCTTATATTTTTCTTCAGCTTCTAATGTCCTCTTTTTTAGAAATATCCTATATAACTTGTTTTTCTTCTTACATGCTTTTTGCAGCCCCTTTGTGATCCACGGACTGTTTTTATGTCTATCTGTATACCTACATGTTTTTACAGGACAATTTTTATTATATAACAATTTAAATATTTCTAAAAACTTCTCATATGCTTTATTGGTATCTTTTTCTTCATAGATGATATCCCAGTTCTGTAATGATAAATCAGTTTTTAATGCAATCATGGCTTCTTCAGTTTTTAATCTAAAATATCTACATTTATTAACATTCTCTTTCTTTCTGCAGTTATAATCATGCAAGGCAAAAACAGGTAAATGGTCACTGATGTCTGTTAGAAAAAGTCCGCTTTCTGTATTGTTTTCCAGTGTGTTTGTAAATATGTTGTCTATTAGAGTTGCACAGTGGGATGTGATCCTGCTTGGTTTGGTGATTGTTGGATACAACCCTATGCTAAACATCAAGTTTATAAAATCTTCCGTCCCTTTATGCTTCCTTGGATTCAACAGATCAATGTTAAGATCACCACAAATGTACAGTACTTTTTGTATTATTGCTTTTGTAAACATGCTTTCCATCCAATCCTTGAATACATCAATATTTGAACCAGGTGATCTATATATACAGCTGACCAATATATTCTTCATTTTTTCCAGACAGATTTCTATTGTTATACACTCAAGTAATTCATCCACATTTTCAGTCATATTTTCAATAACTTTATATTTTAAACCATTTTCCACATATATTGCCACTCCTCCTCCATTTTGGTTTCTCCTATTTATATAATTAAATTCGTAACCATCTAGTTCAAAATCTTCTGATCCTGTTTCATTCTTAATCCAAGTTTCTGTGACAGTTATAATGCTGAATGGAGTACTGAAAGTTATTATTAAAACTTATTACATTAGTTTATTAAAACGTGTGTGTTGGGGTGTAACATCCTGAAGCCACAGCATGCAAACAAACCTGTGATGGTTGGTATTTAACTTTATTACATTTGATAATAAAGAGAAAATATCTGGTGTTTTGGTTTAACAGCATGAAATCTTTGGGAAACATTACGTTCCCAACACCTGCTGCTTGGATTGACTGCGGGGTTCTGAGTTTTATTTGCACCCGACAGCAGTTACAAAACCAGACCTGGACTGCAGCAGCATTTCCCAGTTTAGCTGCAAATGCATTGAAAGCAGGAACACTGCAAATGCCGATCTGCGGAGAAGCTTTCCTTTCAGCGTTTAGCTGTTGTCTGGTCCAATCGTGTCACTTTGAGGGAGTCTATTCAGAGGTATTCAAGCATCTGCCTTTAGGCCACAATGGCCGCCACTTTATAAACTGTCAGCCTGCTCGCCTCAAGCCTTTGGTTCATATTGTTTCCTTTCTTTAAAAGAAACCTGGAGGAGTTCATCAACTCCTTCAATGCTAAATGCAGCCACAAAATAACAGACTACCCTCCTTTTTTCCTGCTTCTTTATCAGAAGCAGACTTCGGTGCATTTATTTGTCCTCTGCAGCAACTCTGACAGCAAAAAAATTAAAACCAACTAGTTTAACACATAAAAACCTGATGTGAGATATTTATCACATACAGTTTCTGAGACATTTTGCTTCAATTTATGGTATAAACTTTGCTTAAAATCCTGTTGAACACAATCTGATACTTGTTTTCTGTCCCCTAATAGATACCCAGAAGCAGAAAACTGCATTATAATATTTTTAAACTACATGGTAATAAATGGTAGATAACCCCCCAAAAAATGTTTTTTTTTTGTCACATTTTGTTAAAAGGCCAAATAAAGACCTCATATATAAAAAAAATTGGGTTTTTCTTACCATTTTATCATGGGTCGGGCCTTTATGGGTTACAGTGAGGCTTTTTAAAAACAGTCAAATCAAATTAATTTCTCATTTATTCTTACCAATATCAGGAACTATGATCAAGTCCATGAAAAGCATAAATTTGTATTTGGAAATGTATTAATTTATAACCATAAACAGGTTTTATCTGCAGTATGTCTGCAAACACACACAGGCTTCATTTTAGCTGCAATCTGGTCCCATAATAAGAAAATATTAAAGGATATTTAATAAAATATGCTCCAGTAACACGATCCCAGACACAAGTTTCACTGTTAAACGTTACAGAAATGAAGCTAAGACGACATCTGGCCTGAAAAATTATTTACACTTACTGGAGAGCCTGAATGTGATGATGGACATTGTTGTTTCCCATAATGCAATGCAAACTGAAACCAGGGAATCACAAGGCCATCAGGCTCAGATTACACCACAAATCACAAAGTCTGCTCTTCTCTTTTTAAAAAATACATTTTAATTTATTTATAAATTTCTGTCATATGTTTAAAAATTGCTGTGTGTTTTAGTAAATAAAGATTTGATTAATAAAGCATGTTTAGCTTAGTTTTTTTATTTTTAATCTAATATTTACATTAAACAGTTCTCATTACTTTATTTTAACCTAAATAATTCTCCAGAGAAACTTCAGTAAAACGTATCGTGTTTAATAAGTTTCTGAGGTTCAAATAATGAAAACCTTTCTAAAAATCCTGCTGTATAAAATATGACAACCTCTGTGCAGCTCTGGATTTATTTATGTTTTTTAGTTAAAAAAAAAAAACATCCACATAGGAATTATTTTCTAAACTGTTGCCTTAGATTATTTTGCATGTGGTTTATTACAAGAAAATAAAATTGTTGGATTTCACTTAAAAGCCTAATTTAAAAAAAAAAAGAAAAACAGTTTTCTGTCTGTTATATCAGAATTTAACTCTTTAACTTTTAAATCACCTCTTAAAAAATATTCTTTCTCTTTGGCTTTTAATTCCGGTGATGGACTGGCGATCCGTCCAGGTCTACCCGTCCAGGCCAGTCCAGGTCTACCTGTCCAGGTCTACCCATCCAGGTCTACCTGTCCAGGCCTTTCCAGGTCTACCTGCCTCTCACCCTCTGGGATAGACTCCAGCTTCCTGCGACCCTGAATTGGACTAATCAGAATAGAAAATGGACGGTTTTAAAATTAGTTTAATATGTTGGATTTTACTTTTTTTTAATTAATATGATTTATTATTTTAATTGTTTTTATATATCAGCTGTTGTTTTACTGCTTTTATGTTTGTATAAACTACTTTGGCTAGTTTTTGGCTATTTTTTTGGTCACTAGAATGAATTTTATTTTAGGAAATGTTGAAATAAACCTTCCTAAGTCATCTCTACCACTGGCGTAAAGCTAGAAAACTAATGTCTGTCCAAAGAAAAATATTTTTTTTCCTCTGTGTGTAAATATTAAAGAGCTTAAAGAAAATACTGGAAGACATAAAAGTGCAAAGTGAACCTGTGAAATTAAACTAATGTTGCTGCACTAAACAGAAATAAAGGAATAAACTCTTTAAAGATGATGTTTAAAGACGGTGGGTTCAAATGAGGTTAATGCAGTGACAGAAAAAGGCCATTAATCCACTTTTATAACATATAGATTTTATTCTACAACCCCCCACCCCTCCAACCCCATCCACCCCCACAACGCTGGGCTTTTATGCCCCACTAATCTCTGTATATTTAAGGTCATTTTCTAGCCAATTACACAGGATGGTTGAGTTTGGTGAATATGATTTCCTTCATGGACTGATGAGGAGAACCATGAATAAGCCATCCAGCTGCGCAGACTCTCTATGGAAATTTAAAACAGGATTTCAGAGTCACATTTACCCCCTAAAATAATTCCTACAACCATTTCCCAAACGCAACTCACTTTGTGTTCAGTCACCACTAATATGATAATCAGTTATGCACACCTCAGCTTTCCTTTCACACTTTATTTTTATTCATCCCTTTTTAAAGATTCTCCTTTTTAAAACTACACCCACATAATAAAACATATCTCTGATAATCTGGCTATTTATTTATTTATTGTTGTTAATAATAATAATATTAATGATAATATTAATGATAACAACAACAACAATAATAATAATAATAATAATAATAATAATAATAATGTTGTTGGCCTGCAGGGGAATGCGTGGGGTCATTTTTTATTCTCGGTTTTCTCAGCTCTTCACCCTCCTCCCAAGGATTAAAAACTATATTGTGTTTTTTCACATGTTAAAAGGCAAAGAAACGTCCATCCTGATGTAATCTGCTGGGAGTTAAGCGTTAGCAGATGATCTCGTTTCCACTATTTATTTAAGTGACAGCTCGTTTTGTTTGTGTGTAAGGGAGAGGTGGGCGGGGAGGAGATGGATGTGAGGATTAATCTGAGTGGCATCAGCGTTTGATGCTGCAGCAAACGTACGTGACGACTCTCAGGACGGGTCGAACCGGTTGGATTAGAGCAGATTCTCCCGTCAGAGCCGAGTAACAAACCAATCAAGCAACCCCCCATTTTTCCTTTAAAAGCTCGTCTGATAATTGTTGAAAACTAAAATTAAAAACGCTGCATGCCTTAGCAGCTCTGGAGGTTGTGCTCAACAAGAGCTCAATTAAAGACCAACCAAAGAGCTGACATTAGATTTGTTGTTGCCATATTGTTTGTAGGATGTGTTGTGGTTTCTCTGTTTGCTGTTGTCCTGTGTGGCTCCTTTACAAATGGGCTGTTGATGGGATGCCAGAGGCTTCTGACTCCCCAGCCCCATTTTGCCTGTTTGCTCTTTGTGCACCGTTGCTCTTTTGTTGGCCGATCAGCTTCCCATTGGGTCGCCAGACAAGATTCTTGGCATTTGTCGGCACAATGAAAGCGGGATTAAGGGATGGCTACTGAACTCTGCGTGGCAAAGAAGTGGGCTGCTATTCTCCGCTTTAAAAAGCTCTCACTCCAGTTCAGCAACTCCCCTTTTAGATGTTTGTTTTCTCAAAGGCGCCACTGAAAAGCTCCAAGTTCAAGAAACAAATAAAGGGACGTTTGTTTGGTTTGTGTAATGTTAAAAATAAATTCAGTAAAAAAATCAGTACAAACCCAAATAATGGGAGATATTGAGGAAAAATCTAATAATTAGCAGCTTCTCCTTCGTTTATTGGTAAGTTTTCATGATATTAATCAACAAAATCTTAAAGAAAAGTCCAGATTATTCTGATAAAATGTCTAATATTGCTCCATTATTTGGCTTAATAAGCAATAATTATATGTCTAATCATTAAATGTTTGGGGTTGAATTTTGCTGTCTGTCATTTTTGCCTGTATCTTGCTTTGCTTAATTTATCCTGCTTCCCTGTGCCTCCACTGTGACCCAGTTTCCAGGGATCTAAAGCCATCCCTGCCAGCCTGATCCAACCATTAGCCTCTTTGCTTCGCGAAAGGCAAGAGAGGCCTTAATGAGGCTGATGGCTTACGGTAATAAACTGTAGGAACATTTGTTTTTATTAACATATGAGTCGTTTCTCTGCTACGTGGAGACTGTGAACGATAAGGTGCAGAGATTTGACCTGGAAAAAACAAACCAGTGAGAAGCTGCTGGTCTGACCAGGAGGTCCAGACAGACGCAGACAAATAAGAAGCCTGAAAGCAGCGCTGGCACCACGCGCACATGATGAACTCTTATTGTGGCGGTGTCACTGTGAATGTTTCTGATAAGCAAAAGCACCAAGAGGATCAAAGCTTCTAAGCTCTCTGCTTTCTCTGCAGCAGCTTCCCTCTTTCCTCACCTACTTTCTCCTCCCCTGCTCCAAACGTCTAAAACAGGGCGAGTCAACGCCGTCCTCAGGTCTGCATCCAGGCTGCAGACCAACCCACCAACGTCTGGAGGAAATATCCCTGATGCATCGTTTTCTGTTGGACAGGGTGACATATCTGGGTGTAGAAGAACGTAAAGGAGGAGCATAATGTCAAATATCTGCATATTTAAATCATTACATTAAGATGAGGAAGGTGATGTTTGCTACTCCTAACATGCACTAATATAAACACTGAATATTATTTCTATTATTGTTATTGTTTCTACTTTACAGCCCTGTTATAGCATCATTAGTTTTACTGCATAACTCCATGAATTATTGTAAACTTATAGATTATAAACACGGTTACTGACGTTATTATTATATAGTTTCATGGCAAACATGTATGTTAAAGGATATACTTTAAATACTGAGTATTGTTATTATCATTATTGTTCTACTATTAATAACGACTAGTTTTTATCAATAACGAATATGATTATGATATAATGAAAATTTAACATACTGGGGTGGGATCAATAGATTTAAGCTTCCATCCACTCCTTTTTTTAAGCTTTTATGTGTTTTTTTTTTTCCTTTTTTGTTTTTCTATTTAGTCATTATGTTCAAATAAACTTTATTAATTAATCTAGTTGTTATTAATACAAAACAAGTGAATGTTAGAGAGCAAACTGGTTGAATTAATGTGCTGTCAGCATTAATGCATGGACGTTGTTGGGGTTAGAATTTTATTTTATTTTATTATTAATTGTTAAATTTAAAATAAATAAATAAATCTATGAGACAGGGAATGAAAGAGAGGAGTGGGTTTATAGGATGAGTTTTATTGCAGGGGGATGTTGCCTGGACTCGTGTTGCCTGCCCTGGGACGGCAGATGGAAAGGAAAATGCGTCGTTTATCCTAAGGGGTGAATGTTTTTTGTGTAAATAAAAATCAATATAAACATGATGAATCAATGGAAATAAGGTGGTGGGAGGGGTTGGTGCAACAGCAAATTGGACGCCATTGAATGTAACTGTGCATTTTTTCTTTTACTTCAGGAGCTTAGTGATAGTTAAAATTACCCAGAACTTTTATATTTACCCTTTTAAATGGGATTTATTTGACATAATAAAGTTTTTAAGGATTTCAGTTAGAAGTAAAAGATTAGAAATAAGCTATAATGTCATGTCTATTTTCCAATCATACAAACTAAAATGTCATAAAAACATCTCACATCTTCCGGATGCTCTCCAGCTCCTCCAGTTCTCAGCTAAACATGTTTGATCATCATATTGACCTTTGTTTTTAATGTGTTTCTTATTGCTTCCTGCACGCCGCTGTGATGCTTTTAATGTTTTATATAAAGCACTTTGATGATGATGATGAAGGATTTACAGTTAATGTTGGTGTCATGTGACTGCTGTCCAGTTCCTGCTCATTCCTGAGTATAAAACCAGTTATCAGGCAGCTGCTGCAGCGGAACGGAGAGGCCGGTGTTCTGATTTTATTTCAGCTAAAACCAGTCCACAAAACGTCCTGCTGCATTCAGGGACATCAGTTCATCCCACGTCCACACCACCTTCTTGCTGCGTTCAAGGACAGAAGTTTATCCCACATCTACACCACCTTCCTGCTGTGTTGAAGGACATCAGTTCATTCCACATCCACACCCACTTCCCACAACCACACCAACTTTCTGCTACATTCAGGAACATTAGTTCAACCCACACCAACTTCCTGCTGCGTTCAGGGACATCAGTTCATCCCACGTCCACACCACCTTCCTGCTGCGTTCAGGGACATCAGTTCATCCCACGTCCACACCACCTTCCTGCTGCGTTCAGGAACATCAGTTCATCCCACCTCCACACCACCTTTCTGCTGCGTTCAGGGACATCAGTTCATCCCACGTCCACACCACCTTCCTGCTGAATTCAAGGACATCAGTTCATCCCACATCCACACCACCTTCCTGCTGCGTTCAGGGACATCAGTTCATCCCACGTCCACACCAACTTCCTGCTGCGTTCAGGGACATCAGTTCATCCCACGTCCACACCAACTTCCTGCTGCGTTCAGGGACATCAGTTCATCCCACGTCCACACCACCTTCCTGCTGCGTTCAGGGACATCAGTTCATCCCACGTCCACACCACCTTCCTGCTGCGTTCAGGAACATCAGTTCATCCCACGTCCACACCACCTTCCTGCTGCGTTCAGGGACATCAGTTCATCCCACGTCCACACCAACTTCCTGCTGCGTTCTGGGACATCAGGTCATTTCACAACCACACCAACTTTCTGCTGCGTTCAGGAACATCAGTTCATCCCACGTCCACACCACTTTTCTGCTGTGTTCAGGAACACCAGTTCATCCCACCTCCAAATCAACTTCCTGCTGCGTTCAGGGACATAAGTTTATCCCATGTCCACACCAACTTCCTGCTGCATTCAGGGACATCAGTTCATCCCACACCAACTTCCTGCTGCGTTCAGGGACATCAGTTCATCCCATACCAACTTCCTGCTTCATTCAGGGACATTTCATTATTCCTCCCAAACTTCTCTCTGCAGCTGTAAAATATGTCTTAAAGACACCTCGCCCCCTATCGACGGCTCACCCAGCATCCACCTCTGCTCTGAGCTCTCTCCAGCCAGTAAAAGTCTTATCTTGACTCGTGTCTTATCTCTTGTTCGGACCCTCTCTCGTTTAAAATGCCTGGTGTGTTTACATCCCCTCGCTAGCATGTGACGCGGTGCTTCCTGTTAGAAAACGTTATGAGGCAGCTTCTCAGCGTCGGGACGCTGCTGGACAGCGACGGCTCAGAAATTAGCTGAATAAATATTTTATGTTTGTAAAACATAAATAAATAATTTATTACTGTCGGCGTGAGATGAGTTATTGTTGGTTTTCTTTAACTTCTTCGACATAATTAGTGAAATAGAATTAGTTTTCCAGTCTGGTACCTGAGATACAAGATAAATATGGTGGTTCCACGTGGACACACCTGTGTTATAACATCTGTAAAACTACTCAGGTTCACTGTTTTAGCTCCTACTTCTGCACAGTGGCTCATCAGACATTCGTTCTACTGTGTTCCAGGTGAGTTTACTCTGACACAGGAACACACATCTGGATTCTGACACCTGATCTCACCTGTCTCAGCTGTCTGTAGAGACAGGATTTTACATGCAGCCCTGGTAGTCGTGGAAAGTCTGAACCGTTTAACACACGAGGCAGAAGTTAAACAGGCTTCGTGATGAAGACTCATTTACTCATTAGAAATTATTTTTACTGAATTTTATAAATTCTTGAATTCTGCAGTTTATATTTTAGACATAATTACAGAGTAAAAATGCTCCAAATGTTCATCATGTTTTTTTTATCTCAACTATTTTAGAAATTTAACATTTTTACTGTATTATATGAGATAAGTGCATTTAAATGCAGAATATAACATGATGATGATGATGTTATTGTTTATGTCGATGCAAATCTTCTGTTTCTGTGTCGGCTCCCAGAACATTGTAGTTTTTAACATATCCTTTAGAAATGTGATTTTTTTTTTTTTTTTTTGGTGCAAGCCAGCGGGGGAGGAAGGGAAGGTTAATCCCAGTTTAATAAACTGATGCACAGCCCCGGACCGAGGCTGTGATGATTGTGTTATCTCCTGCCAACATTTGGGTCTCCCTCAATTTCAACCTGAAAATAGCTGAGAGAAAGTGAAGATGGCGCGCAGTAACGAGTAGATGCCCGGGGAAAATTATTATTAATAGCTACAACTTCCCACTGCCTGCTCTCTGTAAAGCAGCTTTTCATCACCTCCATTCCTCTTTTTTTTCTTTCCATCAAGCTGGAGTCCAGGATTGAAGCTGCTTCTGGCCTCACCATCACTCTGGTTAAACATCACAACTGGACACGTGTCGTTTTTAAATCCTAATTTTTATAAAGGAATTTTCACTGAACATTCAACCCCCTACAGTTTATTCATGAAAATCTCCATAAAGTTATTTTCTCTATACACACATCTTCTTCAGGTTTTTCTCTGATAAAAACACAAAGAGTTCAGGGGAAAATCTATTCATATCTATCTATTTATATATATATAAAATTTTAATGTCTAAGATTATTTTTATCATATATGTGATAAAATGTATATACATTTATAGAATTTAAGAAATAATCTTAGACATTAAAACAATATGTATATACATATATACATAGATATCTATCTATATGTAAATTTTATATATATATATATATATATATATATATATATATATATATATATATATATATATATATATATATATATATATATAAAATTTTAATGTCCAAGATTATTTTTATCATATATATGATAAAATGTATATACATTTATAGAATTTAAGAAATAATCTTAGACATTAAAACAATATATATATATACATAGATATCTATCTATCTGTAAATTTTATATATATATATATATATATATATATATATATATATATATATATATATATATATATATATATATATGTAATAGTTTCTCTTCTAACTTTGAGTTGCATTTGTTTGAAAGTGGTATAAAGATGAAGCTTCTTTCATTCATCCTTAAATGCAGCCTGTCTCTGCAGCATGCCACCAGAAATCTCTTAGAAAAAGAGAGGAAAAAAAAACAAGTGAAATTCTACATCGGGGTAAAGAAACCTTAAATCTCATGAATTTTCCGCTGTGGGCCTCACACCATGTAGTGAGCCACTGGGAGATGAAAGTGAAAAGAAATAAAAGGCTCAATTTAATCTGCTTTAAAGCCCTTGAACAGAACGCATGTGCCTGGAACTGTGAGAGTGAGGGCTGATAGGGGATAAATATATTTCTTACCATGCCTTTGAGCTATTACACCCATCTCCAACACAAACGCCTATTCATCAGACACCACTTTCATTACCAGTTGTAATAGGCTCAGTCCTCAAATTATCAAATGCCAGGCCTGGATGAGAGGAAGACGCTCTACCTGATCTTTGGAGGAGCATGTAAAGGAGGAAGGATGAAGGAGGAAGCCAGTCTGTGTCAGAAAAAACTTAAACAAAGTTTTGGTGCATAAAAGGTTCAGAACAAAAAAGATGTTATTTTAACGGGTTTATTCTGACATCATTATTTTTATTTGAATTAATGCTTCCACTCAGTTGTGAAAACGTTTTGTGGCGCATTTGACGTCCACACAGGTCCGCTGTGGAGTCTGCGGCCCCTCGCTCCTGTCAGAGATGACACCGCCTGGATAATTGATACCGACTGGCGCGTCGGCCGTCCGTCAGCATCGCTTTCAAGGGAGCGTTTAAGCAGCGCCACGGGAGCCCGATCCACTCCACCGCCTCCCTAATATAAATAATTAAGCGGCTTCTGTGTCTGCTGGGAGAACAGCTTCTAGGGGCTGAACCCAACGCGACAAAACCCCCGTTTAGACCTCATTTGTAGACAATTTATCACTTAGACGAGAGCCCAAACCAGCAGCTGCGCGTGCAGCGCGGGCCGCACCGGCTGCGCGCGCTCATCGGGCCTACCTTTGTCGGAGAGGATGCCGTCGATGCTGTGTTTGGTTTTCTTTTCTCCGTCTTCATCCTTCTTCTCACATTCGTCCTCTTCGTCTTTTTTCCCAAATCGAGCTCGGAGGACACGACTGATGGAGCTCACTGCAAAAATAAGCAGACCCGGTTATTTTTATCATTCTAGTTCTTCTGCTTATTACTACCAATTTAACAGAAAACCCATTTATTAAAATGCTTATTTATTTATTTATTTATTTATTTATTTATTTATTTATTTATTTATTTATTTATTTATTCATTCATTCATTCATTCATTCATTCATAGTTTATTAGTTTATTTAAATAATGACAGAAAGGAAACATGTAAAATGAAGCTTACCAGAAGAGGCCTCACCTGAAGGGACCGTGCTTCTGTCACACACGCCATCCTTCAGCAGCTTATCCCGGATCTCCCAGCTGAACATGCCGGGGTTGTCCCGCTTGTACTCCTCTATCCGCTTCTCCACATCCAGAGTGGCGACCTGCTGCACGTGGGATAAGATGGCACGAGCAAAAACAAGCACACATTTCATTTGTGTGGCCTGCAGGCCTCTACTGTAAAATAAATACATTTTTCATTTAAACTATTTTAAAAATAAATGGAATTAAATTAGAATCGAATAAAAATCGTGTTCTGATGGAAAGGTTTGCTTCCTCCGCTCACCCTGGGTTTGCTGCCACCGATCGCTCCGGGCCGGATGGAGCCCGTCTCCTGGTAGCGGCAGAGGATCTTGGAGACGCAGCCGTGGGAGACCCGCAGCTGCCGCGAGATGACGCAGGGCCGGACCCCGTGGTGCGCCATCTCCACGATCTTGTGTCTGATGTGATTGGGCAGCGGGCGGCCGTTGATGAAGACACCTCCGAGCTGGTTGACCCGTCCCTGCCCCAGAGGAGTGGACACTGTGGAGGACAGCAAGGTCACACTCAGCGGAGGGTCTCAGTCCAGAGATTGTTGAAGGAGAAAAATAGAATTTTAAAAGACTGTTTTTTTATCCGGGGACAAATCGAGGCCCTTAAACCATTTAAACTGGTTAATCTGAACAGATTACCAGTTAAACCAGTGATGGTGAGTCTCCATAAGTTTCCAAACATTACAGCAACGAATTTCTCCGCTTCACCGGATGTTTGTTCGGTTTTTCACCGTGAAAATTAAATTTCCTATAAGCTCTGCCTTGGTTTTTATTTAGTCTGACGCAGCGGTCACTGGTGAAGAAGGACGATTCGTTTTCATTTAAAATTATTTTTATATTTAAAACATCTTTTAAAATATTTTATTTAATTTAGATTTTTAATTATTTAACGATAAAGTTTTAATGTCAGACTCTGTAAAAAAAGTCCGGATTTTTCTTCAAAAATTCTGATAAAAACAAAAGCGTTCGGCCTCCTCGTGATACCGTCCCCCTGCAGGTTCTGGGTCCGTCTGGGCCCACAGCGGGCCGGGTGAGTCCTACCTTCCAGAGGAAACCCGGAGCGGCCGTAGTTCTGTCCGGGAGCAGGGCGCATCATCCGCGGCAGAGTCCCTTGCAAAGATGACATTCTACCATTTATAAAACATAAAAGAAAAAAAGAAAAGAAAAGAAAACTCCCAAATGGACGGAGAGGTCTCTAGATATCCAGTCTAAGGGGGAAAAGTTCTGGAAGATCCGGTCTGGAAGTGGAGAAGAAGGGGAACTGGATCAGGCTGCTGTTTACACGGTTTCTGTTCATACTGCAGATTTTTCCTCCTTCTGACCCGCGTGAAGGTTGAGCTGCACTCAGACGGCCCCCACCTCCACCACCACCACCACCGGACGAGCCTGGACCACGCGGGATCGGGAACTGGGGGTACGGGTCGCGCGCACTGATAGGTTCTTACAGCTTTCTTTTATTCGAGTGGGAAAAGCTCCAACAAGTTTCAGCAGCCAATGAGAGCGAAGGGATCACGATGAACACACACACACACACACACACACACACACACACTGTAAATCACGCAGCCTGAAATCCCGCGTGCACATCAACCTGTGGGCGCGCTCTGACTGAACAGTTTATCCTGCGGTTCATTCTCAGCTCTTCTTCCTTTTAAAGAAGGAGAAAAACAAAAAATACTCCTGAAAAAATAAAAATAAAAACAAATATCAATATTTGGTTTGGAAAAACACAGAAACAGATTTATTTGTGGAGTTTTTATATTTACTAAAAATCTAAAAACTGGGTTTGGTGTGGACGTGGAAAGCTGATGAGTGAACAGGAAATGTGAAGTAAATTAAAAAACATATTTGTTGCACAAAAAATAGACATTTATTTATTTTCAACCGTGTGAAATAACATCTGAACAAGCAGAAATTTATTATACAAAATCTTTTATTATTAATATTTTTGTTTTTCCCTCAGCTTAATACTACAATACATGGTTTTATGAGTTAAATACATCTGTTGTCACATGTGTTTTTTTATCAGTATTGTACAGAGAAATCAGTCACCAGCATCACAGAAATGTCAACTTAAATCCATCAACGCAATGAAGCCTTGAAGAAAATTATGACCATTAACAGATAGAATTATACACACTATTTATACCAAAACAAGTCGTCATTTTGAAAAAGAACATCTGTGATCAATTTGACTCATTGCAGTTGCATAGAATTTGTCATGTTAGAGAAAATGATCATTTTACATAATTATATAATTACATTTAATTTAAAAGCATGTTAAAAAAATATATGGTCCTTTATTTCAGGGTTACCAAAAAATGCCTTTTTGTTCTGTAAATTTGAATGTAAAATCATGTAAAAACTTCAATGTCAAAATTATGACTTTGATTAATTTTTGGATCATTATTAAACAACTGAGTAGTAAAACACACCTTTCTCATCACCTGTCAGGTGACTAAATAACACAAGTTGTTGTTTTTTTTGTTGTTGTTGTTGTTGTTTGTTTGTTTGTTTTTGTTGTTGTTTTTTGTTTTGTTTTTTTCTTTTTTGTTGTTGTTGTTTTAACTTACTGTTATCACCATTTTAAATGACTAAATAGCAGCTGACGGAATAATTTCTTCTGACTGTAACTTTTAAGTCCGGGGCCCTCTAACATAACTCCAGTTTTCCGTTTTGTTCCTGAAGTTCTGGCTGAAGAAGCAAACACTGTTAGCTAGCTAGCGTTAGCCAGAAGCGCATTTTCAACAGTGTGAGTGACAGCGGAAACAGCCAATCACGTTAGCGAGATAAGGAGCAGAGCTAATCAGAATCGCTTAAATGGTTTATAAGGCGGGACTTATACCAGCAACATCACAGACAGAGCGGAATCTCTCAGCTGTTCTTTGTGGTAAAGACAAGCCAGGAGTTTGGCAGGGACATGTCCCTACTCAGTTCTGCACTTGTGGAAAAATACATTTTAACATTTTTGAAGACATTTAGCTTTTTTAACTGAGCAACATTTTAAAAAGGGAGCACTGCGGAAATCCAATTTAACTCAACCCAATTCCAAAAAGGTTGGGACACTGTGTACAATATAAATAAAAACAAAATTTAATGATCCGCAAACCTTAATAAACGTTATTTTATTCCCAACAGCACACAGAGGTTCACCAATCTGAGATAAACCAGGTCTAAAAATCCTGAAAAATGTTCCTTCGTGTAAAATTGTGAAGACTTTGAAGATCCACCATCTACAGCAGGGGTAGCCAACATTGGTCCTCGAGGGCACCAATCCGGCAGGTTTTCCAGATTTCCGTGCCCCAACACACCTGACTTAAACTAACGAGTCATTGTGGAGATCCTTATAGGCTGTTGGATCCATTTAATTTAAGTCAGGTGTGCTGGAGCAGGGAAATCTGGAAAACCTGCCGGATTGGTGCCCTCGAGGACCAACGTTGGCTACCCCTGATCTACAGTGTAGAATATCATCTACAGATTCAGAAAATAAGGAGGACAATACTTGTGCTGTTTTTCCACCACCTCCAACCCCAATTCCAAAAGAGTCAGGACTCTGTGTAAACTATAAACAATCCCATCATCCCATATTTTATTCCCAGTAGAAGATAAACAACACATCAGATGATGAAACTGAGACATTTTATAATTTGATGGAAAATATGTGCTGATTAATGGTGAAAGATCTGGACCAGTTGCTGGATTTCTGCTTCCATGATGCTCCAGATGTTGTGTACTGGTGAAAGATCTGGACCTTGTTTGCTGGATTTCTGCTTCCATGAAGCTCCAGATGTTGTGTACTGGTGAAAGGTCTGGACTGCAGGCAGGCCAGTTCAGCAGCCGGACTCTTCTCCTGTGAAGCCATGCTGCTGTGATGGATGCAGGATGTGGTTCAGCATCGTCTTGCTGAAATCTGCAAGGCCTTCCCTGAAAGAGACGTTGTCTGGATGGGAGCAGATGTTGCTCTAAAACCTCCATGTACTTTTCAGCATTGATGGAGCTTCACAGATGTGGAAGCTGCCCACGCCATAGGCACTAATGCAGCCCCATCCCATCAGAGATGCAGCTTTTCACCTGTCCACTGATAACAAGCTGGATGCTCCCTCTCCTCTTTAGTCTGCAGGACACGCCGTCCATGCTTTCCACAAACTAGTTCACATCTTCATCCAGGTTTCCACTTTGCCTCAGACCATTTTAAATGAGCTTTGGTCCAGAGAAGACTGAAGAAACTGGTTCTGGATCCTGTTCACATCTGGCTTCTCCTCTGCATGATGGAGCTTTAACCTGCATTTGTGGATTTCAGGGTGAACTGTGTTCACAGACAGTGGTTTCTGGAAGTCTTCCTGAGTCCATGCAGTGGTTTCCAGTAGAAAATCATGTCTGCTTTTAATGCAGAAGATCACCAGCATCCAGCCTTGTCCCCAGCACACAGAGATTCCTCCTGATTCTCTGAACCATGATGATATTCTACACTGTAGATGGTGGATCTTTAAAGTCTTAATGAAAAACAAATCTTCATGCTCAAAGATGCCTTGCAGTGATTCATTAAGAAACAGTGATCTGTTGTCGTGATCTGTGGGTTTTTATTTAATTCTTGATGGATTTCTGTTTCTAGTTTTATTTCCCCATGTGGGTCTGTAATCTTTGTTTGAAAATTCTTTGTTCTGATTTAATTAATATTTTAATTAGTCTTACTTCCTGTAATGTTCTGTAGATTCTGCCTTCTTCTTCTTCTTCTGTTGCACCTGCTTTGTTACCTGACTGCCACGCTGGCTTCATTAATAAATTTCTCCCTCAGTTTAGTCTTGGTTTCCTTATTTCGATGCTCGTCTACCTGCCCCCGTTCACCTCAGTCATCCCTGCTTTGCTTTGTCCATCAGTCTGTTGAGTTTTCTTTTTTACAGTTGATTAAAGTACCTTGTTATCCTGCCAGTGCTGCAGAGGGAGTTTTACTGAATGACTTCTGGTTCCTACGTTGGTTTTCATCGTCGCCTGCTGGGTCCTCATCCCCTCTCACGTCACACGTGTTGGTCTTGACTTTTATCTCCATTCTTCTGAGCATCTGACAAGTGGAGAACTCATCATGTGAAGTCAAATACTGGAACATTAACTGTACAGTGAACACATTAACTGGTACGAAATCAATTAAATATAAAATAAATTAATAATGAATGAACTATTGATATTATAAGTAAATTCATCAATACGAGTGAATAAAAGCAAAATACATAAATAAAAAGATTAATAAGATTTAGAAATAGAAAGAAATAAAATGAACAAAAGCCAGAAGTGGCTTGTCGCCAATTTGCAACGTGTCAAGTTGAATGTATTATTTATATATTTATTGAATTATTTCTATTTATATTACTATTTTATTTGAGCCTTAAATGCTGAATGCATCATATCTGATACATACAGGTTGAGACCTTTCGCATCACTTTATGGTCAAAACCCTTTTAAACACAATCTGATACTTTTCTGCCCCCTGGTGGACACCTTCTGCACTACAATAAAAAGTAAAAAAAAAATGATTTCAGTTAATTCTTTAGTTTTTAAATATATTTTGTTAAAGGGCAAAATAAAGAAATCAGACTTTTTTATTTCTTTAAAGGGTTAAATGTTTGTTTTTGTTTTGCATGAATTAGTTGTTTTTCATTTATTTTATTTTATTTTATTTTATTGTTTCTGGGCTCAGTATGAAGCAAGTCAACAACTTCTTAAAGTAAGAGTTGAAACAGCTGATTTCTCACGGTTGTTTTGTTTTTACCAAGGCTAGCGTGCTACGGCTTTGACTAATGCATTGCTAACTTGTTTTTTTCACAGATGATTACAGTGAGAACAAGACGGACTCACAGCGAGGAGAACATGGGACCCCGTGGAGGCTGAAAGACACCTCTGAGGTCAATGTTGCCATTTTGTCAACAAAGCAGCTCAGTTCCAGCGTGCAAGATGAATTTTATTTGGTAAAACGCTGTCTGAAGCAGCTATTCATTCAGCAATTTTTCACAGGAAAGAAAGCAGATAGCATGATGATGATGATGATGATGATGATGAAGCGTGGTTGAATAACATCACCATTTGGTACAATGTTTGTATTCTGTTTTATAACTGAACTTAAAGGTTTTTAATTTTTTTTTGTCTAAGTTTTAACTTTATAAATAACTTAAATAACATTTCTTAAGGTTATAAAGTGTTAAATGTCAAATGCTCAACAAAAAAGTTTGTAGAAGTTGACCTACATGATGATTTCTAGTCCAGCTTCCTTTAAGTAGGTGAAGAGTTGCTTTGCAGCAGGAAGGTGGTGTGGACATGGGGTAAATTTATGTCCCTGAACTCAGCAGGAAGGTGGTGTGGACATGGGATAAATTTATGTCCCTGAACTCAGCAGGAAGGTGGTGTGGACATGGGATAAATTTATGTCCCTGAACTCAGCAGGAAGGTGGTGTGGACATGGGATAAATTTATGTCCCTGAACTCAGCAGGAAGGTGGTGTGGACATGGGATAAATTTATGTCCCTGAACGCAGCAGGAAGGTGGTGTGGACGTGGGATAAATTTATGTCCGTGAACGCAGCAGGAAGGTGGTGTCGACGTGCGATAAATTTATGTCCCTGAACGCAGCAGGAAGGTGGTGTGGACGTGGGATGAACCTATGTCCCTGAATGCAGCAGGAAGGTGGTGTGGACGTGGGATGAACTGATGTCCCTGAACGCAGCAGGAAGGTGGTGTGGACGTGGATTGAACTGATGTCCCTGAACGCAGCAGGAAGGTGGTGTGGACGTGGATTGAACTGATGTCTCTGAACGCAGCAGGAAGGTGGTGTGTGGACGTGGGATGAACTGATGTCCCTGAACGCAGCAGGAAGGTGGTGTGCGGGTGGGATGAACTGATGTCCTTGAACGCAGCAGGAAGGTGGTGTGGATGTGGGATAAACTTCTGTCCTTGAACGCAGCAGAAAGTTGGTGTGGACGTGGGATGAACTGATGTCCCTGAATGCAGCAGGAAGTTGGTGTGGACGTGGGATGAACTGATGTCCCTGAACGCAGCAGGAAGGTGGTGTGGATATGGGATAAACTTCTGTCCTTGAATGCAGCAGGAAGGTGGTGTGCAGGTGGGATGAACTTATATCTCTGAACACAGCAGGAAGGTGGTGTGTGGACGTGGGATGAACTGATGTCCTTGAATGCAGCAGGAAGGTGGTGTGAACGTGGGATGAACTGATGTCCCTGAACGCAGCAGAAAGGTGGTGTGGACATGGGATAAATTTATGTCCCTGAACGCAGCAGGAAGGTGGTGTGGACGTGGGATGAACCTATGTCCCTGAATGCAGCAGGAAGGTGGTGTGGACATGGGATGAACTGATGTCCCTGAACGCAGCAGGAAGGTGGTGTGGACGTGGATTGAACTGATGTCCCTGAACGCAGCAGGAAGGTGGTGTGGACGTGGATTGAACTGATGTCCCTGAACGCAGCAGGAAGGTGGTGTGTGGACGTGGGATAAACTGATATCCTTGAACGCAGCAGGAAGGTGGTGTGGATGTGGGATAAACTTCTGTCCTTGAACGCAGCAGAAAGTTGGTGTGGACGTGGGATGAACTGATGTCCCTGAATGCAGCAGGAAGTTGGTGTGGACGTGGGATGAACTGATGTCCCTGAACGCAGCAGGAAGGTGGTGTGGATATGGGATAAACTTCTGTCCTTGAATGCAGCAGGAAGGTGGTGTGCAGGTGGGATGAACTGATGTCCTTGAACGCAGCAGGAAGGTGGTGTGGATGTGGGATAAACTTCTGTCCTTGAACGCAGCAGAAAGTTGGTGTGGACGTGGGATGAACTGATGTCCCTGAATGCAGCAGGAAGTTGGTGTGGACGTGGGATGAACTGATGTCCCTGAACGCAGCAGGAAGGTGGTGTGGATATGGGATAAACTTCTGTCCTTGAATGCAGCAGGAAGGTGGTGTGCAGGTGGGATGAACTTATATCTCTGAACACAGCAGGAAGGTGGTGTGTGGACGTGGGATGAACTGATGTCCTTGAATGCAGCAGGAAGGTGGTGTGAACGTGGGATGAACTGATGTCCCTGAACGCAGCAGAAAGGTGGTGTGGACATGGGATAAATTTATGTCCCTGAACGCAGCAGGAAGGTGGTGTGGACGTGGGATGAACCTATGTCCCTGAATGCAGCAGGAAGGTGGTGTGGACATGGGATGAACTGATGTCCCTGAACGCAGCAGGAAGGTGGTGTGGACGTGGATTGAACTGATGTCCCTGAACGCAGCAGGAAGGTGGTGTGGACGTGGATTGAACTGATGTCCCTGAACGCAGCAGGAAGGTGGTGTGTGGACGTGGGATAAACTGATATCCTTGAACGCAGCAGGAAGGTGGTGTGGACGTGGGATGAACTGATGTCCCTGAACGCAGCAGAAAGGTGGTGTGGACGTGGGATGAACTGATGTCCCTGAACGCAGCAGGAAGGTGGTGTGCAGGTGGGATGAACTGATGTCCTTGAACGCAGCAGGAAGGTGGTGTGGATGTGGGATAAACCTCTGTCCTTGAACGCAGCAGAAAGTTGGTGTGGACGTGGGATGAACTGATGTCCCTGAATGCAGCAGGAAGTTGGTGTAGACGTGAGATGAACTGATGTCCCTAAACGCAACAGGAAGGTGGTGTGCAGGTGGGATGAACTTATATCTCTGAACGCAGCAGGAAGGTGGTGTGTGGACGTGGGATGAACTGATGTCCTTGAATGCAGCAGGAAGGTGGTGTGAACGTGGGATGAACTGATGTCCCTGAACGCAGCAGAAAGGTGGTGTGGACATGGGATAAATTTATGTCCCTAAACGCAGCAGGACGGTGGTGTGGACGTGGGATGAACCTATGTCCCTGAATGCAGCAGGAAGGTGGTGTGGACATGGGATGAACTGATGTCCCTGAACGCAGCAGGAAGTTGGTGTTCAGGTGGGATGAACTGATGTCCCTGAACGCAGCAGAAAGTTGGTGTGGACGTGGGATGAACTGATGTCCCTGAATGCAGCAGGAAGTTGGTGTAGACGTGGGATGAACTGATGTCCCTGAACGCAGCAGGAAGGTGGTGTGGACATGGGATGAACTGATGTCCCTGAACGCAGCAAGAAGGTGGTGTGGACGTGGGATGAACTGATGTCCTTGAATGCAGCAGGAAGGTGGTGTGGACGTGGGATGAACTGATGTCCCTGAACGCAGCAGAAAGGTGGTGTGGACGTGGGATGAACTGATGTCCCTGAACGCAGCAGAAAGGTGGTGTGGACGCGGGATGAACTGATGTCCCTGAACGCAGCAGGAAGGTGGTGTGGATGTGGGATAAACTTCTGTCCTTGAATGCAGCAGGAAGGTGGAGTGCAGGTGGGATGAACTGATGTCCCTGAACGCAGCAGGAAGTTGGTGTGCAGGTGGGATGAACTTATATCTCTGAACGCAGCAGGAAGGTGGTGTGTGGACGTGGGATGAACTGATGTCCTTGAATGCAGCAGGAAGGTGGTGTGGACGTGGGATGAACTGATGTCCTTGAATGCAGCAGGAAGGTGGTGTGCACGTGGGATGAACTTCTGTCCTTGAACGCAGCAGAAAGTTGGTGTGGACGTGGGTTGAACTGATGTCCCTGAATGCAGAAGGAAGTTAGTGTGGACGTGGGATGAACTGATGTCCTTGAACGCAGCAGGAAGGTGGTGTGGATGTGGGATAAACTTCTGTTCTTGAACGCAGCAGAAAGTTGGTGTGGATGTGGGATGAACTGATGTCCTTGAATTCAGCAGGAAGGTGGTGTGGACGTGGGATGAACTGATGTCCCTGAACGCAGCAGAAAGGTGGTGTGGACGTGGGATGAACTGATGTCCTTGAACGTAGCAGGAATGTGGTGTGGATGTGGGATAAACTTCTGTCCTTGAACGCAGCAGAAAGTTGGTGTGGACGTGGGTTGAACTGATGTCCCTGAACGCAGCAGGAAGTTGGTGTGGACGTGGGATGAACTGATGTCCCTGAACGCAGCAGGAAGGTGGTGTGGATGTGGGATGAACTGATGTCCTTGAATTCAGCAGGAAGGTGGTGTGGACGTGGGATGAACTGATGTCCTTGAACGCAGCAGAAAGGTGGTGTGGACGTGGGATGAACTGATGTCCTTGAACGCAGCAGAAAGGTGGTGTGGACGTGGGATGAACTGATGTCCTTGAACGCAGCAGGAATGTGGTGTGGATGTGGGATAAACTTCTGTCCCTGAACGCAGCAGAAAGTTGGTGTGGACGTGGGTTGAACTGATGTCCCTGAACGCAGCAGGAAGGTGGTGTAGATGTGGGATAAACTTCTGTCCTTGAATGCAGCAGGAAGGTGGTGTGCAGGTGGGATGAACTGATGTCCCTGAATGCAGCAGGACGTTTTGTGGACTGGTTTTAGCTGAAATAAAGTCAGACCACCGACCTCTCCGTTCCGCTGCAGCAGCTGCCTGATAACTGGTTTTATACTCGGGGATGAGCAGGAACTGGACAGCAGTCACATGACACCAACATTAACTATAAATCATCGTTCTAACAGGCAAACTGGAGTTTTATGACTAGAACATGGTGTGTAGACACTGGAACTGTGAAAAGTGGATTATTGCTGATATGAGGTCAATATGGAGACCAGAGCATGTTTCCCTGAGAACTGGTTTCCTCACACCAGTGAATCTGGAGCCAGGGATCAAGGGCATGGGCAGATCTAGATGGGTGCAGGGTGGCATGTGATTGTACACCTCAGATGATTGACAGGCCACTGGAGGAAAAGAGAAACATCTTCCCAGACCTGCATGGGCCACCAGTACCACAACATCAGATTATAGTAAATTATAAAGTAATTTGTTAAATATTCATCTCTTAAAAATATCGACATGTAGCCGCACATTTCTAGAAGAGATTTAGTTCCTGTGCAGCTACAACTACTAAAGTTAAGTATAGCTGTTGACCTGGTGTTAGCATGAAGCTACATAACAGTGCTAATCTAGTTACATGCTAGCTCTAGATTAGTTTTAAGATAATGTGGGGGAACCAGGTCATATTTAGTTTCCAGTGAGTGTATTTAGGGACTACACATCAACTCAGATCATCAAGATTTTCACAATGGGGCTTAAAATAAACTATGAAGACCAGAACTAAGACGACCAGAACCGACCCCCCTATTACCGCATCAGGATCCATACGGCACCCAAAACAACCCAAATGTACAAGTGTGAAGTTACACACAGTGAATTACATAATTAATAGAAATCAAATTTAATGTGCAACACCCCAACTCCCACTAAACACAAAATTTCATGAGATAATAAACATCTGAAAACGAGCTTCATGGTAACAGACGGGAAATTCTGGTAAAAAAGTAAATTATTTTAGTTTCAACATATGTTGTTTCTATTAGAAATAAAATACAGCTTGAAGAGATTAAAAAATATTTGCATTGTTTTTATTTATATTTACTAATTTTATATAAGTTTTTTAAAAAGTTAGATTTCAAATTTACAAAATCACATTTGTACGAAATTTTACTTTTAAAAATAACTTATTGGGGATAAAATTTGAGCTGATGAGGTTAGCTATTTTTTTTTTTACATTGTACACATAAATATATGAATTTGATTTAATCAAATTTAGTTCAAAATTTCACTTTAGTAAATTTAGATGTAAAATTTAAAATTTTATGGTTGTGAAAAAAATGGGTTTGAGGTAATCTGCATTTTTAACATTTTATATTAGTTTTTAAAAGCTTTCAAATTTTAATCAAATTTATTCAAATTTGATCTTGTAAAATTTCAAATTTTATGTTTATTAGGAATAAAATATTTGAAATATTGATTTCTATTTACATTTTTCCAGCTTTTTTTTTTAGTCGTGCGTGATGTAAATAAGCCGGAAAACAGAATCCCATCCGAAGGTGCTGAACCTAGTTCAGGATCCAGACTCGACTAACAAGGAGAAAAACCTGCCGTATAACTTTCAGCCTTCAAAATAAAAACCCTTCAAATGTTTGTTTTGGTACCATCTTTATTTTTTACGTACATACGGTTGGATATTTTAACAGGACAACAAACTACAACAATCACTGCATGCAGGTCCTTTCGACTTCCTGAAGCCAAACTAGTGCATCGATTTAATTTAGCTGGGTGGAAATCGAACACACCTCCCAAAAGAAACAATAAAAAAGCAAAACTTAGTGATAAAGTGCATGTGTTCTCTCTGAAGGAACTTGTGTACAGCAGCCTCTCCGGCCTTTTGGCAACACAGTGTTTGGCTTCACTTTACAACAAACTCAGGGACGTCCACTCTGATGAGGTTTCTTCCTCTCAGCATTGAGCCAGTTTCCCACTGAAAAGCAAATCATTTTATTATATCTACATTTCACACAGAAGAAGCACAATTTCTTCTCAAAGACAAAAACACACCTATCATTTCCATCTTTTTTCAATTTTCACCTGTCAGTATAATTGGCTAAAACCCCTAAAATGAAATAATTAAGTTTATTGATCAGGAGATACGTCTCCTTTTTTTCTTTAACAGTGTTTATTTGCTTCACAAGCAGTGAAAAGTCCCAGTAAAATCCCTACTTTTAGGTTTTACTGGGACTGGTGAAGACTTGGGCACATCGTAGAAAGTGGAGGTAAAGGAAGTTAAAGTCTCCCACTCCATCTCTGCAGAGCAGAATCATTTCTGAAGAAACATCATTATAATTCTCTCAACGCTCGGTCCATCTTCATCCATCAACCCTCCTCTAACAGCTCCAGCTGCTTCAATAAATCATTCATTAAGTCACAAGATGCAGAAATTAAATAAAAAAATCTACCTGCGTCTACCTTCCATGAGTCAACCTGCTCAAACAGCTTTTCCTCACATCACACACACACACACACACACACACCTCCAAATTAACCAAAGACAGGCCAAATTGATCTTTTTCTTTTAGTTAAAATCTGTCCGAGCTCCTCTCAGCCATCAGTGGGAAAGCCTGTGTTTGCTTTAAGCTGAGGAGTCTGGAGGGAATCGTGATGATGATGATGGATATTAGCAGCTTCCTGTCAGGATTAGATGTGGATATAGACCACCCCTCCTCTACAAGGGGTGTCTGGTGATTCCACTTCCTCAGAAAAAGGTCAGAATCACGAGTTTAATCAATAAAAAACAACTTTTAAATGCTTAAAGTTACTCCAAATTGAACTAATGTTGCACTTCCACATCACGTCCACAAGGGGTCACTGCAACATCATCTATTCTCAGATCTCCAGTCTTCCACCAGCCGACAGGAACTACAGCTCCCATCTTCTCTGATAAGAAAAGAAGCTCTAATTTTATCCTAAAGTTATAGTTTAGTTCATACGTTGGGATTCTGAGTCAAAGTGTTGCTTTTTCCTTCAGCTTAGATAAAATCAGCTGTTCTGACATGGCCTCCAGGATGCCCTGGAGAAACCTCGGGTAAGAGGTGAAAAGAGATACGAGAACTGAGGTTTAAAAGGAAAAGCTTTGCCACTGATGACTGAGACATGCTGATGGTACAAAGATCAAAACTTGTTCCTTCTATTCGTTAGTGTCTGGAAAACTAAAGCAGGATGACTTCTAGTGAACAAATAAATGAGTTTCTTCCCTTTCTGTGCTGCCGTCTGTCAGGTCTTTAAATCTAAGCTACATGTCTGTGTGGAGTTTCTGACAGAAGCTGGTCCAGGAGGGTCTGCAGGCTTCTGCTTTCTGCTTCTCTGTCCTGCCTCCAGATGACGTGCACGCCACCAACTCCTGTCCAAACTACCACAGCTCTCATCGGGTGGCGGGGGGAGATTTCAGCGGGTGTACGGGTCTTCCTCTGGTCATGCCGACTCTCTCACACCATGCTGCGTCCCGGCTCACTTACTGTGGTGGAGGTACTGCTGGGTGAACATGTTGAGCTCGCTGTCCAGCCACCCCGCCTTGTTCCTGCACAACAGTTCAGTCTAATTAACAAGCATTTTATGCATCCAGTGCACGTCGAGCTGAGTGCTGGTAAAGTTCTTACCGCAGCAGCTTCGCTTTACTCTGCAGGTTGTCCAACAGCTCGATCTTGCTGTTCATGTCACTGATTTCATCCTCCAGGTTCTGTCGGGTGACGTCTACCTGCTGGCAGAGCTGGGCGAACACGCTCGCCAGCTCCCTGTTCACAACAACAAGAACAGCCTGAGAACTGGGAGCTCTGCGTGGCGTCTAGCGCCGCGTCTCCTACATCTCAACTCACTGCTGGACTTGGTGGCTGCAGTTGGATCCAGTGTAGCTGACGATCAGCTGCAGCTTCTCGCTGGCGTAGTCCACAAACTGCCTCTTGAAGGCTCTCTCTTTGGCCTTGGTGGTCCAGGTGAGGCGCTCGTACACGTAGAGAAGCCCGTACAGACCCAGAGACAACGCAATCAGGCGCCAGCCCACCGCCTTCCAGATCTGCAAACACCAACAGGGCGTGAAGTCTGGCAGAAGCCTCGAAGTCTCACTGAACACACTGGAAAGAAGTTTGCTGGCTTTAAGTCAGGATTTAGGGATCTAAGACCTCATTCTTTGGATACATAATGTAATGTTGCTGAACCTAGACCTGATCCTAGACCTGAACAACTGCAGCAACCCCACATCATAGACTGCCCCCACAGGCTTGTACAGCAGCAGTAGACGTGATGCTGCATCACTTCATCCTCCTCTCTTCTTACCCTGACGCTCCATCACTCTGGACCAGGGTCAGTCTGGACTCATCAGACCACATGACCTTCTTCCATGGCTCCAGAGTCCAGTCTTTATGCTCCCTAGCAACCTGAAGCCTTTTTCTCAGTTAGCCTCACTGGTTAGTGGTTTTCTTCTGGCTCCACAGCTGTTCAGTCCCTTGAGTTCCTTCACATTGTTCATGTGGAAATGTTCTAACTTTCACTATTAAACTGGTCCTGAGTTCTACTGCTGTTTTTCTTCCATCTGGTTCCACCAAACGTTGCAGGCTCGGTTTATTTCATGTTTCAAGAGAAACTTTGTCCGTGGCAGGATGAGGTTGTGCACACGGTGGTGTCCATGTCTTTATACGCTACTTGTATCGTATAGATTATCGTACCCTCTCACCAGCTTGACCAGCTGTTCCTGTTTCAACCTGGTTGAACCTTTCACATCAGTGGGGGGAAAAAAAAAAACTTTGCTGCATTAACCACGCCCACCTCAATCATCCCACAAATCATGCCATTGTTCTTAAATGCTACACGAGAAAAATCTAAATCATCAAGCAGGAATGATCCAACCTGCTTGCTTGTTAAATCCTGGTGGACGGGCAGCATCGCTGTGAGTATATGATCCATACTGAGCGCTTCACTGCTGAGACTTACTCGTCTGTAGACTCTGCAGCGTATGTAGTTGGTGAATGTGAGCTGGGTTCTGTGTACACGTGTTGAGCTTCATTACATCGGATAGTGCAGCTGTCCTCACCTCTTTAATAACCTCTGATTGGCTCTCGTTTTATTGACAACCAATCAAATGATTCAATACCTTCTAGCTGAAAAATAAATCTGTGGCCAACTGATTGGAGAACTTTTATCGAACATCTAATGTCTGTAACTAATGTAGAACGGACCAACATGTGTGTGTTTGTGTGTGTTCTTACCACGCCGCCAACAACAAGGACGCCCATGGAGGTGCGGGAAGTGAGGGATGCAAGACCAGTTACCATGGAGACCATCAGCTCCTCCTGGGTCATGGCGTTCTGTGGGAATGGAGGCATGCTGGTGCTGACTGGTGTCAAGGCCATGGGCCGAGGAACCTGCAGGAAGCAGAGGAAGAAGATCAGCGTTGGGACGCCGTTGACCCTTAAACCTCCAGGCGGATATTTAACTTCTCCTGCTTGATCAGACGACACGGTTCAGACATCATCTTTTCATGAACGATAATGAGGGATCATTATTATTAATTAATCGTGGAGTTAAAACTACAATAAATTGTGAAGTTAAGTAATCGTGACATTTCTGTTTGTAATTTTCCCCCAAAGTAAGTCCTCTGCTTCACTTTTATGGACCTTCTTGATTCACAGGGATCAAACTTTCATGTCCAGGAAAAGAAAGGTGATCTTGGAGGTCTTAGAGGACATTTAGGGAGAAGAATACAAATGTTCTCTCGATGTTTTCATCTGCAGACAAACTGCCTGGGGGACAGATTCTGTATCTGGATGCATATGAAGAACAATCCAGTAGCTGGCGTCCTGGTCAGAGGAAGGTGGGTTACCTGGTCGCTGTAGCCCATGAGGGCCCGTCGGGTGTTTTTGGGCCCCAGAAAGCGGTTGACCAGCATGGTCCACCCCAGAGAGAAGTGGAAGCTGATGTCCTCCTGAAAGTCGCTGCAAAGCTTGTCGCAGGCCAGGTCGTAGGTGAGGCTGAAGCACTGACGAGGAACCATCTTGTCCACCTGCTCTCGGACCTGGCCTGGCAGCAAGGGCTTCAGACCGTCTGCACACAGAACAAGAAGCTCAGTTTGAGCTGGATGGAGATGAAAGTCTCGGTGGGACAACAATGAAAACACTGACTGCACACGTCACAGATAAAGGTTACAAATGACTCATCTATATGTGGAATCTACTGTAGCTTCACACTGGTGTGTTTGGGTGGAGCTGACGGGACAAGCGTTACCGATCATGTCGGCCTGCGTGGCCTGCAGGGCGCTGGTGATGGAGGCAGAGCATCTCTCCGACATGTTCTTGCCCAGACCCTCCTCTATGTGGCGATGGAGCTCCTACAACAGAGACCAGGCCGGGCGGCTTGTTAGTTCCAACCTTTCCTCTACGTAAGATAAAATAAAATGAAGCTAGTTTTGACCCACATAAGAACCGTAATGTCTTGGGTGGGTTGCAGCACTTTTCTAGCACTTTCCTGCTTTTTTTTCCAGTTTTCGTGCTAACAAGTGATTGACAGGTGATGTTATCTGGTATGAGCCTGAATGTGTCAAAGATCCTGGTCGGCTAGGATGATCCGACCAGGAGGTGATAAGAGTCTCTACCAGAGAGGATGGAGAACAGCTCAAAAACCAGCTTTAACCAATTTTCTCTGGTCTCCGAGCCGTTCGACAGGCGACAGACCAGGGTTCACTCACGTTCTTGTAGACTTTTAGCACCACTGGTGACGGGTGGAAGTCCATGTGGAAATCATCCACCAGCACGTGGAGCTTTCTGATCTCCTCCGCCATGGTGTTTGAAACCTGAGCACCAAGAACAAAGCAACGTACCATCATCATCATCAGTAGCACCTGCTTCGTGAGACACACCAATAGTGAGCCTGAATTTTCTTTTCTCTGCATGTGATGATGTCATGTGATGATGTCATGTGATGCAGTCCTGGTGGTTTCACCTGTCGCTCCACTTCCTCTGTGATGTTCTTGATCTTGGCCTTACAGTCCACAGTCAGCAGGTCCAGCTGTTTATCTATGAACTCCAGCCGGTCCTGGCGGTCCTCTTTGGTCTCTAGGCAGTACACTCTGAAAACACACACACACACACTTCATTATTTGGGAAAATAAAGCCTGAGCAGAGCACACTGTGAGCTCCTTCTGTGACCTCATGTTTTCCAGGTGGAACGTGTCGACTCGTGTAGAAAATTTCAGCAGGAAACACCGTTTTCTTAAGGATTATTATTATTTTAGCTCTAGAGGCCTTTATGACACCGTTGCTAGAGAGGAACGGGGTCAGAGAGCTGCAGCAACCTGCACCCCTGCAACACTTCATGCTACCCATCGAGACGTCTGCTTCTGCACATATCAGTGAAAAGTCATTTCAGTGTGCGGTGAGGACGCGCACACTGAGCGTTTTGTTTTTAAATAATATGAGAATATCTACATTCACTGTGGAATCATCCTACATGCATAAATATACAAGCTAGTGTATTTTCCTCTGTTTGGATCCTCATGGTGTTTCTCAGGTGAATGTGGGGTCCCTGGATCCTCCTGACTGACCATCATCATCATCAGCCGATGGCATCCTGAGATATTTACCTGCATAACACACTTCACTCATTCCTAGGATTACTTTACTCATTCCTGGGATTACTTTACTCATTCCTAGGATTACTTTACTCATTCCTGGGATTACTTTACTCATTCCTGGGATTACTTTACTCATTCCTAGGATTACTTTACTCCTTCCTAGGATTACTTTACTCATTCCTGGGATTACTTTACTCATTCCTAGGATTACTTTACTCATTCCTGGGATTACTTTACTCATTCCTAGGATTACTTTACTCCTTCCTAGGATTACTTTACTCCTTCCTAGGATTACTTTACTCCTTCCTAGGATTACTTTACTCCTTCCTAGGATTACTTTACTCATTCCTAGGATTACTTGACTCATTCCTGGGATTACTTTACTCATTCCTAGGATTACTTTACTCATTCCTAGGATTACTTTACTCATTCCTGGGATTACTTTACTCATTCCTGGGATTACTTTACTCACTCCTGGGATTACTTTACTCATTCCTAGGATTACTTTACTCATTCCTAGGATTACTTTACTCATTCCTGGGATTACTTTACTCGTTCCCAGGATACTTTACTCCTTCCTAGATGACCTGGGCTGCTATCTTCTGGTTTTCACTGAAACTAATGGGGTTTTCTTTTAGGTGGAGGTAACATTTACATGCTCCACTGTGTTCCAGGTGAATTTTGACACAGTAACATAAATGGTGATTCTGACATGTTTGTAGTAATCACACATGTCTCAGCTTTCTGTAGAGACCAGATAATAGATACAACCCTGGTAGTTGGTTATGTATGTTGGACTCATGAAAACTACCTCATGACCTGCGAACATTTGAACATCAACATTTGGATAGTGTGAATAAAAGTGTGTGGTCGGCTTTGTGTTGGAGACGCACCTCTGTTCTTGGGCGGCGATGTGTACGGAGTCCATGAGGCGGCGCAGAGCTTCAGAGATCTGCTTGGCCCTCACTGTGTGCTGCTCAAATTTGGTCTTAACAGCAGACTGAGAGATGCACTCCTAAACACAGCAGACATAAATAATATAGAAAGGGGAAAAAGAGCGAGGCCTACGTTAGAATACATTTTATTTATTCTTATAAAAAGGAAGACTAAATTTTTCTTTGTGTGCTAAAAAAGATGTGTGGGCAGAGAAGAGAAGGAACCTACCAGATGGTCAATACTGCTGGAGGAAGCATTTAATATGGACACAGATGCTTATGAAAGGCACTGAGGGGACGACTGAAGTGTCTCAGAGACCAGCCACGTGGAAATAACCTGCCAGCCTCAAGTAGCCTCACCATCCACCTGCTCAACTGCTCGTTAACACATATCTAATCAGCCAATCACATGGCAGCAACTCAGTCACATTGACGTGGTGAAGACGATTTGTGGGAGTTTAAACTGAGCATCAGGATGAGGAATTAAAGGAATTTAAGTGACTCTACACGTGGAATGGCCTTTTCTCATCTCATCGTTCTCTCAAGTCCTGGCTTTCAGGAGGAAAAATATTGTTATTGAAACAAACACACAACAGAAACTATTTCCATGTTTCCACTTTTTCCTCATTTCCAGTTATTCCTGCTACTATTTACCTGCTATCCTCACTAAACCAACTCCAGCTCAGCTGCTTTGTGGCGCCACCGTGCATCAGAAACGTCTTCTTGGCTTTATTCCAGCCATAGAGGAGCATTATTTTTCTTCTTTTCACACACACATAGAACTTTCTGCTCACTGGTTGATCTTTGGCTGCTCCTGATTGGACGTTACCGTCAATCTAAGCTCTCTGATTGGTGGAAAGTCTGACAGGAAGTGGCTTCATCATCATTTTGCACCATGTTTGGTTTTAATCATGCTGAACTACACAAGATTTAAATGTGTGGCCAACTGAGGTTTTTATACCACTCCTTCCAAAGTTTTCCCACTTCTTATGTTCCGTTTGTTGAGCTGTGCGGGGAGTCTTTTGCGACAACAAACCAACGTTATTCCTCCAGACCAGTGTGTGATCTGCATCACTGCGTGGAGTGTGTGTATAAAAGTAAAATGCATTGTAAGAAGGTTAAAAGCAGGATTTCAGAGCTGGCCATCACTGAGTAACAGACTAACCTCAAATCGCCTCTCAAAGTTTTGGAATTCAAACATCCGGGCTTGAAATCCCTCTGCGAGAGCGCCGCCTGAAACAGGACAAATAACATTTCTGTTAATATCGATTCATCCTTCCTTTCATGGTAATAAACCCTCCTGCTGACAGGAGGCTGAGAAGTGAAGTCATTACTTCATACTTAACCATGTGAAATGGTTAAAACTGCTTTCTTACATGAAATAAAACACATATGAAACACAAGCAATAAAATCTGTCTGGTGGGAAATTATTTTACTGGATAAGAAGAAAAAACAACTGGTCCTTCCCAGTAAGTAAAAAGCAAAGCAGATCAACATTAACAGTCATTTAACTGTAAGAAATCTAATCATTTATGTTCATTTCATCTCAGTACGTGACCATCTTGTTTTAACCAGCACCTGGTAGTAATTTGTTACTTCCACCACAAGGTGGCAGCAGTTTACCAAACTGTTCCCCAACCGCCCGGTTCAACAGAAAACTTTACTTTTGCTCAGCTGTGGTACAAACTGTGTGTCGCTGTGAGACTAAATACTATAAAGAAAATATAAGAAACATGCAGAATTAAAGAAACCATCAGAAAGTCTTTCAGTGTGCAACAACAAATCAAAAAAATGTTCAGTTTAAATTCAACTCCAGGGTCAAATTTACAGACAATAAAAAAGCTGATGCTACACTGATTTTACACCACAGATGCTGGACATTAAAGTAGAATCATGTGATGGTAATTCCTTTCATTTACCACATTTAGTGCTCAACTCATGGTTCAGATACTACTTTTAGGGTTTTTTGTGTCAGTTTAAGTCCAGTTAAATTGAAGGTTATAGTGCATTTTAGGTTTATGCTGATATTATACATCAGTGGCAGGAAGTTAAAAGGTTGAACAAGCTAATCAGGAAGGCTAGCTCTGTTCTGGGAGACCATCTCCACCCAGATCAGGTAGTAGAATAGAGGAGGATGGTGGCTAAACTGTCCTCAATGCTGGATTTCCAGCCATGCGGGACCCACTGAGCAGCTGGTTTAGCGACAGGCTGCTGTATCCAAAGAGCACGATTGAGAGGATTTGCAGGTCCGTCCTACCTGCTACTGTCAGATCCAACAACCTGCTCTGCAACACAACTATCTGGAAATATCCCTCTTACTGTGCGTACGTTTTCTTTTTTGATTCTTTTGACCTTTGCACTGTGTTTTCTTCTGCCATCTTATTTATTTATTATTTAATGATTCTCTTTGCTGCTGAATTTCCCCGAGTGGGACTAATAAAGAATCTTTTCCAAAAAGCTGAATTGCTCAAACATCCTGTGAGTAGCGGATCATACGTCTGCCATGATGAGCGAAGCAGCATCATCAGTGGCCGCTAACATCTCAAAGCTTCATCAGTTTGTCTGAAGCTGAAGGCGTTCAAGGTTTGATGGAATTAACGGAGTTTATAGTCCCATCAGGGTCCAACCTGCCCAACCTGACAGCGTTCGGACTGCTGCCTGCTGCAGGAAAACAGACTGGTGAAAGAAAAAGTACAAAAACTACAACATGCTTTCAGTATTTGGTTCCAGCCGAGTCAAACCGGTTAGCTCAGGTTTGTTTATATAACACATTTCCATCATGCTCCATCACCTCCAGACTTAAATCTGGTCCTTGGGATGGATAACATCCGCTGGGAGCTGCATCTCAAGCTGGAGCATGGATAACAGGAGCTCAGACGGGTAAGAAGGAACAGCGCTTTATAAACAAAAAGCAGGGTTTTGATTTGGATCGTGTAAGAAACAGGAAGTCGATGTAGTGAAGTCAAAGCTGGCGTTATCTGCTCGCTCCGTCTGGTACCAGTCAGCAGACCAGCAGCTGGATTCTGGACCAGCTGGAGACGATGGACAGAAGACTGATCCAAGCAGGAATACAGAGATGCTGCAGCCAGAACGGATTAGCTGGAAGGTGTGGCTTCACCTTAGCTAGCTACAACGGCGCTCACCCGCCTACACCGTTTAAAGGAACATCAAGGAACACGTAGAGGTTTTTTACATTACAGCCTTACAGTAAGAAAATAAAGGGCCCAGAGCATCGTCAACACCCCGACTGACAGCTACCAAAAATGAGCATTTCTGCTTTGTTTTCATTTTAGGAAGTTTAAGGACATCCACTGTTTAACACCGTAACAGATTAAATGAATCTGTCGTTGGTTGATCTGTTATTAATGACATTATCAAGGCGTGTCATCAGCTCATACACTGCTGCTGTCTGACAAACAGGAATTACCCAGAAATCCACTTCATTCTGCTTATCTGAACAAAGCAACGGCTCCAGGAGGGAAATTCAGACAAGCCTCTCCCCAGTCAGCTCCTCCCGGGGGATACTGAGGCGTCAAGAAGGAAAGATAATCCCTTCAGTGTAAGTCTGGATTAGCCGAACTCTGACGTGCGCTGCAGCACCCAGAGTTCACTGAGAAGTAAACGGGCTTTTACGTCAGACACCAGAAGTCTCCTTTAACACCAGAAAAGTCGCTCGGTTAGTCGCTAGTCGTTCATTTTAAATAGAGTCACTAGAGCGGTCTGAAAACTCACTAAATGTAGGGCGAAGGTCACTGAGTTGCTAGCCGAGCTCCGTCATGTGCACCAGTATAACCGGTGCACCAGGAACTCGTGCACAAACGTTCAGATTAAATGCGTTAATTTAGTTGTAATTTAATAAATGGTCACTGCCTCAGTGTTGTTGTTTGCATTCCTAACGTTTCTCTCCTGAAACATTATGATTGTTCATTCATGTAAACATGGTCATAACGAGCTTCTTTGTACTAAATCAAAGAGAAAAATGTGGCGTTTTCATGCTGTTATTCTACTCAGATTGCTCTGAATGTGGAACCTGAAGTAAGATGTGAAGCGACTCCTCGGGTTTGAGAAGCGCTGCTCTAAACTAACTTCATGACTCGTCCAGGTTTCTAAGATGGGACACAGTTGGACTACAACCCCCACCTGCTTCAGGCATTCCCTGGGCCTTCTGCACACGAGCCTGCAGGACTTCTTTAGCAGAGACGAAGAAGATGCGGTCGCCGGCCTGACCTCGGTCCACCACACCCAACTCATCCACCAGGAAGTGGGTGCAGCGGTCCATGTGCTGCCTGCGGACCTGATATAAACACACCCTCAAATCAACATGAATAGTAAAGCACGCTGGTTAAAGCAGGAGAGGGCAGGAGGGCGTAGATGTTTACCTCCTCCATATATTCCGGTTCTGAGGCTGAGGCGTCCCAGCGGTTGTTGAGGATGAAGATGTTGGGACTGGAGAGACGCTCGTTGACCTTGTGAAAGAAGGACTTCTCCTGCAGAGACACAAAATTCACAACTTCTTTCCCTGAAGACTTCAGCAGCCACGTTTCACGCTCGTTTCCTGGACTGGATCTGGGCTTGATAGCGGTCCAGGTCCTCGTGCACAGATCTGTGCACGAGCTGAACAACTTTATTTCACTGAGAAATGTTATGAGTAAAATTTATTTAGTTTAACTTTATTTTGTTTTACGTAGTCTGTTTCAGAGGATTGTTTAATCACATTTATCTCCTTCTCTTAAATGTTTGCAAATGTGCCTAAAGTGAGATTTTAAAAGTCATTTTGGGTTCTGGTTCCAGTCCAGAGTAGATGACGCCATTACCAGGTGGTTTTCGTTCCTGCTGCACCAACTCAGAGAAGAAAGACGCCTCCTGTTTAAAAACGTCTACAATGATGCCGTATAAAACCAGGAAATCACAAACCCACTGTAAGAAAGTCACCATGACAACAGCAGCCAATACTGGTGATAATGATTATTAAACAACATATTTACACTACTTTTCACGAACAAACTCACCATAACAACCTAATTATCGATAACAAGTCGCATCTGTGATGTTTAACTCAGCAGCGTCATGGTTTTATCTGTGGTGGGTTTAATACGAGGCTCATCTGTCCAACATCTACAGAGCTGCGCAGCTTGTTCTCTGTTCTGGTGATGATTACGAGCATTACATGAGCGTTCACAGATCCAACACATGGCTCACCGTCTGCATCAGGGTGGATTCAGAGTTGGCCACCAGGACAAACACGTCAGCGTCCAGACAGAACTTGTCGATCCAGCTGTCCAGTTCAGTGGTGACGTCGATACCTGGGCTGGGGGACAACATCATCTTCGTCTTAACATCTCAAGCATGAAGCTGTATCGTACGTTCAGAGCTCATCTCACCTGTCCACCAGCACCAGATCATCTCTGAGCAGAGCACACTTGGCTTTAGGCCACATAATGCAGACCAGGCTCCCAGCATCCAGGTCTTCGTCCTGATGGAGCGCGTGGGCCAGCTGGTTCACCGTCTGATCACAGAGACGTCGCCGTGTCAGCAGTGGAGGTGGAGACCAGTCTGACAGAGGCTCCACCTGACCACACACTCCAGGTCTACTCACCTTGATGCTTTTCTTCTCTTCGGAGCCTTCCGTGAGGAGGAAGGCGTCATTGCCATCCGTCCCCTCCACCCTCAGGAAGCAGTTGGTGGTGTGTCCTATTCCAGACGGCAGCACTTTGTCACACAGCATGGCGTTGATCACCGTGCTCTTACCATTGCTGGTCCTGCAGAGCAACAAATAACATTAACCTGCAGCAACATGGAGTCTTTGAGACAACGAATTCACCAGAAGTGACAACATGTTGCACGTTAGGACGGGTTCCACCTCATCTCCTACTCTGGTACTTTATTGGCTTAAAAGTTTGTCAACATGGTGATATTTATACACACCTTGTCACATTTTTTTAAATTTTTGTCCCAGTTTGATGTTGAAAACTAAGATCGGACTTAAAGGACCAGTCTTCCTGGGCTGTGCACCTGAACGCTGTGTTCCAGCCAATCAGCCGCCCCCGTCTGCTGCTTCAGATTAAACTAGAGCTGAAAGCTACTTAGTGTTAAAAATTTACCTTCCAAAGAAAACCACCTTCATGTGTCGGCGGGCGAGCACTTCTCCAATCCCTGCCACCTTGGCAAGGTAACCTCGGACCTCCTGGACTTGTTCCTCCGTGGTGACCGGGTCCAACTCTTCATTTTTGTGCGCATCTAACATAACAAGGTTATTAAAGGTCAGTTTCTCACAGCCAGAGCACCAGTAGACCGAACAGGTTAAATCACATCTAAACAACTAAAATCCAACACAGACGTCATTGAAAATGACTTTTGGAAGTGTGTGGTCTGAACAAGGGTGGAGTGTCCTCTCCAGGTCGGGAATGGGGTCCTGCTCCAAGAGTAGGAGTTCCAGTATCTCGGGGTCGTGTTCAGGAGTGGAGCTGGAGGTCTACAGGAGGACCAGTGCAGTGATGTGGACTCTGCATCGGTCTGTCCTGGTGAAGCAGGAGCAGAGCTGAAAGGAGAAGCTCTGGATTTACCAGTGCTTCTACGATCCTACCCTCCCCCACGACCACCAGCTGAGGGAAGAACCAGATCATGGATCCAAGCGGCTGAAATGAGTCTTCTCTGCAGGGTGTCTGGACTCTCCGTTACCGACAGAGAAGCTCTGTCATCCAGAGATCAGAGTAGAGTCGCTGCTCCTCCACATCCAGAGGAGCCAGATGAGGTGGATCATACATCTGGTTATAAACCAGATTATAATCTGGTAATAAACTCATCAGGGAGGCCTCCTGGATCTACACATCTGGGCCGTGTAGCTCTGGACTAGAGCTGGTTACTGGAAAAACAGCATGTCCAGCGTTGTTTATCTGTAGTGGGTAAACTGAACAGCAGCGGTCGGCTCCCATACATGTATTGATAAACCCAGAGGTGCTTGATTCCAATGCTTTGGAAAATTTGAATCCAGCTCCTGAGTGTAGCGCTGCGTCTGCTGCCTTCTAACAGATCAGTGGTGACTTTTCCATGAAAGAAGACGTCTTTGTTCCTCTGCGTCAGTTTTTATGTTAACTTGCTGTTTTGTGTCTTTTTATTCAACTATTATTACCAAACTGGAGAAAAGAGCTGGTTAACATAACAACACTGTTTAATGATAAAGGCAGTTTCACAAGTAACAGTAACTTTCGTAGCTTTGCTGTTCGGGACGAGGATAAACGACATGCGTACGTTGCAGCCAGACACGTACCTTCCAGGAACGACGCGCTCTCCTTGATGTAGGCCCCCAGCTGCTCAAAGATCCCGTTGATCTTCTTCTTTGCTGTGACAAAATGTTTGAGCGGCGATGCGTTGACTTCAGCCATCATTCTCTTTTCCTTCTTGCAGTGAAATGGTGCGGGGTTGGCTCGTGAAAAAACCAGAGACATGGCCCTAGACAGAGGACAGAAACACCCTTAAAAAGGCATCTGGCCACCAAGTCCGCTGAAAAAGGCGGGAACGTTAACGTCTGCAGCAGAGACAGAGCAAGAAGAAGATCTGGTTCAATACAAACACCCAGTAGATGAGAAGTTGTTGTGAATTAGAGTCATATGTGATGTAAAAGCATTTAACACAACCTAATTTAGTCAGAGTTGGGAAGTAATCCGATAATCTGATGCTCAACTTTGGACCTTCTTCACATAAAACTCCTACTGTATGTAGAAAATCACCTTTTTCATTCACTAGTTCAGATACAACATTAATGTCATTTTGGGCCCCCCCTTTTTTTAAATATACAACTATAAAATATATCTGTTATTCCAAATCAAAGGTTTATGTGGGGAAAATGATGTTTGTAGAAAAGAAGCCGACATGATGAGGCCTGACTGTGAAAACTGGACAAATGAATAGGAATTTAGTTGACCTCAAAATCTCATTTGAGAAGGAATTCTATCCCTGCAATGTGATAAAAACAAGGTTTGGTATTAAGTACTACAATTTGTGTTTGTCTCTGTTAAAATGTTTGATCCAGTTCAGCTTGAATTTCACATCTAACATATTTAAACCCCCTTTATTAAAAATTTATTTAAAGCTAAACGATTACTGTTGGAGATTAAAGCAGAAATATCATTATCAATAAATTTCGCTTTATTTTCGTAGCATTTATTGCCATTGTAATATAATTTGATAAGCCTTTATGTATGTTATTTGTTTCATATGATGGCATTTCAGCTCCACATTTACGTTTATACCTTCACTTTACACATCCTGGCCATGCATGTACTGGCAAATCGCGTTTTTAATATCTTAAATTCACACTTTGGTCATTTGAACTTGATTTGCCTAAATTTATCTCTACTTAATATTTGTGCACGTTTGTGTAGTGTCACAGCAACACCACTAAAATATTATTTATGCGCAAACTTTCCAGTCAGTAAAGATAAATCTGATTCTGATTAGGGCTAGTAACCACACCTGTGGTCACCTGTTCTTTCAGGCATGGCCTTTCACACACTGAGGAGGACCCTGCAAACCAGCTACGAACCCTAGCAGTTAAAACAAGGCTTATTAAGCTAAACGCGGGCTAGGTAATACCATAATACCAGTCATAAAGTGGTCAAACATTACGGTTTCTTTATCAATATCAGCTAATTTTCGTGTTACAAACGTTAATTTGCTGGAACTTTCTTAAAGTTAGTGAATAAGGTAACGAAGTGAATGGCGACTACAGGTTAGCTTGTTGTCAACTTTAGATTTCATGCTAGCTGCTAACCCAGCTAGCCGATCAGATCCGTTTGGCTCTGACTTACCGTGGATGAGAGTCGCTGATCACCAACAACCGTCTTGCATCCTGACTCTCTGGCTTTTTTTATATTTACTGGTTAACAAGTAGTCAAGGTTAGTCCGTGACCGACTGACAGCTCGTGTGGTCTTCGCTATCTCCGCTAAGTCAGGGGGCGTCATGAACTGGTTCGGTTCAGCAGACTGGGTTTGTTTCGCTCTGTAACCCAGAAAGCGGCGATTCGTGAGGAATCCCACCGTCAGACGCGGTCACCAATGCCGGTTGTTCCAGCCATTTCTCAAACAGCACAGGATTTCAGAAAAATGTTATCTTGATGTTCGTCTTCTTCTTCTGCTGTGGCTTGAATGGCGCACTGCTGCCCTCTACTGTAAAGGAGGACGTTATCTACGGAAGCCGAGAGCAGGCATTCCTAAAAAAAAAAAAAAAAAGTCCTGCTCAGTTTTTTCCAGCTACTGTATTGAAAAAAACTTTACTGTATTAAGAATTAAGATAAAATTCAAAATTATCCTTTTTTTTTTAAATAAATTAAAATTTATCCTTTTATTTAAAATAAATCGTTAAAAAATCTATTCTGCCTTTCTAAATGAAATATTTTTGCACAATTTGTTTAGTCTGAATCATTAAGATGTAGTGATTCTAGTCAAGAAATGGTTTTGTTTCTTCTAGAGAAGTTAAAAGAATCTAACATAAAAGTGAAAATTAATATCCACTATAAAAGCTGACTATACTCCTATACAAGTTAAAACTTCCCTACAAATTACCAGTATAAAAGTTTAAATCAAGCAAACACTAAATTAGGCTTTGTAATAATGTAAATGTTTAAATTAATTGAGCATAAAAATGTAAATGACCCAAACATAAAAGTTGGGTCAATTGCAAACCTCATTTTAATAAGACAGACACACGGTGTAAATCTAACCATTTGTTTATTTTGTATTACTGAATCATCAGACAATGAGAAAATGACAATTCCTTTTTTCCCACACTGTCTTCTACTCTATTATATGATAATACAAACACCTAAAGCAAAACTTATCTAAGTTAAAGGTGGTCAAACCTGCATTCTTGTGGTTCTCAGAGCCGACCTGAACGCAGGCTGAACAATGACATGATAACCGGTGTTCTCTGTGCCGCTCTGCCTCTGTGAATCCAGTCTGGAGGACCTGGACTTGTGTCAGCGTTGTTGTTCAGACAAAGTTAAAATGCATTTATCTAAGACTGAACAACCTTCTGCTACTGGGCAAAAAATGCTGTAAAAAGAAATTCCCAATTAAAAGTGAAGGATTTACATTTTGAGATTATGGTGGTGATAAATCAAGAAAAAGAAGAAAGATGCTGGGTCCAAAAATGTCCAGAAGCACCACCTTTTAAGGCTCTTTTCCAGACATGAGGTTAATCTTCCAGTAAGGACATTAAGCCCAAAACATCCAAATCAAATTAGTCCGAAGTTTTAAGAAAAAGATTCTCGAATCGTGTTGTAATCTTTCAGAGTAGGTTATCCTTAAAAAAGTTCACCCTTAAAAACTGGGGAATCTGGGCTAAACTTTAAGGGATTTTTCTCTGCTTAATTGAGAAAAATCTTATGTTGTACTAATATTTGCACAAGACCAAGGCTGGAACTGATCAACAGTTTCAGACTGAGGACAAAGAGGCACAACAGCAACAGAACAAAGCAGTCGTATCTGACTGGCAGTGGATACTTGATAAGAGTAGACATCATTCCATACAAGCTTACCTCAATAGAAAAAAAAACAAAAACTATGGAGCAACAAAGTACACGTGCTTGTTCTGACAAAAATAAAACTACACAGATATTTTCTCTGCAGTTAGATGGACAGTCTCCTGTCTCTTCTGAGGTAGTAAATAAGTAGAAATATAATTAAAAAGCGAGTACAAAGAACAAACAATTCTACCAGTTTAACTGAGCTGTGTCTGTTTCTTTAAGAAGTGGAGATCCCGGATCAATACGCAGGTACCAGACAAAAGTGGGGACACACCTACTCATTCAGAGGCGTTTGCTTCATCTTTTCCACCTTACAGTACTGACAGCGTTCTCACACACACACACACACACACACACACACACACACACACACAATCATGTGTTTAAAATAACGTAAGAAACCCAAAATCCAATTCTTCTTTCAAGCCATTTCTGCTCTAATGGCTGGAAACTCCACCTTTTCCCAAACCAGCCCGAGGAATCACCTGGAGCACGTTTCACCTCCCTGAAAGGGAATGAGCTGGATGTAGAGCATTAGCTGCAGTTACACTGCACTCATCAGTTAATAAAAGGTCAAGAATGGAGGATGTGGCTCCTTAATGACTGTTTCTGTGCTTAAATTAGTGCCACGTGTCTAAATCAGTGGTTCCCAAAGTGGGGGGCCTGAGTTGGGACAAGGGGGGGCACAGCAAATGGGTCACCCTGTGGCCATCCTCTTAAAGTGAGGCTCGGACCCCATCAGAATCTTCCTCAATAAGAAGGATAAAGTGGTTTTTGGTGGGTTGTGTCACAGCTGCATCTACACGCTAAAACTGGTACAACAAGGCATATCTTGCCCTGGCCATGACCAGGTAAGGGTCAAGCAATCATAATGTGGGTAATAAAGAGAGACCAGTGTGTCGTATGTCTCAAAATATTCTCATTCTGAACAGAAAGAAAAGCCCACTGATTAGAAATAAACTACTGAGCTGTGGTAAATCATTTTACCACAGTAGAACTTCCCTCTTATGAAGTAGCATGCAGTTTCCTGAACTAAAAGCCTCACTAAAGCAGAGGAATTAGTACTTCCCTCCACCACTGACATGGTTTTAACTGTAACCAATGAAGTAGCAGCCAACAAACTAATGACTGTCTCTGCTAAACAAAGCTACCGCGGCACATTTCTTTGTACGTGTCATTATAAGGGCCGGGATGCATGCGGTAGTGGGCATGGGGGGACTTGACATTATTTTGGATGAAGACTGGTCTAAATGCATCAATAAAATCAAAGAGTGGATGGCAATGAAGTCCACATCAATCCTTCGTTTAACTGGCTGACAACCAACCATAAGAGGACACGGTTTTAATCAGACTTTACGACTAATTGTTCAAAACAAAACAATGATGAGCGACACTAAGAAGAAGACAACTGCCGGAGCCAAAAGACATAACTATTACTCATTTTTCAATCATCCTTTAATGGTAAGAAATCTAATAGTTTATGCAATTACTGCCTCAGAATGCAACTGTCTCGTTTCAACCTGCACCTGGTTGTAATGTGGTACTGCCACCACAAGGTGGCATCAATTTACCAAACTGTTCGCCGACCACCAGGAAAAAAACAACAGAACGGTTAACAGTGGTCAGGCTGCCAGCACCTCTTCTGCTGGTAAAAACTAGCATCACATAAATCTACAAGGTCGTTTACATCCACACCAAACATCTGATCATTATCTGCTAACCAGGTAACGCCTGTTCCACACTTGGCGAGAACTTTGTTCTTGTTCCCGGCACCACGAGAGCAAAATGATGCCATTTTGTTCTCCCGGTCCTGGTTTGGGAGTTCTTGAGGCTAGTTCTCGACGCAAAACTTGAATTGCCTGGCAACTGATTTATATTTCAGTACTGAAACAACATGATATTTATGTTGAGAAAACTGTAGGTTATAATGGAGCCTGGAGACTCAACCATCGACTTTCAGAATCAAATCTCCAAGATGTACTAAAGTCCGCCCACTTTGGTTCTGGTTAAATCAGTGTGAATGCAGCCCGGTTCTCCAGAAAGCACCGAGGTTCTGAGACTTCAGAACAGAGCAAAGAGTGAAAGAAAGCAGCTAAAGACAGCTGGAAAAAAGCAAAAGGTGGCTAAAAATATAATATCAAAGATAAAAAGGTTTACTTTAGTCCTTTTTGTTTCATTATTCCTAATATGTCATAGTTTGGAGAGGTGTGTCCACACTTTCGGCTGGTATACAAATCTCCAACTTCAGCGATTAAAAACTGCTTGGAATAATTTTGCATAAAATATCTGACAAGGTAGAGGTAGACAGTTTTAATTAGAGCCTCACATTTTTACACATCTAAACACATACACGCTTGTATCCACATTCATACATGCATGCGTGTATACATGCACACTAAATGAATGGGTAGGTGTGTAAATCTGCACATGGACCCCACCGGCTGCACATGTGCTGCAAACAGTGCCGAGTATTTGTAAACAAGTCAGAGCCGCTCTGCTAGACTGACAATGTGCTTACATTATTATCTAAAGCACCATTTTCAGCTTCAGGTTAAAAAAGTGGTACTAATCACTCAACATGTACGCCGAGTCTATATCAGCTTCCTGATAGATTTAGGTCGGGTTCTTGTTTGAAATATGCCAAAAGCTAAGAGTTGTGTGTCATAAAATCAAGCTTCATAGTTTAAATCTAGAGACACAATTAAGTGCCAAAATAACTAGAGGCAAATACAAAAAAAAAAAAAAAAAAAAAAGACACCCTCAGTTATTTATGTTTGAGGTACAGATCAACCTAATCCTTTTAGAAATGTCATAAGTGCTTCAACCCAGTCAAGAGGTCAGGCACTCTTAGAGAGGCACAACAGTAGCATTTTAAGACATCGGTGCAATGCTAATGAAAAAGTCCTTCAACAAGGAGTCCGTGGAATTAAGGCAGGAGAGCGAGCAGAATCTCTCTCCCCTTCTAAAGTATCCTCTGTACGATATTAGCTCTTCTACCAGCTTCACCAGGGCGTCCGTTATTAGCAGGCTGCTGTTTTCTTTGTGCCGGGCGACACTCTTAAAGGAAACCTGCTTCCCGTCCAGGTTCCTGGACCAAGTAAAGACGGAGGCCAAAAAACAACCCTGGAAGAATGTGTGGTCGAAAATAGTAGAAAATATGGAGTTTTTTTTGTTTAAGCCATTTAGAAATTAACACTGAACTCTGTTAGAAAATAAAGTCACATATTCACAGCAAGCTGAAGCAGCGGTTCAGGTCTAGCCTGCTTTTCCGCCATCTTCCACTCGGCTACATGAGAAACGGGGTACGGACCAACACTTTCCAACATGCTTTCACGGTGCGGGCTGCCATCCGCCGTCCATCTGCACTGCAGGCAGACATCTCAACAGAAACACGGGGATCTGCCTCACAGACTTAGTTCGGGATGTGGAATACTTCCACACGTATGTTTCACAGCTTGTCTTGCTGTAACTGGCGCCTGTTCCTACTGGCCATTAAAACTTCACCAACACATCTTTAATACAACTAACTGTACAAAAAAATCTCTAAACTGCATCTGAAGTCTTCTTGTTAGGAATTTTGTCTGAAAGGAGGCTAACTTTGGAAGATGGGATCGCTAAAGCACCGCTAATGTCCCCTCAGCAGATTCAGGGGGGAAGAAAAAATGGAATTTGGAATTCTGGACTTTTTCCAAGAGTTGTGTTCAGATTTAATGTGTAGTGCACTGGCAAAAGGCAGCCACACATGAAACTTCCTTTTTAAAAAATGTATGTTTTAGGCCCCCCACACAAGCATCAGAGTTCTGAGAAAAGTCTTGGAAAGGGACAAGAGGGGGTGTAGAAGTATTTTAAAAGTTTAACAGGAGTTTAAGGCTTATTGAACAAGCTGCTGTGCAGACGCGCTGAGCATCACTGCCACCCAGTCCCAGTTAGCAACTAGTAAATTCACCCAGTGGAAGTCATGAACTAAGAACTTACTGCATCAAATGTTTTGGCCTGCAAATGTCTGAACATGGACTTTTTTAGCCAACAGCAGCAGCAGGTTGCAGCCTTGCGTGATTTGGCATCACTTTAGATGAAAAAATAAAAAGGTAAGTGCATTTTACTCCAACAGCAGGAAAGTAGTTCATGTCACCGCGATTTGACCTACGAGGGCCCTTACACACCAAACCAACAGTCTGAAGTGTTTGAATAAACAAAAAGCAACCGAACACACCACGAAGGTCACGTTCACACCGCAGGTCTTAATGCTCAGTTCAGATCATTTCGCGTGTTCAGTCCGCAGTCCTGAAGACGTGATGCCACCCGCATCACGCTGCTTGCAAGGTGAATATAGAAGCTACATCAAATATCTCAGCGTTTGGTTCAGGACTGAGGACAGGGTGGAGCAGGAGGTCTACAGGAGGACCGGTGCAGCGTCTGCAGTGATGCGGACTCTGCATCGGTCTGTCCTGGTGAAGAAGCTGAGCCGAAAGGAGAAGCTCTGGATTTACTGGTCCATGTACATTCCTACCCTCAGCCATGTCACCAGCTGTGGGTGGAAACAGGTACATCCGTTTCAAATGTCACTGCCCTCATATTTCCAGGCATCCATTTCATTTGCGTGGTCGTTAGCTGATATATCCACCAGAGGGCCGTGTTTTCACATTGCTTTCAATCGACAGTGAGCATGGTGACGGAGGAAGAGATTGTGATAAGTTAAGAGAAGGACGTAGGGATATAAGGTGAAAGTGCAGTAGATGGTAATCTGTGCAGCCACATCACAGGTTATTCTCCTTTGTTCCTTTCACAGGACAGACAGCTCAACACTGCCCCTTGGTGGTACTATGGTTGCTCTGCCAGGGCACAGACAAAAACGGACAAAAGTCTTTTGTGTCGAGCATAAAGGGACCTAAAGAAATATGGTGAGAAGCACCTCAGCTTCCATGGGTGGCTTTGTTCAGAAAGTCCTGGCTGTTTGGGGAAGGGTGGATAAAATCAAATTGTGACATAGCTAAATAGAGCCTACCCCTAACAGACTATAGTAGCTTTGGAAAAGATCGGATATGGATCCAACTTAGACCACAAAAGTGGTCCGAGTTGGATTTTGAAAGAATCAGATTTGTGTTGTTCAGATTGTCATAAAGATCAGATTTGGCTCAAATATAAGCAGAAAAGTAAAAACATGATATTTTATGACGGTCTGAACAAAATTAACCAGATTTCTTCAAATCCGACCCAGACCACTTTCATATGTGGTAATAGAGAGGATACAGATCTAATGTTTTCCAAAGTGGCCTCAGTCTCAGCTGTTACGTGGTTGAAGTGAGACGGACGCCTAAACAGCGTGCTGAACATCCGGGTCGCTTCAGGGCTGCAGCAAAATAAGATAAAAACAAATCAGATCTCAGCAGAATTGAGCATTTAGACCTGCAGGCACAGCCAAAGACACTGAAGAAGACATGTCAGGCCAGGAGGGGGCGTTGGTGCCATAATGTGTGCAGTGTCTGCTGAATCATCATCAGCTAGTCTTCATTTTCTTCACATCTTTGTGAAAGTGCTCCTTGTTTTAGAGAAAAAAAACAACAAATGACTTGTAAGTTTAGCCGTTAGCCTCCCTTTTCATAAAAAGACATGTTGATTTAACGTGTTCAAATGGCTGAAAACAGAACAAACTGTTTGGTGTATGAAGGCCCCCCCAAGAACAAAACATGTTTATGAAGTGCAGTCTAGCTTTACAGTTATTGTTAACTGTAATTATCAACTGTATTTAAAAATATTAGACTTTTCTAGTGTAAAAATAGACTAATAATGTCTAATACTGATTTTTTAATAATGGTTGATGATAAATTTTGGTATTTAATATATTTATCTGATGTACTTGACCATGTTAGCTTGTCACAGGCAGAAAAGTGCTGCTAAGATTCAATCTTTTGAAATTATTCAACTGTAACTGAGCGCAACCTCTGTCAGCTCTGTAAGGATGCTCATGCTCCAATATTTTTACATGAAAAGAAAAATCAAATAAAAGTGACCTGTTTTAAAAAATAAGACAGAAATGAATGATATGCTGTAGTGTTTTCCAGAATAATCTTAACAGCTGGAGGACTTTCAGCATCCTGTGAAGAGTTTTAAAAGCTGCAGTTCCTAAAACATTCAAAGGTTATTTCTTTAATCATGAGGTAATACTGATGAGGTGATCGGTTGTTACACATCTGTCTTAAAAACAAAGATGCTGTTCTCATTCTCACATGAAGGCGATGCTTGAGGGGACAGAGCTGCTTACTGCTGGAAGGCCTGGTAATAGTGAGGTAGGGAGCTGGAAGTGCTCATACCAGGACTGTACGCCTGAGGTAGCTGGCTGTGGTTGTGGACTCCAGGACCTTGTGGTACATGAGGCTGTGGGGGCTGGAAGAAAGTGAAAGGCCCAGGAGCTTGGGAGGACAGCCCAGTGGAAGAGGATGGAGAAGAGGCGGTGGTGGTGGAGGTGGCAGGCGGATAGCTCATCACTAATCCCCCCATCCCCATGTGAGGGCTGTAAGGTGGCAGGCCGAAAGGCAAAAAGCTCAGCAGAGGCCCGAGGTCCATGTTAGTGGTACAAGACAGCTCAGTTGTGGAGATGGCGGGGCTCCTCGACAGCAGGTGGGCGTCGCCGCCAGCGTTCACGCCATCGCCCAACGCCTCCCGCTGGGGGGAGGCAGAGGTAGAGGAGTTGACTGCGCTCAGGTGAGGCGGGGGGGCACTCTGGAGGTCCAGCAGGAAACTATCCATGTCAGAGCGAGGATAGGAGGTAGATCCATGCTGGTAGCGGGACATGTTGCTGTAAGGCTGCTGCTGAGGGGCTGCAGGGGGCTGCATGTGATGGTGAAGGGGGTGGGAAGTTTGGGGGGACACGTGGTGACCCACACCCATATTTGAGGATAAGGACCCCTGCATGAGGCCATGAGGGTGGCCCATCCCTGGGACAGGATTAGGCATGGGGTAGGAGGTACACATGTCCCGAGCAAAACCCTCCATGGGCTCCTTGGAGACGGAGCCCAGATCAGGGGTCACCGGGCTGGGCTCCTCCTTCACCGGACAAAGGGTCGCAGGGGTCAGACTAGCCACGGGTGTGCTGGGGTTGCACGGTGACGTCAGCACCGACTCCTGTGCATGGCTCTTTTTTAAGTGGCGCGTCAGGTGGTCTCGGCGTCCGAAGCGTTGCGCACAGCGGGGGCAGAGGAAGTCACGGCGTCCCGTGTGCACCACAGCGTGGCGCCGTACATCCTTTCGGGTGTAAAAGCGGCGGTCGCATCGTTCGCATGAGTACTTTCTCTCTCTCACCGGCACGTTGGTGCTGCCCTCTGGTGGAGGAGGCCTGTCGCCGTGGTCACCCAGGTTGTCCAGCAGGGAAGAAGACTCGTCTCTGCAGGCCAAGCCTGCTGCAGCGCTGTGGGAAGCCACCAGGTGGCGACGGTAACCCAGCTGAGTGTTGTACTGCTTCCCGCAGTCCTGGCAGTGGAAGACCTGCCTGCTGGCTGGAAGGTTGTCGTGCAGCTGGCCTTTCAGATGATCCTGCTGATGGAACATGGTCTAACAGAAGGAACAACGAGGGCTTTGCAGCTGCACAGGGACTCCAGCCAAGAGCCTGAGCAGGTATGGACAAGAATCATGAGGAGGAAACACCATCAGTCTGCAGATCTCTAGCAGTTTTGTTTGCTTCAGGAAGCAGAGTTAATGCTAAGAGCTGCTTTTTTGACACTTTGATGGTCTCTTGTAATGATGACTAGCGGTCCGCCCAGCCTTACTGGGGCACGCCTGTTTCCAGCACCTGGTTTCTGTGGCAGCAGCTGCCATAACAACCCCAAAAGGGCTGCAGGGATGAGGAGCTTCAGAGGTGCAGACTGGGTTTATGTGTTGACGGAGTAGAGTCGTATTCAGCAGCCCTAAACACCAACGTAACTGCAGCTGAGTCACAGAAGAAGCTTGACTTCTTTACGGACCTGCAAGACAGAAAAAAATATCCAACAGTGTTATTTTGTGCACATGTATCTTTTAATCGAGACAAAATGGACTCAACCATGTTTATACACGTAAATTAAGTAACTTTTAGTTGCACGTGTAAAACTTTACACATGAACACATATTACAAACTGCACAAACATTAAGATTTTGCACATATATTTTTACCCTCAACCTGACAGAAATGTGTGTGTGCGCATTGCCTGATGCACACAGATAAAATTAAATCTGTCCATGGATCTTGCATGTACTTGTTGGATTTTGCAACTCTTGCCCTCCTTCCTGCCTCCAGATTCCTCACAAGTCCACAAAAGCATGGTGTGTTCATGTGCTGGCAGAAAGCTGGGTCATCTGGGTTTTCAAAGGGCCTGATGAGATGCATTTGATTTTTTCCAGATTCCATGCTTTGTATTTTTTCTCTTGAATTCTGTATTTTCCTCTGTAACCCAGGAGTCTGCAGTTCTGGTCCTCAAGGGCCAGAATCCTGCAGGCTCTCAATGTTTGCCCTTTCAGGAGTGTTGAAGCAAGGAAATATTAAAAACCTGCAGGACAGTGGCCCTTGAGGACCAACTTTGGAAACCCCTGTGTTTGTGTGTGTATATATTATATATATATATATATATATATATATATATATATTATAATTAGTGCTGGGCACGTTGACGCAACGCTTAATTATTGCCGTTAATTTTTTTAATCGCGCGTTAAATTTTTTATTTTTTTTTTTCTGGCTGCCGACTTTGAAGACAGAAACATGGCGTCCATGTCTCTCTTCCCTGCTGCAGCGGTGTGTCTGATGTAATCAGGAGAGAGCGGGTTAATTAAAATGAAGAGACGTTTACTGTCTGGAACTTAAGAAAGAAGAAAAAGAATCGACGTTTCTCTTTGTCAAATTGCATACAGATGGACAGAACATTGTAATTTTTGGATGGGAAACTTTTTTATTATTTTTTATTTTTAAATAAATGCGGTTTTAATTTATGCAAGACAGCAATGGTAGGACATGCTTTCTAACTTTTACAAACGTGAAGCTCTTTAAATAATTTGTTGTCTTAACTGTGTTTGTTGGTGATAGAAATGGTTTTACTGAGCTGGTAGCTGAGATTCTGGACTTTCTGTGGATACCACACATGTTTAGAGTTACATCTACAGACCTGAAGCTACACCCGGAAACGAGATGTTAACCCTTAACTCCCGGTAGCGGGGGCTAAAAAATAAAGTTTAGAGAATTTATAGGCCAGAAATGTGGATAATGAAGCAGTGAAGGTGCATGGATGGAAGTTATTGTGCATATTGTGAATATTTCTCTCTCCTCACCATCTAGAAGCTGTGAGATTCTCATCCTGCTTTCTGTCTGTTCACCTGATGCTGATATTCATCACATATTGTTCCTTCTGTGTTTAGAAGGAAGCAGCTTCACAGCTTTAAATTCATCCTGCTGACTTTTTACCTTTTAGTTAGTAAATCCTGAACATTTCATTCTTCTGTCTCATAAATATGTGATTTTATATATGAAGAAATATTTTAACTGTTGCTGTTTAAAGAGAAAACTGCTGCTAAACCTGTTTATGTGTTTAGTGCAGGTCTGCAGCCTTTCCAATCCAAAGAGCCATTTTTCCCTCAGCCAGCTAAATAAAACTCCTTTAGAGACGCAGATGTTACCAGACTTTTCAAAAAGGCAAGTTAATATATATTTTTAATGAAGAGCCACCATGTTATTTTTGAAGAACCAGATTTTTATTTCCATTTTTAAGGTTTTAAAATAAAGAAAAAATATAAAACCTTTATAAAAAAAGAGGATAGACAGACTTTCTGCTAAGGCAGGGATACTCAATTCGGTCCTACGAGGGCCGCAATCCAGCAGGTTTTCCATGTATCCCTGCACCAACACACCTGAGTCAAATTAGGTGGCTCTAACAGCCAATCAGGTTCTACACAATGACTCATTAATTTGACTCAGGTGTGTTGGTACAGGGATACATGGAAAACCTGCTGGATTGCGGCCCTCGTAGGACCGAATTGAGTATCCCTGTTCTAAGGGATGTTGATATTTGTGGAAAATGATGTAAAAGAAAAAAAATCCCTGGTTTCCAACCTAATGACAAGAAAGATAGATTTAAAAAAATATTTTAGCCACGTATCTAGAGGCATTGTGGAAGGTCCAGAGAGACACTTGCAGCTCCAGAGTTGCAGGCTGGAAACCACTGATGTCGTGTTTGTAAACCAAAATTAACTGCATTTTCTTTTTATAGCTGTAGGACTTTTTTAAAGGAAAGAGACATTCTGTGTGTAACTATGCGATTAATCGCGATTAATCGCATGACATGCTGCGATTAATCGCGATTAAAAAGTTTAATCGTTGCCCAGCACTAATTATAATATATATATTAATTTCATAACAAATATAATTTTTTAACTTGTCCTGTCCAGCATGGCGGCAGCAGAATGATGGTCTGGCTGCTGTGTTGTCCTGAACAAGTTTGCTTTGCCAAGAGGAGCTTTATGGGTATAAGCCTGATATTTATTTTTTATCTTATTTATTTTGAATTATGGAATTAATGTAATCTTGCTGGACCTGACTGGAGGGGACAGGAAAAAAGGAGAAAAATGAAGTAAGAAGGAAAGTGGAAAAAAGAAAGAGAAGACAGAGAGAAGAGAAGACAGTAGATAGAAGCATCGAGCCTTCAATCCAGCCTAACAGCAGATAAGCAGCTGCTACACCTGTACAGAAACACAACAGAGAATTTCCTACAGCGTTTACAGGTAAACTAAGCTGACAATCATCAGGAGTTCCTCAAGCGCATAACCAAGACAGCAACAAGAAGATGTATCACAACAACAACCAAGGTACCACAAACACAGTGTATGAACCCACTGGACACTAGAGGCTGACATTTTTTCATGGGAGTCAGTTTTACTGTTGCTTTAACAGATTAATTAAGGCACAACGTTGTCCCATCAAGTGATTGTCTGCCAGAAACTGATTATAAGGTACTACTACGATACTAGTTGGTCAGTAAATTGTACAGTAACTCCTGAATGAAAGCAGACCACTTTCATAGATTCTGCATTTTATTGACAAGAAATGTACTGCAATCAATTAAAAAAAGCCTTGATCAGTGGAAATGAAACTTTAGTTTCTGATTAGAGCACCTCTGCAGCTGCAATTGATCCGGTCGGTTTTATACCGAGAGGAACAGCCGCAGACCAGAGAGAAAACTGCTGTGCGGCGGCCGTCTCATCAATTTCTGGCAGACATTCAATTTAAGGCACAACACCGGCCGCTGCTTCCCCACCGGAACCGAAATAAGGAAAGGAATGGAACTAGCAACACCCGCGGAGAAACCGATATGGCAAAAAATGATTTAAACCATGTACTGTTTTATTGTTGTTCCCTTCTTTTTTTATTCTAACAAAAAAAAAAAAGAAGCTAGAAACACTTACCAGCTGGTCTAAAAAAAGAACGGTGAGAACATTAATTTAATTCAATGTATTGCCTAAAGACTAAATCAATTTTAAAAAGTGAGCCATTCTAGCGGGATGGGATCGGGAGTAATTTTATCGGGATTGGGATGGGACAAGACTTTTTTCTGTGGGAGTGGGATGGGACAGGGGTGAAAATCCACTCCCGTGTCAACCTCTACTGGACACCTCAGTAACTGTGTCAGCATGCAGAGGATGAGGAATGAGGAGGATCAGAGATGAGTGTGATACTGCAGATGTGACCACGTCTCTAGACTCAGACTAGGGCAGTCCAGAGACCCGGGCCATCAGCAGCAATCCTAGAACACCAACCCAAGCCCCCCCACCATGAAGACCACTCTGGACCCACCCAAAAGGCGGCAGAGAGGGTGGTAACAGGGCACAAGATTGGCAACAGCAGACCCCACCAGGCACCACCCATCCAGGGCGACCAGAGCGAAGGGCCCTGGGTAAAGGAAATTGTTGTTTTCTCCTTGTTTTCAATTGATCAGCCAGGAGCCTTCTAGATTTGTTGCCATGTCCAAAGTTTTCCATTTTGAGACTGCTGCAGGGTGTTATGGATTATTGCATTATGGGATATGTGCCGCTGACTGACTGGATGCACACAGAATATTTCCAAATCCGTACATAATGTGGGTACTTGATGCAGATTTTACAGTCGATTACTCACTGGGTGCTACGTTTTAGCTAACTCAGTATATGCTAGTATTATTAGCAGCTAGATTATAAAGATCAGAATTTCTTGGTTTTTGGAGAAGTTTTAGTACAAACACAGCTGTCAGTCTTTCAAACAAGTTTTCAGCAACTTCGTCCAACATAAATAATATCTGCATGCAGATCTCTTAATTTGACAGATTGGATTTAGATGGTTTCAGTCAGAGGCTTCTTCAGGTCTGCTAAAGTAAGGACAACAGACTTACATAAAGACATCAGCATTTGCTCATTTAATTTATTGACTTATTTAAATAATTAATTATTCATTATAGAGTAACAATATAATCTCCCTTTCTGGATTTATCAAGGGTATTCTATTCTAAATAAAACATATTCTATTAATATCCCCGTCAGCATGTTATTCTAATTACTCAGTCCTTATCTGGTCATCCTGCACCGCTCCAATGTTTGAGTTTATCTAAGCTTCAATTAAAATCTTTATTCCACAGGGATAAAATTAATCCACACAAGAGATTTTATCCTGGCAGTTTTCTCCTGTAACTCAAACCGTGTTGCATTTCTGGACACATTTAAGCTCAGACTTTTTTCATTTTAGAAAAAGCATCTTGAACTTTTCTTGAGTCATTGGTCAAAAAAAAAAAAGGAGGAAAACTTGCTCCAGCAAACATTAAAACTCTGAGAAGGTTCCTGCGATCAAATGAAGCCCTTATTACAAGAGTAAACACAGAAACTGCCCCCCTCCCAAAAATAAAAAAGTAAAATAATCTAAAGATCACATTTTTGGTTGTCTGCACCATTATATCAAATTCTGTGTAACTGGAAGCTGTTGGTGGACATTAGATTTATTTCTACTTTTTTTCTACTGTATGTATATCCTAAAAATCATATATACACATATATACTAAATACTGGTTCTTGCTAATGCCAGAATAGTTAGAGGAAATCTGAAACTGAAGCCAAGCTAAAGGCTCAGGTCTGAAGAGGATATTCCTGCTTACTGTTTGGGATTATTAGTGGGAACAAGTTTGTTTTGTTCCTGGTCTGCATGACAGATGCCAGTTATTCCCTCCAAACAGATTAAATCACCCTTGTTGAATGTCTTTAGTTGGGAAAGAGCAGAGGACAGAGGTTTCATCCAGATAAAAAAAGAAACTGAAAAGTTCTTTTCTGCTGGATAACTTTGCTGTGCTGAGCGTGAGGCCGTCAGCGTGCGATGGTCCGCAGAGGAAACGCAATCACGACTCATCAGCTCATCTTGGCAGCGTTTTAATTCCAGATATGTGGTCTAGTTTCTTTATTTCCACTGTTCCAGTTTTAGTTGTGTGTCAAAACGCAGAGCTTTGCGGTGCAAACATGGACCATGGTTATTCAGACATAAGAACTGGTTTCTGGTTTCCTCTCCAAATCCTGAAAAAAACTTTTACGTCAGATTTTCATTGGCCCATAACTGCATGTGGGAAGGTGTTAAAATATATGTTTTAAATATTACTTTTTCTTAGAGTATAAAACACATTTTGTTTATGCAAGTTCTTCATTTTTATTTCTGATCCTAAATGTTGGGCTGTTCAGTGCCCATTCTGAATTTCACATAAAGAATCTGTAAAACTGACTACAAATTAAAACCATTACAGTTTTATTATCTTCAAAATAAAAAAAACATAAAATGTCCCAGCGGTTGGGCCCATTAACAAAACCTGAACTATATAATTGTACAGATGGAGAAATTTTGGTTAGAAGAAAGTTTAAAAATTAAAGTGACAAATAATTGTAAATATCTGATGCAAGGGTCAAAATATTTCATGTTAATAAAAAAACTAATAAAAAATGAATATAAAACACAGACGGAAGCTACAAGGAAGAATTCTAATATGTGAGAGGTGAAATTGCTCCATCTTTGGGATCAGAAATAAAAATGGAGAACTTGTATAAAAGAAAATGTGTTTTATATTTTAGGAAAGAGTCATCATTGAACTTTAAATTAAAACAGAGATCAGATATTTTAATACATTCCCACATGCAGGAAAGCTTTATTCTGGATTTGGAGAGGCTGCCATCCAGAACCAGTTCATAAGTCTGAAGCTGAGGCGTATACAAATGTGTTTTCTGAAGGCCCAAACATGGTCAACCAGAAAGCCTGAGTCATTATTTTGGCATTTTGAGGAGCTGGCATGCCTACTAGTTATGATGCATGACAGCTCTTTTTGTATATTCTGAGAAAGGAGGTGGAGGTGGTGGAGGTGTGTGACTGTACTAAATTTCATATTCTTATGTGGTGTAGTTCTGGACTGGATATTTTCTGAGGAGACGACGGTCTTTTGGAGTGACGGGGGACTCCTGAGGACCTTCTATGGCCCTGTGGTGGCATCAGCCATCCTGTACGGTGAGGTCTGCTGGAGCAGCAGCATCACAGGGAGACAAAGTCATCAGGAAGTCCAGCTCTGTCCTGGGCTGTTCTCTGGAGGAGGTAGGAGACAAAGGGTCCTGGCAGACCTGCCCTCCATGCTGGACCATGAGTCCCACCCCCGGCAGGACGCCTGTCTGCCCTGGAGAGCAGCTTCTGGGACAGACTGATCCATCCTCGCTGTGTGAAGGAGAGACACCGCAGGTCTTTCCTCCTGCTACTGTCTCGCCTTACAATGAACACATGGAGACTGTCTTTACATGTTTATGTACATGTTTATATACTGGACATACTCACCCTGTCAGACCAGATACTAGACATATTATTACTTATTTGTGCACGTGTGTGTTCTTGTTTGAAATCACGCGTGTGTTCTTGTTTGAAATCACGTGTGTGCTTCTGCTTACTGCCTCTGTACTGTTGCAACAAAGCAACTTTCCCACTGAGGGACTAATGAAGGTTTTTCTTATTCTTGAGATACTGACACCTGAAAAAGGAGGAAAAAAAGACGTAGGAAAGTCACACCAACAGAATCCATCCAAGCAAACTAAATTTTCCAGTATACCTATCAGATAAATGGGGAACTGGGGAACATTTCTGAATCTTTTGAGACTCATGTGTGGGATATCCTATTTGTTCAAAATGGAAAAGGAAAAAAAATTAACAATAAAATTAAGTTAGTGCTAACTGGCCAGAAAAGCCCAGACATTCCTCACAGCAGAAAAAGCAGAAAATGTCCACAGAAAAACGTGGAAAGACCTTTAGAAAGGCTGGAGAACTTTTCATCAGGGCTACTTTAAAAGTAAAATGTGGCTGTTAGGAAGATAAAAGGAAGAAATAAGGACTGGATCAAGACTTTCTGGCCAACACTGTGCATACATACAAGCTTCCTTTCACTAGTTTGAGTTCATATAGTCATTATTGACATCAATAGTTTCTTGTGTCGTTACATTTTTAAAATAACTATCAACATTTTAAAGGTGTGAGGAGAAAATCTCGGTAAACGGACTAAATAAGCACTTTACATGAGGAGAAAAGTGGCTCCTGATGCAGATAAAACTCAATCACACTACTTTTTACTAGTTAAAACCGGTCCAGTTTGGTCAGATAAAGGCTAAATGAGTTCTGCACCGATGGACGCTCGGCCGCGGTGGACACGTCCAGGCTGGGGGGACTGGTGGGACGGGGCTAAGTTTCACTGCTAGCCCGCTGGTGTTTACCAAAGTGTCCGGAGGGGGAAATTTAGCTTCGGTACTTAATCATACCGGATTATTACACATTATATATCTAAACAATGCCCAGTAGTAGTGTTTAATGTGACTATGGAGGCAGTGCGAGCGTTTTTTGGACCCGCACGCTGGTTAAAAACAAAAGATGAACGCTTCACAAGTTGTGTCGGAGTTTGTCCTGCGGGAACCAACTGTTACCGAGCGGCGCGGACGAAGCTCCGGGCACCGGGAAAGCAGACACAAACACGGCCGCTACTTACCGACTGCGCCTCCGTCCCGCTCCCCGTCCACTCTCCGCTGCTCCACACCGACATTTTGGGGCTAAGTTTTAAAGTCGTCTCTGGAGTCGGGGCCTGGACTGCTGGGCGCCGCGCTGGAAGCCATGCATTCTGGGAGGGTGACGTCACACCCCGGGCTCAGAGGAACTCCAGCAGAGCGCACATCCTCCTCCTGTCCTAACCCCCTCACCCATGAGCCAGGCTACAGGGGCGAAGCTAGAGGGGTTGCACTGGCCACCTCTGAAACCTGCTTGGACTCCACAGGTGTCTCCTCAAGCGATGGACACTGGAGGGGGACGGGAGGAGAACTGGTTGAGGTCTCTTCCCAGACTTGCATGGGTCACCAGTATCCCTACACCAGTTTGAAGTAAATTATAAAGTAGTTTCCTAAATATCCATCTTTTAAAAATATCAACATGTAGGTGCATTCTCTAGAAGAGATTTAGTTCCTGTGCAGCTACAAGTACGGATGTTATGTTAAGCTATTAACCTGATGTTAGCATGAAGCTACGTAGCAGTGCTAATCTAGATAATTCTAGATTTGTTTTATGATCATGTGGGGAAACCAGGTCATATTTAGGGACTAAACATCAATTCAGTTCATCAAGATTTTCACATTGGAGCTGGAAATAAACTAGAAAGAGGTGCAAAGAGAAGCTCAGTATTCATATTACTTAGCGCTGACTAAGCTAGCGCTACATGATCCAGTTTCATTTAAACAGGAGGCTAGCAAGGCTGCTAGCTGGTTTCAAAGTAGCTACAGCATGAAAAGGTGGAGAAATGGATCCTGTAACCAGTCTGGTTTAGTAGAGGAAGATATAAGAATGGAGAGATCTGACTTTTTAATAAAGAGTAATCAGACCGAGACAGATCCCAGTCCCAGTATGAGACACAAGAATCCAGTCTACCACCACCACCAGACAGTAGACCAGAACTGATCCCCCTTTTCTACTCGGTGATCCAGACTATTAATGTAAACAAACATTGTCACAACTCTTCACCTCTCTTGTAACCTTATCATGGTGAGGATGTTTCTTCCAGCGTGTTTTAAACGTGTTTTTAACACAGTTTTCTGGTTAGAAACTGGGTCCCGGTCCCCCTCAAAATGGTGGAGAAAGCTTTGGTGATGTGCATTTTTTATATGAGCCCCCTGATAAAGTCTTACCCAAACTCTGGCACCCCATTTATAAAAGTCTAGATCCATCACTGCTTCTACATTGCATTTTATCAGCTTTACAACTTTAATAGAAAAAATATTACCTGGAAAACCACTCATTCTATACCATACAAGGTTTATTTGCAAAGCACTTCATAAACAATACATGCATGCAGGATTCGAGCCGCTGAAATCTGCAAGGCCTTCCCTGAAAAAAGGCAGCATCTGAATGGGCACATCTGTTCCTCTAAACCCGTATGTACCTTTTAGTACTGATGGATCCTTTCCAGAAATGTGAGTTGTCAGCTGCATGGGCACTAACGGTAAAGCTTTAACCTGCGTTTGTGGATTGCATGGTGAACTGTGTTCACAAACAATGGGGCTTCTCAAATGTGCCTTCAGGCCAGGAAAGGTGTTTTTTCATTGTGCAACAGTGTCATGTGTTAAACTACAAAGGTGGTATAAGGAAGTTGTGGTTGAGTGGCCTCTGATTCACCTCTGAGACGGCAAGGGAGAGTCGGTTTTTAATCAGATTCCTGAACCGATGTTCATCTTTACATCTGAGATGAAAATGAATGTGTCCAGTCATGTTACTGACTTTTTCTCAGCTATATTTCAAATAATAGCACTTTTAGAAGTTTTATATCCGTCAGATAGTTATCTTTGGCATTTTCTTTGTACTTTTGTATTATAGCACAAGAAGAAATCAAGGATGGCACAAGAAAGTTGGGGTTGAGTGGCCTCTGATTCGCCTCTGAGGCTGTACAGAGGTAGTCGGTGAGTATCATGGACATCCAGCATCTTGTGCACAGAGACGTCTCCATATTCTTTTAGTCTTTTTATATGATGTTCTGTAAGTGATGGAATGGAACATTATTACAAAATTGCTCCACAATTTTTAGATAGAGTTTCTAATCAAATTGCTGAACCTCTGCCCAGTTTTATTTCTGAGAGACTCTCTTCTTTTAAGGTGCTCTAGTATTCCCAATCATGTTACTGGTAGTTAAGTTTTATGTCTGTAAAATTCTTTGGCATTTTTTTATACTTTTGTATCATAACACAAGAGAAAATCAAGGGTGGTCCAATTTCTTTGTCTAATGCTGTATATAATATGATATGTTTATTTAATTTGGATAATTTAATGACTTTAAAGTGTTCGTAATGTCAAAATACTGTTTTGTTTTTGCATCACACTCATTTTTCTAAGTGCAACTTTAAATTTAAATAAAATTGATGTGAAAAAGACACAGTTCTCAATCAGTTATTTCTGTTATTATTAATTAAACTGCATTTTCTTTCTATTGTCACTGACCAGGTAAATTAGCCTATTATGTGGTTCGTATACTACATGAGATGTGAAAAGGAAGCTCGCATTAAACTGCTTTAAAGTGTGACACGAGATATTTGCATGCGACATCTGCTCAGAGGAACTATTTGCAGGCGGAAGGGTGGATTGGCCTAGTTGCATTCCTGCGGAGGGTTTGACCTCTGACCTGGTTGTTGCATTCCAGAGTGGCTTGTCCTGCAACAGCAGCTCAGCTAGCAGAGCGCTCAGACTGCCTCAGCAAGACGATGTGTGCACAGCTAGTTTAGCCAAGGTAGCAGACACACCAGCGACATCTGGAAGAGACACACGAGTGGCTGTCCAGGGCTTTAAGGAACGTCTTGTTTAAAATCCAGAAAGCCAACTTGAAACGCAGTTAGCCATTTTGCTCACCAGTCAAACCGCCATCGTATTTAAGTTGCTTTGTAGACACACAGCAGACTAGCCCCAGACATCAGCGCAGAGGAAATGAAGGACAAACAAAAGAGAAAGAAGGAGCGGACTTGGGCTGAGGCGGCTCGCATGGTAAGCAATACATTTATCTCCGAAATAGCTGCATGTAAATCGTATATGGCCTAATATGAAGTAATGGATCGAAATGGGTTGGTGTGTTTAGACATTCTCCTCACGACCACAACCAGGCTTCTGCTGTTATATTAGCTAGCTATCTGAAGCACAGTGATATAAATAGGGTGAACCCTATAAAGACACAGGTTTTGTTTTATATATATGCAGTTGAGAGGGTACATTTTGCAGTTGCTGCATATATTGGGGAATAAAACGCAAAGCAATGCAACACGCTGATGCTGCTTTTACGATAGCTACCGATCCTGATTTGAGCTCTTTGTTTGCTAAGCAGCTAGCTAGCTAGCTAGTTAGCTAGCTAGTGTTACGCTTATTGCCATCTGAAAAACCTGAGTGAACCAAAGGACAGGACATGTTTGTACATATGGTGGAACAGCCCACCTATAAACATAACCACTTTAAACACAAAATATGGATGAAACACCGGTTTTTGGTGCTAATCGTAGCGAATATCGTTGATTTATGAGGCTTACTACCGCCAGTGAAGCTAACAGCTAGGTTCCTTTCTGGCTTATGAGAACCCACATAGAGTGCGTCAACGTTAAAGTCATGTTTACCTCCATTAAAATAATTTTGATAAAGGTAGAATGTCTAGAAACTAAATTGACTAGAAAGGAACGAAAGTCTTAACCGGAAACGTTGCAGGCGGACGTCTTTCATCAACAACTGCAGCTCATTTCTATAAAACACTGACAGCTGAGCATTTTCCTGCATGGCAGACGTGGAGATCTTTTCAGGGTAGTGCAGGACTGGCCAGGTTACGATCATGTTAATTATTAAGTACTGAGAGTCATGGATTCAAGAACTACTGGGTCTGGTTGGTCCATATGGGCATTTGCTTTCACCTGTAGAAGGATGGTGGAACAGTTTAATGGTTTGTTTTTAGACCAAAACGAGCTTGTCACTGGGTTTAGTTATTTACAGTTGTGGGATTTCCATTAAAACCGCACGTTACTCAATGGAAAGTTTTGTTCTCTTGTTTAAAAAAGCCCCAATTGATTACTTTCAGGCCTATAAACTATGTTGGTCAAAAATAGATACAGATGCTAATTCTTACTTTAATTTATTGTCTATTAAGATGCAGTGGTTTCCAGACCTTTGGTGACATCTATCACCAGCTTGCAGACAGCTGCTGTGGCTGCATAAACTCGGCATGGCTAACATTGTTCTAAGAAGTAAGACTGCAGCCACTTTTAGCAACAGTGTTGTTGCTCCAAAATATACTTCAGATTTTTTCCTTAGATTTTAGCCAAAGGCTAATTCCCACTCATTTATCCAGCAAGATGTTCAAAGGAAGGTTTAAAAATCCAACAAATAGTTAAAATACTCTACATATAAATCTATTATCACCATCAGCCATACAAATCATGATATAGCTCTGTCTTTTTACAAGTATATGGCCTATATACACATACATGTACACTCATACAGATCCTTGTATCTACAGAGTACCACATCCAAACATCCATCCTATGGTATTAAGTGAAAAGTCTCGGTTATTCAGGCAAGTTTTAAAACAGTTGTATGTGAGGCAGTCTCACTGTTGGCTGTAAGCCGTTGCCTAGGTTACCACCATGGACAGACATGACAGACTGGAACGTGGTACGTCTGTGTGGGATTGCGACATCTCCACTAGTGGAGGCTGGCGTACTTCTTTCGGAGTTGTTGATATTAATATGGTTTGGTTAAACCCAGCTTTGGGATTAATTAAAAAGTATCTAATAACAATTATTAAAAATGAATTTTTTTATTAATTCTATTTAACAGACTATTTTTAAGTTAATCATGTTCTGGAAGTTTAGGAGCTTGCAGGTTTTTAGGGTGTGTTAATGACGGGGAACAAAGAGTTTTTTTTTTTAATTTAATGCTTTGAGTGCTTATTTTTGCAGTGTCGTGCTATAGGTTTGGGGTTGTGAGACCAGCTCGTCAGACAGTACTGGATGTGTGAGGAGGTCATCACAGCTTTCTCAGTTATTTCTGATAAGTTCTGCAGGTTAAGATGAACATTACTTTTGGTGTTCAGCAGCAGGAACCTGTGAGCCAGCTGCGCAATGAAGATAATGCAAATAAACGTATTCTTTGGTTTATCATAATTTTTATTCTGCACCAGAAGTAAGCAAGAATCCACATTTAAAGGCTGCAGGGTTACTGTGTGGCTTGTCGTCCGCCTGTGTTGGTTCATCCAACCTTCATCCTAATTACTGCAGTTATTTCATCTACACAATCCTTTTACAGAGCAACGGGAAGGTGTATTGTGAGCTGTGCAGGCCTCATGAAAAAATAAAATCTATTTAAAATATGTAAACACGGGTGTTTGTACAGCAGGCAGATGCCAGCAGAAGCATTGTTTAAGTGTTGTTCAGTGAGGAGAAAACAGCCGCTCATTTTCACTGTGTGGGTAGAAGGACACTCATTAAAAGACCATTTTTTACTTTTTCTAACATATAAAATATTTCCAAATGCTTATCAGGGGAAAAAAGAAGCAACAGAGCTCTTAGAAACAGAAACAAACAATCCGACTACTAATATTTGATGGATCAAATCCTTCATGCATTAAAATGGATTGAAACCAGTCCAGCTGGTGACTAAAGGACCTTTACTCTTTCTTCTGTTGGCCCTCAGAGCCTCGGTGGCTTTTCAGAAGAGACGAGCATTCGGACCCGAGACATGAATTATTGAGGTGTGACTTATTGAGGATAAAATGTGGAATTAACAGGCACCTGTCTACTCCACAATGCCACACATTCCTCTTTATAGGGTGAAGGTATTTGTGGGGTTTCAGTGACTATCTGGCTCTCAAACAGTTTTAATTGCTTGTTAAACGTTCAGCCCACAGAAGAACAAACCAGTTTTATTTTAAATTTATTTATTTTATTTATTAAAGAAAGCGTTGCTTCAAAGCAAGGCTTGATATTGACAGTTGCCGGGGGCAACAGAAGCACACAGTGCATGATGAGACAAACCAGACGCCTCTTGTCGTCATGCTCTGGGATTAACAATCACAAACATGCATCAGGCTGGATTTGGGTTTTAAAGGGTTTTTTGTCTTAATAATTGGAAGTTTGTGGAAAATAATATAACTTAAAAAAAAGCAGCACATCATGAAAATCATGAAGTGGGGATGGCTGGGCAGGTTGGAAGGCCAGGGGCCTGAGTTTGGGCCCCTGGGCTGGTTGGAAGGCCAGGGGCCTGAGTTTGGGCCCTGACCTGTGGCCCTTTGCCTCATGTCATCCCGTCCTGCTCTGTTCCCTCTGCTGTTTGACAACTTTCAGCTGGAGGCATTACTGCCTGTAAATGAACGAACGAACTGTGGAAGGAAAATTGCTGCAGGGTTTCCAGAGTCGGCTGTATTAGAGACAACAGCCAAGTATCTGGAATAAAACTAACATCAGCTGTACGTCACCCTAACGTAATCCCACGGCTTGGATCGCGCTGTTTGCTTCACTCATTAAAGTTTAGATCGAGTTGTGGTGCCTTGAACAGCGCTATATAAATGTAATCCATTATTATTATTGTTAAATATATTGCTTGAGATTTTAAAAGAATTTAAAATTGAGGAGAAACTGAAATTGTTAAGAGGGTTGATTCTGATGTGTGACTTCCAAACAGGCTTTATAAGCAGGATGTAAACATCAGCAGCCTTAAAATCAGCCCTGCTGAGTCATGTGTTCATGAACTCTGCAGCTGGAGCAGGTAACCTGCTCATTACAGCGTTAAAGCATGACATAGTATTTAGCCATCGTGTGGCGGATGCATCCAGCTTCAAAGTTGTTGCTTTTGCAGACAAATTTTCCAAATGCAGTGATAAAAAACTTTAAATGTCCTGATGAAAGCGTTTCTTTCAGTGGAGTTGCTCTAAATCTTAAAGTTCAGGTCCTAGATAACGTGTTGAAGTTAATAAAACCTACAAAGAATATCGGATTCATTTTAAGCTGTAATACGACCCAGAAATTCCTCCAGTGATGTAGATTCAGCTTGTTCATCTGCGTCTCCATCGATGTTTCACCAGAGCAGAAGTTGAGTTTTAGTTTATTGAACAGGGAGCATGAACAGCAGCGTTGGTCAGAGGAAACCAGACTGGAGCTCTGAGGTCATTTCCACCTGCAGTCCCTAAAACATCACACAGAAAATACTATGTATGTATGCAGATAATAGTGAAACAGTACAATGCATAGTAAAATACAGTAAAATAGTAGAGAAAATACAATAAAAACCATTAGTAATAGTAGTTATAAAGTAAGTTCTTCTATTTGAGGGTAGGAGAAAAACTCCGGCTGCTCCTCGCTGGAGTGAGTGTGTCCATCTTCACCTCCCTGGAAGACTTAAAAAAAGCTGATTTTTTATGTCTGATTTTCAGCTGGTTGACGTGTTTTCTGATGGAAGTAGGATTGTGTGTGTGTGTGTGTGTGTGACTACGTGTGGCATCAGGATGTCAATCAGATAAATAACATCAGTTTAGCTTTCAGTAAAAGATCTCTGTATAAACCTGTTCTAGAGGAAAGGTGACTTAAATGCCTTCAAGAAGAAAACCAGATCAACAGAAATAAATGAACCTGACCTTCTAGTGAGGCGGTGGGTCTGGTTGAGGCGGTGGGGTGCCCCCTCCCCAGCATAAAGGTAGAGGAAACATGAATACTTTTCTCCTGAAAGCCAAGACTTGAGAGAACGATGAGATGAGAAAAGGTTTGGTCACTGTTGGTCTGTGTGTTATTTCTACAAAGTTCTGTTAGTAATAAATTCTGCTTTCTTCTTCTGGTCGACCTTTATGCTGCTACATCTATTCATACATTCATTTTACATTTTTTTACCTCCCAATCTGACAGCTGGAAACATCATGTCTGATGCTGACTGGGATTAAAAGCTCCAGCTGCTACATGCACCAAATAAATGTTAAAAACAAACTAGCTTGGAGTTTTGAGGGTGACCTGGATTTGATGGTCTCATTGTTTACTTCTGCTTTTCAGGTATTGGAGAACTTCTCTGATGCACCAATGACTCCTAAACAAATCCTTCACGTCATCCAGACCAAAGGGCTGAAGGAAATGAGGTCAGACACACACACAAACACACACAAATATTCAGCTGCTGTTTTCTTGAAGCTGGCAGATGTAGTAGAGCAGAATTCTGCAGCCTTATTTTGATTTTGAATGTAGACTTTGATGCAGTGATTGCAGTGATCACAGATCAGTTATGTCAAAATGTTTTTCTGTTTGTTTTCCATGATCAACGTGGCCTGCTGCTCGCGCTAAACAGAAGGTGGGTGGCTCTAATAAAACTTTCTGTTTTGCTACGAACTTAAACTCTTATTAAAACACTAAATAATGATCGTTACATTGCGGCTTTGGGAACCAGATCAGAGTAGGGCCGTATGATATCTGCGATGTGGAAAACAGACAGGAACATTTTTTTTTTGAAAGGTTGAGGATTTCATATGATCAAGAAAAGATATAACCAGGACCCAGGATACATAATATCTCTCTAGATCCCCAGAGAGTATATTTAATTTATATATTTGAACTTTTCAGGTCTGAGATGGAGCATAAGGTCGCTCAGCCACAGGGAGGCTGTAGGTGGTTTGGTAGATTTATACTGAAACAAAATCCTTCCAAGTTTATTGTTGGTCAGTTGGGACGTACCAAAGATGGCTGAGCAGGGATTTGGTTGTAGATTTGTGGCAAAGGAGTTTTAAAAACTAGACCAGTAATCGGACCATAAGAAGCATGTCCACGAACATGTCAGACATCCATCCTTTCATCCATGTTGGGGTAAATTTTAGTGAGTCTGCTTTAAACTGAAGAGTTTAGCGCTGGATGTGCTGCTATTAACTCTTGTCAGGGATCACATCTCCCAGTTCTTCTTCCCAACGGCCCTTTATTTTGTCAAAGGATGAAGGTGGACGAGGTCTGGAACAGAGGGTTGTAAGGTGGGACGGTTTGGTTCACTGGTACAAAAATGCTGGACCTGAAAATACCTGTCATGGCTTGAATAGAGTAGTTTGAATTATTTAGTCAGATGATTATAAGAATAAAAAAGATGCTGACAGTGGAGAATACACAACAACGTCATTATGTTGGGAGCTGCACTGAGGCTGTGCTGGAGAAAAATGCATCAATCGTAAACAGTGATTTAAAAAATAAAATAAAAACACCTAGGTGTTTCTAGCTAACCGGACCAGGTGCAAATCCCAGCCTACGCCCCTTTGTTCAATGTCACCCTCTTTGTCTAACCCCGTTCTAAGTAACCGTCCAATAAAACCCCCTAAAGTTAAAAATAAAAAAAATCTTGGATGTTTTCCTTCTGAAATGTTGGACTGTTTACAGCCAACACATGATTGAATGAATCTTAATGTGAATGATGTAAAACATCCAGGCTACAATCATAGCTGTAGATCCAGTAAAGGTTTATACTGAACTCCAGGAGCAGATGATGCTTGGTCCAGTGTTGGTCCACAACAAATCTTTATCCATACAAACCTGTTTTAGGTGAAAACTGAATTAAACAACATGTCAGATCGGATGTTCTGGTTCCCAGCATTTGTCCCAGGAAATGGGAAAAAAACGCGTCCTGTCCGGCTCTGAACTGGATCCACTGGTGGAAACGGGGCTAATGTTAAACACAGTTATGGCGAGAAAACATGGAAAATAGATTTTATGATTTTGTTTCTTTTTGTTTAACTTTTGAATATGTATGTGTGTTAGATGAATTATGGTAAAAAGATGTTTTAGATTTTTCCTCTTTATGCTCATTTTATTGAAATTCTTGTATTTGGATTATCTTTAAAACAATGTCTAGAATTATACTAAACTCGCTTTAAATGACATGAAAAGTTATCTGAGTGAATCTTTGTCTTCAGAGTGACGCTGTTTCCAGCTGCATGCGCTTTAACTCTGCATTTATGTGTTTTTCTGTCCAGTGGTACGGCTCCGTTGGCCTGCCTGGTCACCATGCTGCACTCCCAAGTGAGAGGAGACAGAGTCAAGAACAGCATCTTCTTTAAGCTCCCGGGACGAATGAGCCTTTTCACTCTGAAGGTACCCACTCAGACAATCTGGGCTACTTTTTAGAGTCTGCAGTGCGTTAGCGACGTTAGCATAAAGCTATCCAGGAAGACATCCAGACGGTAACGGTGAGATCTGCTGTTTCCTCCCTGCAGAAGAACGCCCTCCAGTGGACGAAGGCAACCTCAGAGTCGGAGGCGCCATCAGAAGTGGCCGGCAGCGCCGCACTTCCAGCTTCAAGCAGCAGCACCGCAGCGGCGGGATCCGCCGCGGGCCCTGTCGACTCCAACGAGACCGTTGAGCAGGAGAGCTGCGACTCCACAGAGACCATCGTAGCTGCCATCATTGACAATGACGGTAACACTTCATGCTTGTGACTCCATATTACCATCTTACCAGCAATGTTTTTTCACTTTATCGGCGAGATGAGCTGGACCGTGCTGCTTTAAGATATGTTACTGGTTAGTACTGATTATACTGAGGCTGGTTGGCTGTCCTTGTCTGTAAGCTATTGATGGACTCCTTCCTTCATACCTGTGCTTATACCTTACATTTAAACACAACCCATCTCACAAGCTGCCGTCCCAGATCTGTGTCTCTGCCTCGGTGCCCAGAACTCGCAGTTTTGGAAGAGGGCAGTCATGCTCTCTGCTCCTTTTACTTGGAGCGGACTTCCAAAGATAATCAAGCTTCAGGCCTCCCTGAGTTTAAAACCTATTGATGGGGGATGTGAGACAGTGTAAATTCTTTGCTGCATGAGATGATCTGACCTTTATAACGTTTTAATGTGTGATAGGTGTAATGTTACCTGTTGTCCTGTGTAACCTCCTTCATGTTTGTATTCATGCTGTCATGTTGGCCAGTTTTAGCTCTTAAGACATCATTTGATCTCAAGATCAAAAACAAAATTGTTATTAGAACACAGAAAATGCAAATGGTTATCTCCTCCTACAAAACACTTTCAGCAAAAATCCAAGTATAGCATCCCAGTTCATCTAGGAACAAGTAAAGTAGTCCTAGGAACGAGTAAAGTAATATCTGAGGAGGAACTGTGCTACAGTAGAAGGTAAAAGTGAACTTGAGCAGGTTTCCAGGTGTTTAAAAGAGGTGTTATGCAGGTAAATATCTCAGGAAGCCATCAGCCAATGATGATGATGATGATGATGATGATGATGGACGCCTATCAATGGTCAGAGTCAGGAGGATCCAGGGATAGCCCCACATTCACCTTAGAAACACCATGAGGATCCAGAAAGAAGTGAAGCCCAAGATAGTCTATGATAGGAAGAGGGAACTTTTCATTATAAAACCTCCTTCATCTCCATGGAAACCAGCAGGACCTTCATGGTTCATTTCAAACAAAGGCAGAGTCATAGGAGAACACGTTAGCAGAGTTTTTAGAGCTGGAATCAAACTTTTCACCACAAACAGCAAAAGTTTCTGGTTCTGGCTGCTAGCTCCCAGCGTGATGAGGCACCAGCAGAGTCTCTGCATTCATGTGACTCCTTGTTTGTGTGGAGAAATTAGCAGAAGCTCTAAAGTGGACAGAGCTGCTCTGGTTTTCTACATTCCCATTTAACTGCTGGGGTTTGAACTGTGTTTGGTTTGGAGGCCGATGCTTGGTGGAGTCTTTAAGCTGAGTTTCTCCCGTTATGTTGCTATGCTACATGTTGGCATTGCTGCTTCTTGCTAGTCGTGTTGCTATGCTACATGTTAGCATTGCTGCTTCCTGCTAGTCGTGTTACTATGCTACATGTTAGCATTGCTGCTTCCTGCTAGTCATGTTGCTATGCTACATGTTAGCATTGCTGCTTCCTGCTAGTCATGTTGCTATGCTACATGTTAGCATTGCTGCTTCCTGCTAGTCATGTTGCTATGCTACATGTTAGCATTGCTGCTTCCTGCTAGTCATGTTGCTATGCTACATGTTAGCATTGCTGCTTCCTGCTAGTCATGTTGCTATGCTACATGTTAGCATTGCTGCTTCCTGCTAGTCATGTTGCTATGCTACATGTTAGCATTGCTGCTTCCTGCTAGTCATGTTGCTATGCTACATGTTAGCATTGCTGCTTCCTGCTAGTCATGTTGCTATGCTACATGTTAGCATTGCTGCTTCCTGCTAGTCATGTTGCTATGCTACATGTTAGCATTGCTGCTTCCTGCTAGTCATGTTACTATGCTACATGTTAGCATTGCTGCTTCCTGCTAGTCATGTTGCTATGCTACATGTTAGCATTGCTGCTTCCTGCTAGTCATGTTGCTATGCTACATGTTAGCATTGCTGCTTCCTGCTAGTCATGTTGCTATGCTACATGTTAGCATCGCTGCTTCCTGCTAGTCATGTTGCTATGCTACATGTTAGCATTGCTGCTTCCTGCTGTCTGCAAACATCTTCTGGACTGCAGCAGTGACAGTTTTTTTTTCTTTTTCGCTTTTGGAGCTAAATGAACAAAAGAAAATACTTTCAGTGTCTGAGCTGCAGTTTCTGCTTGATTATATCTGTGTTTTCAGCAGTTTTCATCCATCGTTGTTAACTTGGTATGACCTTTTTTTTTTTAATAGGTTAGAGTTTTGTATAACATTTCTCTTCTGTACAAGCAGCAGTAGTGGGGGGACGATGTCCTCAGGTGAAATAAACACCATGTGTTACTTGACTTGATAAAAACCTCCCTGTTACTGCAGTGCAATTAACCCCCCTCGTGTAACACTGGCTGGTGGATTTTCAGCTGCTTCCATCCTCCATCACCATGTGTCACATCACCATGGAGCTTCTGGCCTGCTGGTATAAACTGTGATGGTGATTTAACATGAAAAAGAGTAAACTGTGACTCCATGAGGATGATTATATCATGCTGTACTTCATGCACACTCCAGCTTTGTGTACCCTGCAATGCAGGCTTCCTCAGCTTTGTTTAATCAGCAGTGTTATGACAGGTCTTATTCTTGGGACATTTTTAAGGCTCATCACTTCTAAAAATAACAAAGATTTATTTTAGACATGTTTTATAATAACCTTTCACCATTTAGGGAAGTATTTATACAACATTTCTTATTTTTCAGCCAATTATCGTGTCTTTGTGGAGTTAAAACTAACTAAATAAAGCAAAGACAGCGTGACGTAACGTTGACAGTGTCTCTGCTAGTTGCATGACTGTATTTCTTCTTTCATTCTGGCTTGTAGCATCGGTAGATGAGAGTTCATCCAGCGCCTCCTGCTCCACGGAGCTGCAGACTACCACTAACCAGCCTCAGACCCGGCTCAGCAGATCAGCAGGACAGCAGGGACGCACAGAAACGCAGCAAACCCAACACGCCCAGACCAGACTGAGCCGTTCCAGACAGGTCAGACACTGGCTCAGGAAATTATTATTCTTTAAATAAAGTTTTATTGTATTTACTGTGTGCATGTGCCCGTTTGTCCTCTTTGTGTTTGTACAGTCGGGGAGGCAGAGGAAGAAAGCAGTCATGATGCCTCGTGTCGTCCTCACGCCTCTGAAAGTAAACGGAGAGCATGTCCCCTCAGGTAAAAATGACTCGACATGAACCACTGGCTGCAGACTGTGGTATGTAGTACAGCTGACATTAGTGCGGGCCTGATAAAATGTTTATTATGGCTGCTTTTATCTGCATCTATAAAAAAAGACTGCTGCAGAGTTGGTTGCATCTTCACACCTCAGTTCACATCAAAGTCCACCACATTAGAGGGCCTTTCTTTGTGTCACGTGACACTTCCTGTGAGAGCAGCAACTCCATTTCCACATCATTCTGGTTGTTGTGTGAAATATCATGTAAATCCGGTGGTGTTTATGTAACATGGACTTCCTGATGTCTCTTGTGCTGGAAAAACATCAAATGTCACTGGAGCAATTAGAAGCTGCAGGAATTTTATTTTTATTAACTAAATAAAAGAATGCGATGGATGGATGGATGGATGGAAGGAAAAAAAAAATCTGGTCTTCATTTTCCAGTCCATAATGGAATTTCTTGCGGAGTATGTACGTAGTGACATAACTTCCTATTGTTTTGATCCAGTCTTTGAACATAGTGATGTTAGCGTTAGCTGCTAATAAGCTGCTAAATAAACTACATGTGAACGCCTTACTTTGTTTTTTCTCCGACTTCCTGCCATCCTGTTTGTCTTTGGTATTCCGCTCATGTTGGGATGCCGTCGCTTCCATCTCTTTAAGGAAAGGCATTGAAAAGACGGAAGTGATGCAGTTCTTCGCACATGCACAGATGTAAAATAAAGTAAATAAATCGGATTAACAGGTCTACATGATGACATCGGGAGGTGTGTGAATCTGATTTCCAGATAATTGCCATTTTAAACATAATCAGCTCATTCTGTCAAAAAAGTCGGTTGAATAATCAGATTTTTTTGTGTGCATGTAAACAAGCACAATCTAGACTTTAAAAAATATTTTAGTTGTACAATTTTTAAGACAATAGAATATAACTGATCTCAGCCAATCTGTTGCAGTAATTGTAATTCACTCGGGAAAAATGTGGTTCCACCCAGTTATGCAAAAAAAAAATGTAACGTAACTTTGGTGATATAAACAGAAGTAAAGTAAAAATAAAAATAAACCTTTTTCTATAAAATTGAGCTCTATTTTAATTCTATTCATCAGTGATGTTGTTTGGATGGAGAAATTGTTAATGTTTGCATCTTCACATCAGCTGCAAACACGTGTTGATTCACGCAGCCACAGCAGCTGATTAGTATCTGAACATTGTTTTCTTTCTTTTACCTGTCCAGTCAGTTATTAGCTTTTTATTTTTACATAAAAAACCCCATGTGAATTAAGACGAGTCATTTACCTCATTTACCTTACCGAACAGGACTGGAGAACCAAATCGTGTCGCTGTGTTTCTGAACAAAACATCTTCTGTTTGTCGTGGCAGGACCCATGAAGAGGAGTCGAGGAGGAGTAGATGTCGACTTTGAAACCCCCGGTTCCATTCTGGTCAACACCAACATCAGAGCCCTCATCAACGTGCGGACCTTCTCGGCCTTCCCGTCACACTCGCAGCAGCAGCTGCTGCAGCTTCTACCAGAGGTGGACAGACAAGTAGGTCACTTCCTGCTGGGTTTTATCTCCACTTCATCATTTTGGGTCAGTATGATTCTTTGATAACGCTCATTTTTTATCTGCGTCTGCTCGTAGATTGGACCTGATGGTATGGCCAGGCTGAGCAGTTCAGCCCTGAACAATGAGTTCTTCACCCACGCCTCGCAGAGCTGGAAGGAAAGGCTAGCTGAGGGTAGGTTGTTGACTGATCATGGCTACATTTTACTCGATGAGTAGGTGAATATGTTGGGAGCTAGTCAGTCTTCTCTACTGTTAGCTGCAGCACCATCTGTTGGGTGGTGCATGTAGTTAAGATGGAGCTACACTGATCTGACTTCAGTCCTAATTTATAATTCAGTTCCTGCCTTTGCAGAAGCTTCAGTTTGTTTAGGATTTGGTTCCACTCAGCTGTCACAGCTTCAGATATTCTTTCTGATTATTGTAATTTCCAGACACTGGAAATGTGTAAAATCACATTAACACTCCTTATAGGCCTTTACATTTTATTACTGTTGTTATATTTTGATACCAACATGACAAAAATATATAGAAACAAATTAAAGTAACCATAAATCTCCTCTGCTGTGTGCAGAATAAATAAATCCTACATATTAACTCTGGAATAATTGCTCAGAGAAACCAGATGAAAAGGCTACCGGACCTCTACCTGGACTTTGGAGGCTTCTTTCTGGAAACTACGTTAGCAGGAAAAACGTCTAGCTAGCATTGACTTCCAGCTGCTGTTCGACACATCAATAATCCTGGAACAGTGGAAATAAAGAAACTAGACCACGTGTCTGGAATTAAATATGCTTTCTTCTAGGGCTGCCAAGATCAGCCAATTAGTCATGATTATGTCGACTATCAAAATAGTCTGCGACTAATTTAATAATCGCCGTCATTGTTTATTTTTTTTTAAGCTTTGTTTTTCTCTCAAAACTCCTGCTGTACCTTCCGCTGCCTTATCTACACATGCACGGGAGTGGCAATCGGGGTCAGCCGTGACGTGAGCGCCAAATGGGGAGGGCACTGAGCAGCGCTGACTCCGCCCACAACTCAGAGGCGATTTTCTAATGAGCCACTGGTCCTCTGCAGAAGCGGAGTCCTGGAAAAGGGCACAGGGTTTGTTATTTTTGCCAAAAACGTCATAATCACAACTTAAAGACCGCTGAGAACATTTTAAATAGTTCCAAATAAGCATTGGAGGTGGTCTTTAAGCTACAATTTACATATGATTCCTAATCGCCAAAATAATTGGTGATTAGTCGATTATCAAAATAAAATAAGTGAATAAGTGAATGATTCCAGCATTTGATAGGTCTAAATTTGCAGATCTGACCTTCATTTTCAACGTGTGGTCTGTAGTCATCCTACCATCTTCATCTGTGGAAGACTCTGGGATGGGAGGTGGTACCTGAACGGACTTCTTCTGTGGTGGCTGTCCAGCAGCTGGAAAGATAGACATGCAACACCAAGTCAAGCTCCACTTCTGTCCAAATCTTTGTTGTTTTTTTTACCCTTACTGGTTTTCTTCTTCATTTTATGTAGCTGATAATTTGGCCTGGTGCTTGTTGTTGTTTTTGTTCAACTTTATTGAAACATGACGTGCAACACAGAACTTGTGAACATTGACTGTTCTGGCGTTCAGGTGAATCCACCCTTTTACCTGCCAATTATGTCATGGTTTGAGAACCAATCTCTGATTACAAACCAACCAATGAACCAAAATTAGGTCAGGAATCGGCACCATTTCGGTTCTAGTTTTCTTCTCAATGACGAGTGAAAGGCACTGACCTCTCGCTGAGTCGGTTACGTTACTGTAAATCCAACCAGTCATGCACACTTACACAATAACATTTTATTTCAGTTTTACTTTAGGTAAAAATTAATTAACCCAGTTACGAACATTTACCTTTATGTCAGCGTGCAAAGCTGCTGGTTTTCCTGCAGGTGGTGAAACATTGGATTTTTTGATGTCTGGTGATCCGTCCTCCACAATCACGCTTTGATAATTTTTTTTCCTAAAACCAAAGAAATCCAGCAAGAATGATTTAATCCATTAGTTTGGGGGGAGCAACTCTTCCTCTACCGTACTTTCCCACTGTAACATGAAAGAAACACAGAAATTTAACTTTGTCGTTCCTGATCTGATGAGATGGTTCAGACCTGATCCTTTAAGGAAAGTGACGATTGGTTTTTTACGCTCTTTTAGGTGAGTTCACCCATGAGATGCAGGTGCGTTTCCGACAGGAAATGGAGAAAGAGAAGAAGGTTGAAGCATGGAAGGAGAAATTTTTTGAGGAGTACCATGGTGAAAAGTAAGAGCCATATCGTGATGATTTTTAAAGTTTGATTTTATTGATACCAATAATCATTATTTTGATTAAACAATGTGTAGCTTACCCTGAAATTTGCCTTCTGTATCTGTAGATCCGGCCTTACACGAGAAGAGTCCCTCAAACTCACCATGAGCGAAGCCAGCGAAGTTGCCAGCACTGTGCTGGAAAGTGACGTTGCTGTGGTGACGAGCGCCCCCAAAAGACGCAGCGTGGGTCGGCGGCGAAGAGACGGCAGGATGAGGAGACGCACCCGGGCTGACCTTCGTCGCAGAGCTCGCCGGACCCTCTGCAAGGCCACGCCGGCCCTGCAGCCCACGGAAGCAGCAGAGGCCAGTGCTACTCTGGAAATGGCCGCCGTCTCTATCGACTCTCCAGTGTGCAACAACACGGTGGTTCACGACGAAGTGGTGCTTCAGGCAGACTCTGCGGTGGAGCTCCCAGTTGAGAGCGCCTCTGTTGAGCCTCAGGCCTCTCCCATTCCGGAGCCGGTCACGTTGCCGCCCGCGACTCCTGCTCCAAGTCCTAGCCCGAGCCCGGCCTCTACGAGTGCAAATGAAGAGCCGGAAGTTACTCCCGACCTGCTCCCCAAGGAAGACGCTCCTGTACTGGCTTCAACTACCTCTCCATCCTCTTCCTCGTCTCCTTCCTCTTCTTCAGCCTCCTCACCTGCTTCCTCGCCCTCCTCACCTGACAGACCGGGAGCCTTTGCAGCAGGTCTGGACTCTTCCTCGTCCTCTTCAGGCTCGTCCAGCGCCACCATTCCTGCCGACCCGCTGGACGACACTGCCTCTGTGGTCACCTCCATCACGGGCGGGACCGCCACCAGCAGCCGTGAGAGCAGTCCGTCGGCCAGCCCAGCCACCACCCCTGTCCTCAGCAGCCAGCTCAAGGAGCAGAAGAGGAGACAAGATGAGACTGAGGGCCTTTCCAGCTTTCCCGAGAAAAGGCCGCGAATTGATGACCGTCAGTCCTTTCGTACCACAATCGACGGTGTCTGTTCGGAGAAGCCGCAGCCGACAACCGAAGAACCCAAGGTGCCACCTATCCGGGTAAGACCCCTTATCTTTTCCTGCATAAAGATCATTTAAATGATCTGTGCAAAGATTGACTTGCTGTCTTTTGCTTCTGTCTTAGATTCAATTATCCAGGATCAAACCTCCCTGGGTCAAAGGGCACCCCACCTACCAGATCTGCCCCCGGATTGTGCCCCCCGGCGAGGGCTCGCGGCGGTCGGGGACGGGTGGGGCGCGGACGCTGGCAGACATCAAAGCCCGCGCCCAGCAAGCCCGTGCCCAGCGCGAGGCCGCTGCTGCTGTTGCAGCCTCTGGCGACGGGTCAGCGCCGGCCGGTAACCGGCTGCGGGCTGCTGCTGGGCTATCGGATAGCAGCAATGGACGACGAGCGCGAGAGCATCCAGGACCTATCGAGCCCGGAGGAGGAGGAGGAGGAGGAGGAGGAGGAGGAGGAGATGGAAGAAGGGGAAGTAGTAGAATGGAGGAGAAGAAATCATCTTCAGATGCTAATTCGTCTGGAGCACAATTACAGCTTCACAATGTAGAACCAACGTCTCACCCCTCCCCTTCGTTGTCCAACACATCCACTTCCATGTCTTTAGAGTCCCCGCAGACTTTAAGTCCACATCGAGAGGGGTCAGCTGATGTGCCAAAGGTTGGTGAGGAAATGGAAGAAACATCCGCCACTGTCCAGAGCTCCTCCAGTGGATTCACGGCTTGCTCTCCTTCTCCAGAGCATGACACTATATCTGAGTCATCGGCCATTGAGTCATCCAGAGAAAGCCAGCTGTCCGAGTCTACTACGGTCCCCTCAGATATGACAGACCAAGGTTGTGAAAAGCCATCGCTGACCCAAACTTCAATTCCAGATTCCCTTCCTAGGTTTGGAGCTAAAGGTGTGGATGTTACTCAGACGCTAGCTAGTTCTTGTCAGACTAAAGAGCAGGATAAAGGGAAGGATATTGGACTGGGGGGTGTTATTCAGCACAGTTCCCACCATGTGGACCTAAAGGAGGCATTCTCTAAGTCAGCGAGACAGCAAACGGACTTGTCTTGTCCGCCACATGTGGACGTTCTTGATGCCTGCATAGAAAAAGAGGAAGAAGCCGCCACGCACAGCGACTCAACCGAAACAGCTTCTGACTGTGAGATTGAGAGCCAGGAGGATGAGCAGCAATATCCAGAACGGGACTGGTGCTCGCAACTCAACACCCAGCGAAATGGCCAGTTGGTCATCTGTAGCCCCCCTCCTCAGAACCAGCAGCCGGTCATACAGGCTCACGTGTCCAGCCGCCACGGTCAGACAGTCATTCAGCCCTGTTTCCCCAATGGTCTGCCTCAGCCGCAACGCAATCACTCCCATTCCCAGGACCACTTCTCTCCTCCCAAAGACAACAGTGTTGTAGTGAAAATGGAGCCTGGAGATGACTGTCGACCCTCCAGACAAAGTCCTGAAGAGGAGTGTCGGGGGTCTTTAAAGGCTTCTGTTGCTCATCTGAATGCTTCAGCTGCCTCCAAAAGACTGTCCAGCTCAGCAAGACCCGTGTCCAGTGTGGAGGCCAACAACCCTTTAGTGACTCAGCTGCTGCAGGGCAGCCTGCCCCTTGAGAAGGTTCTTCCTTCTCACTCTGCCAACAGGCTGGAGATTAGTCGATTGCCTGGACCCCCACCCAGACCACCAGCAGCAAGGAACACTGGGTCGCGAAGTAAGCCTGAGCTCCTGGTCCAGTCCCTTACTCCAGACCTGACCTCTGTCTCGCATGTCCTCAACAAGTCGCAGACAGGCCACCCGGTCTCCTGCCTGATGGAGGCCCCGGCTGTGTCCCAGTCCCAGCAGGCCCCTGGTGCTGTCCCAGTCATTACCTCTGTGCCACCCTCCTCTAAAACAAAGTCCGATGTCGGCTCTCCGGTTCTTGTGAAACCTCCAGTTATCAAAGAGTCTTGCAGTCATCAACCCTCACAGGAAAGCACTCCTGACAGGCTCCAAGCAGACCACCGGACCATGCCCAACGGCCCATCCCCTTCTCACGCAGACCCCAGTACCATTGAGGGGGTGACCACCATTAAGATCAACCTGCGGCCCCCACACTCTCAACTCCCACACGCTCACCAAGAGCAGCTGTCTCCTGCATCCGCCGTAAAGAGTGAAATCGCTGCTCGACCTTCTTGCCAGGCCCTCACTAAATCCACCTCCATGTTACCACTGGGCATCGCCAAAAAGGAGCCAGGGAACTCCATGGATGGGTACCTGAGTGGAGGGGCGATGGAGGGACTCCTCAACATGGAGATGACTTTGGCAAGGATAGCAAAAAAAGAGCCCAGCAAAGGTCCGTATTCATCTAGCTCTCCCTCCTCATCTTCGCCTTCTCCTTCCTCTTCTGCCTCGTCCCTTCCCTTCCAGCTGTATGGAAAACTCCCCAAACAGGCAACGGGCATTGGAGGAGTGAGCTATACGGCTAACGTGTCGATGATGGACAACGGTGGTTTCTCCCGGGGCGTGGCCGATGGTGTGCTGCAGCTGCGACCCCGCCTGGCCTCCAGCCATACTACCCTCAGCATCCAGGCCTTTACAGATAGCACGGCGGAGGAGGTGGCCCTCAAGTGCTCATGCCGCCTCAAAGCCATGATCATGTGCCAAGGCTGCGGTGCCTTTTGCCATGATGATTGCATCGGACCTTCAAAACTCTGTGTGTCATGTCTGGTGGTCAGGTAGTGTGTTCACATCCCTGTGCACTGTAGAAGTGCTGTCTGAAAGCGTCGGCAGCATGACTGGGCAGCTTCAGAGTGTACAGAAGCCTCATTAGGGTAGAGCACACAGGACAAGTCTGATGGGCAAGATATTGCCTTGTATGATAGTTATGTATCTTTTGTTGTTGCATATTTTCAGATTTATTCTTTCTTTTTTAGCTGTATTGATTATTGTTATTATTATTATTGTTATTATTATTATTATTGTTGTTATTGTGAATTTGGGGCATGATTAATTGTAAATTTTGCAATTTACCTCATCTCGTCTTGCTCCATCTGTCACCATTTGGAGGTCATCATTGTTTTGGTTCCAAGTTTGCTCTGCAAGTAAGGACATATTGTTTTCTCTTTGCGCAAAGAAGTATTTTTTTAACCATTAAAAAGAGTAAATGACGTTTGTTTCATTGTTTTTGTGTCTTTTAATCATTTTATGGTTCTCCAAAACTGTGCTTACAGTTAAGTGCAATGGACAAATAAAGTGATCATTGTGTGGTAATAGGGTCCTTGAATCCTTAATACTGCTGTCTAAACATGAAACATAAGACTTTTGGATTTTGTTGCATACTATAGAAAGATTGAATCAAATTCCAGCTAAATGTTACCTGTGGAGAGGAATAGTTTTAATTCTGAAGACCCTGGTAAGATGATAGCAATGCTAGTTTTGGTATTTTAACTGAGCAATGTGACGTGGAAGCATTCAAGTTCAGAGAGTATTGTCTTTAGTGTGGCACAATATGTTGATGCGAAATGGAAAGTGCACAGAATTAGTGGCGGAACTGGAAGGTTAGCCATTGGATTGGACACACCAGGTGATTGACAGTCCACTTGAAGGTTTGAGAAGTCTTCAGAACTGCATGGATCACCAGCATCACTACACCAGTTGGATGTAGAGTATAAAGTAGTTTCCTTATTATTCATCCTTCAAAAAATATATTTATATGGAATTGTATGGAAGCCTATTACCGCCACTTGTAAATAAAAAAAAAATTATTCTGACTTTTAATTTTAAGAATTTTTGAGTGACATAACTGTGATACTATGTGTGTGTATATATATATATATATATATATATATATATATATATTTACAAATAGTGGGAATGGGCTTTCATTTGTTTGGTTGTACATTTTTAGAAGAGATAATAAAGCTACTACTGTTATGTAAAGCCCTATTTCCACCAGGAGGTCGGCGTCAATTGGGTTTGGTAAACCTTGATCTCTGTTTTGTTTCCACAGCCAACCGTATCCTGGCAAGTGGTGTATCGGCCTAGAAGTGATAGATGTGTCATCTATGTAATAGTATGATGTCATAGTGGCACAATGCCTTCCTTGAATTGTAACGAAGTAAAAGGAGACCAAGAACCAAAGGAGGGGAATGGGGGACATCCAGGAGTTTGTTTTCTTTCTTCTTGGCATGTCACATGCCACTTGTGTCCTTAGACAACAAAAACTCCACTGTATATTTATACATGCAGCTGTTCCTGTTTTGTTCTTAGTGCAGTGTTGCAAAGGAAGTGAATCTTTGTCAATGAAGTCCCAAGAACGTAGGATGGTCCGAGTCAGATTTTGTGGTATCCTTCCCAGATTTTGTCTGTGGAAATGCAAAAAACAAGCAAAAAAAAAAGTGTACCAACCCAGACCTGTTGGTCAAAAAGGGCACAAGGCTATCAATATAATATTAGGATGATGCTATGTAGCCGCGTTAATCATGTTATGCTAGCAATTGCTCAACTGATTAGTTTTAAGCCAATGTAGAGAAACCAGGTCATAATTAGTTTTCATAGTGTATTTAGGGACTACACATCAACTCAGTTAATTAGGATTTTCACGTTGGAGCTGAAAATTTTACTTACCCCTTTACTTAGCGCTGACTAGCGCTACATGATCCAGTTTTTTTTTAAACAGGAGGCTAGCAAGGCTTCTAGTTGGTTTTAAAGTAGCTAAAGCATGAAAATGTGGAGAAATCCTGTTACTAGTCTGATTTTGGCTCATTTTGACTTTTAATATATTCATTGTTTCTTCTTTCAGAAAAAGTTTTAGCTAGTACATATTTGTTTTTGCATTGACGTTTGTTTGTTCTTCCTGCTTCTGTTCCCTGCTGTCGCTTTGCTCTTTCACTCTCTCCTCTGCTTGCATTCTTCTACCAATATTATTATTTTTCTATTCAAGAAATTTATGAGCAACAGCTCCTGGATACTCATTAATCACTTGGAATGTATTTTGTGATAGATTTGATTGGATGCTTTTTTTTAAAGACTTACAATCTTGCCAGTGTCATGTCATTGTGGCCTACAAATAGTAGAAGTCTTATCTACAGTTACTCAGGAGCTAAAGCTAATTAGCCACAAGATGCCTCCCCTCTACAAATGACTATTACACTATAACTTCAGGTTATAGAAGTTGTAGAAGTTAAATGCTGGAAACAAAGATTCAATGGCTTGAGGTGAATATGGAAGTAAATGATTGCGTGGAAACGATAAAGCTTTGACTAATAAAAAACAGCGGACAAGATCTTGCTAACACACGGCTAATTAGCACAAACATGGCTGGAAAGAAACTGGAGGACGGTGTAGAAGGTAATAATTCTTTTACTGATAGTTGTGCCTGGAATGCTCTTGGTGCAAAGCCGAAAAGTAAATCATCTCACAGGGAAATGGGAGTACGAGTAACAGGCATAGCCCAGTTTGCTGAGATTAGTGATGCGACCAGTTGGCCAGCTCTGCCATCCAGACCAAGCACCTCCTCCACCCCTCTCCCTAGCAAGACAGCCATGGCCAGTTGTCAAAAGGAAAATGAACAAATCCCCTCCACAACAATCAGACATGCAACTACAGAGCAGGTTTGCTCCACTGCTGCAGGATTCTGGATCTACATCTGATGACCGTGATGAAATCTCCCTACACACCAGGGTCAGACCAAAGAACAACTCAGAAGGTAAATGCAAACGGCTGGGCCTCAGATTCTGGTTGTTGGTGACTTTGGTGTAAAAGACATGAGAAAAGTATGGGCAACGTACTGAATTACTGTGCTTTCCCAAGGATATGGTATCAGATGTGAGTAACAAAATTACACAAATTGTGGCTGCACACCCAGTGGTGGAAAACCTCATCCTGCATGTGGGGTGGAAAGATGCTGTGAAACAACAATCTGAGAAGCTAAAACGGGACTTTACTAAACTGCTGGATACAATCAGGCCTCTCCCTCCCATTAGAGGAGGAGTGGAGAGATCCAGCAGGCTGTTTAGTCTGAATAGATGGCTGTCGGCTGCATTTATCACACATTGAGTTAATTTCATTTCAGTTTCTTCTAGGACTACAGGCACTTTTTTTAAGGTAGATGGATTCTGCCTGAACAGCTCATGAGGTAGGCTGTTCGCCTCCAACCTGTTTTATTTTCTCAGTAGACACTAGCTTTGCTAAATGTCAGATCTTTGGCTGGAAAAACATTTTTAATCAATGATTTTATTACAAAGCACAAACTTAATTTCTTGTTTTTACAAAAAGCTGGTTAGACAGAGAAAATGATTGGGTTGTTCTTATAAAAGCGACCCCTCCAAACTTCAGCTCTGAGTGAAGCTAGATCACATCAGAAAGGTGGAGGAGTGGCTGTTTGATTTAATGACTCCCTCCAGATATCTAATAAAAACTTTGCCTCATTGGCATATGTGTCTTTCCAGATGACCTCCCCATCTCATGTGTTGTTCCGTGACATATACAGGCCACCCAAACACTGAGCAACGTTTCTGATGACATTGCTGAACTGCTGTCAATAATCTGTGTTGACGCTGACTGTGTAGTTATTGTTGGTGATTCACACATTTATGCTGATAACCCGGAGGACAGAGGGACCAAAGAACTGTGTTGCGTTCTTGATAACTTTGGTCTAACTTAGCACGTGGAACATATCCCTTTCTCTGTCCTTTTCTCTTTCTTTTCTTCTCCTGGTAATGTCCTCTTGCGTTTCATTGATGAATCAGCCATGTTGCACGTTCAAAATGGTCACTGCGTTCTTATCCAGTCGTTGCATGTGATGCGGTACGTACAGGGCTGGGATATATTTAATGTGCACCCAAATGTGCACGTCAACAATCTTCACCATCTGTGTAAATACTTGCTGCAGCAGGATGCAACCAAAACACTTTATACTGGAGGTCACCACTAGAGGCAGTATACAGCACTCTGAACTAGTGCGAAGGCCAATCTGCCGGTCACAGTGTATTTCTGGGGCATGCGCGTAGACAACAGTTAATGTGCACGCACATGCTACCTTGTGTCAACGAGAATGGCCTTTGTGCCACACAAACTCTAGGGTTGCGTGGCAGCCATGATATGGATGCTTTGCTTAAGCTGGAGTTATTCTGCCGCAGCGTCTGCTCTGACAGCATCACCAGCGTGGGCTTCACGTAGGTCAGCGGAGGCTTGACGTGCACCCCTGCTATGCAGCAAAGTCATGTAAGTACTCCCTTGTGATTGGTCAGTTTGTGATTATGTGTTTATGGATTTCTGGATCTTCTTGCTGACTTTGTGCAGTAACCACCATTTTGATTTGTTTGCGCTGTAAAAATTTTAACAGATGAACTATTTCTTCATTTACTTCCACAGGCTTGTGAAGACACTGGACCACGTCGGATTCCAGCCTTGTTGGTCGGACTGGTTGACTTGTAATTTTCTACTATATGCAGTCTTATTACTGTGGGTGGCATTGCTTTGGCTTTCGAAGGTACTGTGAGGAACCTCTGTGTCATTTATGACCCCATTTGTCTTTCATTTGCATATTCAAAAATGCCTGTAGAGTGGTTGTCTTTCCTCTGGAGAGTATTACCAAAATCAGCATTATGATCAAACTTTTGATTTACACCACTAGTGAACAGTCCTATCAATATAAATATTTGTATATTTAAGTCATTACTGTATAAAAAAAACTACAGCACAATCTCTCCAGTCCTCATTGTGGGTTAACCTTTATTCCAAGAGGAACTTAAAGACTAATCCATTTACAACCATCATTAACACATAGACAATACAAAATAAATATTCACCATCACTTTGTTTCTCATCACCAAATAAATACCAAATATGTGCAGCTCACTTTTTCCTAGTGTATAGCAATGTACTCAAAATAGTTCAGGGAAATAAAAAGCAAATCATATAAACAGAAACACACAAAAAATTGTTACAAAATTATTTAGAAACCTTTAGTTACAAAATATTTGCACGTAAAAAGATCCCAGTACTTAAATAAAGAATAAGATTTATAAAACAATTTATAGTTGATATCTTAAAATATTTCCTCTTTGTTCAGCTATGCAGAGGAAATGATCCCTCCTTCTCTTGATTATTGTTTTAAAATCTTCTCAAGTAAGATTTTGAAATAAATAACTTAAATAAAAACAGATAATGAATAAATAAAGTGAAATAATACAGCCGACATGAGTAAGTTAGTTATCAAACCAACATTTGCACAGGACTTAAATAGTTACACATCGATATTAAAAATGAAGCTACAAACTAGTCGTGGAGGTGCAACAACACTATGTTTATGTGGAACACTATCAACATTATTGGGTGAAGATGGGATCTGTTCACTAACTAAGAAATCAGCTCAGGTTGTATACTGCAGTCCTGACATTGTTCTGCACTCGCTGTCCCCATCTGGACCCCCCCCCATCCCCAACCACCCCACCCACCCCACCCCTAATTTGCAGACACACACTTTCCTGTCATAAAGCAACATGCAAACCAGAAACAAACTCAAATAACAAAGATACAAAATGAGAGGAGTTAATTACGTAGAGTATTCCAAGGGATTAAGGACAGAGAGTGGTGCAGTCACTGAGATGTGTCGTCGTTGCCCCCCCCATCCAATCTCCCCCATCACCCCTCTGGTCCCTCACACCTCAATGCCCTTCACCGCCTGGTTGATGGACTCCAGCAGAGCCCGGTTCTCTGGGTTCTGGTAGCAGTCTTTATTGGTAAACATGTGGGTCAGGGTCTCCACGTAGCTGTCGAAGTTCTGCTCGGACAATGGTTCCTGCTGAACACACAAGTCCAGAAGTAAAAAATACGAGTTAACCTGGAAAGCAGCATGAGATCCTACAGTACATAAGGTGTCTGCACACACTAGAAAGCAGCAATGCTAACATGTAGCATGGAAACATGACTCAGAGAAACTCAGCTAAAAGACTCTACCAGGTATTGGCATCCAAACCAAACACAGTTCAAACCTCAAACAGTTATACGAGAATGTAAGAAAACCACCTCTGTCCACTTTGGAGCTTCTGCTAGTTTCTAAACTTCATGTTATGGTTGGTGGATGTACAGAAATCTTTTGTTCAGCACAGATCTCACTCAGCTCCCTGGTCAGGGTGTGCTCGTATGGGCTCTCTTGTTCTTATTTTTTTTTTAAAACAAACCCAGAGATTTTCATATCCTCACCATGGTGGGCAGGCGGATGTTGGCCAGACTGTGGATCAAAGCCTGACTCAGACCAGATAACTCCAGGAACAAGGCATCATTCCTCTCCTCTATCTGTTTGTTCTCCTCCTCCATGCTCTTCAGGTTCTTTTCCATTGAGGATATCTGAGGCAGAAAATACAGAACTCAGTCCTGCAGCTGCACAATAACCAGGAATATTAGGAGTTTAATATCTGCCTGACAGCCTAAATACAAAAAACTATTTATGCTGAATGTATGGTGGAAATGTCTGTTTGACAAGTTACAGTTCAGCTTAATGTACTTCATGTGACCTACATGCAGAAATCCAACTCGTTGTTTTCCTTCACCTCTGCCTGTGCTGCATAAAGCTGTAGGCGGTATGCAGGTGTTTGCTGTTGTTGGTCTTTCTAAAGTAAAAAACATTTCTTCTTTCAGGTGCCTACGTTTAACCTGGTTTACACTCCTGTTTGTTATAAATATTTTTATGTAGTTATTTTATTATAAATTTTCACACATTTTAATTGTGTTTTAATGTGATTTTAATTTTTTAATTGTTAGTATTTTTTTCTAATATGTAAAACACATTAAATGGCTTTTTCTATATGAAATGGATTGTATAATAAACTTTCTTTTATGGTTTTCACTTTTAGAGGGAATATTTGATCAAACTTTCACGTTTCACAGAGTCTGAATGCTCATGAGCGACCTTTCCTGCCTGCATGCACTTTGTGCAGGTGATGCAACTGTGCGGTGCTTCTTTCAGACAGGACACTGAAGTCTGTGGTAGTTTAATGAAGGAGAAGCAGAAATGTGTGAGAAGTTCAGTTTGTGCAGCTTTGACTCAGTATCTTAACTTTTGTTCTTTCCTGGTCTCTTAAATACATGTCAGATACCTGTTATGTTGAAAAAAAAGCAATTCATGCATATTAAAACTAAAACAAGCCTTTACACACATCTAAATAAATGACATAACAATAAAAAACACTCATTAAAACCTTCACACAGTCGCACACACACAGGTATACACGCACACACAAAGCACCCCCTCCCCATTTTCCACAAACATGACTTCCTAATTTCTGTCTCTAAACTGAATAAAGGTATAAAACACTAAAAGTGATAAACATCTAGCCTGATGCTTAATTAATAAGACTGTGGACTGTCATGTATCAGCATTTATATTCTCTTTTAATCTCTTCAGCATGAAATTTCTTAATATATCATTGTTAAACTCATCTCAGCACGTCTGCTCTTAAAATCATTTCTGGGCTCAGGCTTTAACGGGTTAAACTAAGCTGAGGTTGCGTTCTCACATGACGGCGAAGAGTTGAGCTCACCTGAGTGTGCAGATTCATCATGTCAGCCTCCATCTCTGAGTTGGACTCATTCAGCTCATTGATCTCCTTGTTTAGCTGTTTGATATCTTCGTCATTGTCCAGAACTGAAGATGAGCAAATATGTTATCGAGACACCTGCATGTATCTGCAGACTTATCGTCCGACATTTCTGCTGAATATCTATTCATCTGTGTCCATGCCTTGAAGAACAATGACATTAAAACCCCTTGCAGACGCATAGAGAACAGTATCAGGAAACAAAGGGGTCTGCTTACCGTCACTAGCTCTGAACTTTGCAGTTATGTACTCGTCTCCAGGAAGCTTTGCTCTCTTCTTGTTGATGGACGCTCTGGGACAACCTGACAGACTGAAAGAAGCAACAGCAATGCTGAAGTTATCCTGACAAAAGAATTACCAGATCAGGCAGGTTTATTTATCTCATAGATTTCATGCGTCTTTCTCATGCCCCAGAGTAAGTTCCCCAGGGTTCCGTGTTTAGACCGAAACTTTTCATGTTGTAAATGTTTCCTTTAGGTAATATTATTAGACAGCATGGTGTAAGCTTGTGCTGTTATTCAAATGATACTCAGATCAATGAAGCCCGACGAAACCAATCAGGTTGTCAGATTACAAAGATGTCTTAAAGACATAAAGACCTGGCGGACTCTGAATTTTGTCCTTTTAAATTCTCTGGACCTGAGAACCTCAGGACTAAATGGAATTACTCTGGATGTATAACTTTGGGTTCCAGTATGACAGTGAGGGACCTTGGAGTTTTTCTGGTTCAGGATCCTTTGACTCACACATACAAATTGTTTCTAGAACCACCTTCCTCAAGTTACGTAATTTTCCCAAAATGAGGAACATCCTGTCTCACAGTGATGCAGGAAAGTAGTCCATGGATTGGTTACTTCCAGACTTCAGTTCCTAATTATTGTTGTGTTCCAGAAATGTTGTGAAAGTCTTCATCTGATCCAAAATGCTGGAGCGAGGATTCTGATGAGGATTATCACCAGAGATCATATTTCTCAAGTTTAAGCTTCTCTTCATCGGCTCCCTGTTAAATCCAGGATAGAAACTGAAATTCTTCTCCATTGCATATGTAGCTCACCATGACAGAGCTCCGCTATATATCAAAAATCCCATAGATCTATATATTACCAACAGAGCACTTCGCTCTCAAACTGCAGCTTTAGTTGTGGTTCTTAGAGGTCGTAAAAGTAGAATTGGAGGCAAACTCTGAAAATGAGGATCTGCTTGTTAGCATGTGGAACTTTAAATGTCTTCTTAAGGAGCAACACATCTCAGTCTCCCATGTGTCATCCGAGTGAGAAGCAGATTTATTTGCATCGATTTGCCCAAAATTATGTGATCTCCTTGAAGACATGAACATGCAGCAGGTTTAGGTCCAAACATCAGCGTGTCCGAACCTCTCGGTACCTTCGGGTAAATAGTGACTGTCAGAATAATATTTAATAAGAAATTTCTGCAGCCAACAGTGTTGAGCGTCAAAAGATCGAGTCTTTTATGTGAATGGATGAATTAAAATGTCTTTCATTCACTAAGATGTGAACTGCTAACGTCAGTTACAGGATGGACTGGCTCTGACGTGTCCTTTCAGATTGTCATTTTCTAGCGTGTGCTGTAACCTGAAGAAGTTCGGGATACCTGCGGTGTGTCAGGAAACTGCCGTTTGCATGACCAGAGCCGTCACAGCCTGGAGTTGGGCAGGCCGGGCCCTCAGCCTTGAAGGCCTTCCAGGAGAAAGGCGTGCCGTTGAGAAGACCCTCCCTCTGCCGGCGTGCCGCCAGCGGACAGCCGTAGGCACTGCGGTGGGTGGCGTACTTCCCACTGATGTGGCCGAGGCTGTCGCAGCCGGGAACTGGACACCTGGAGAGAGGAGCAGAAACCATGATCTGAGTTAAAGGAGTAGACTCAAAACTGGTCCATAAAAAATGAGGAGTGGATGTTTTAACGTATTCATCCTGCGATTTTTAAATGTTTGCCTGCTCCAACACACCTGACTCAAATGAACGTGTTACTGTGCAGAACTTGACAAACTGTTGGAGCTATTTTAATTGAATCAGGTCTGTTGGAGTAGGGAAACATCTAAAACTTCCAGGACCAGTGTTTAGACCACTGTTCTAAATGATATTAGAAGCTGAAATAAAGAATTTAATCACCACTGAAACAAGGTGTATTTAATTAAACCAAAACTGATTTAATGAGTGTGTGATCTTTAATTCATCCAAATTACACTGAGATTTTTGTCCAAACAGAGCAAATAAGCAACAGTTGCTCACTTCAGCAGCTCAGAGTCCTCCTTGTCATCCTTGGTAGGGGTTAATTTGACTCCACCTTTCTTTGCTCGCGGGCATCCAGACAAACTGGAAAAGGAACAAAGAGCAAAGTGAACATTTTGTTAAGCAGCTGTGAAGTAGAGTTTATATATATATATAACTATTACTGCATTACATAGTGCAGTATAATACACTACCTGTCCAAAAACTGTCGTACTCTATTATTTGTTGAACCTGTTTTAATAGCAGGATTCTCTATGGCAACATCTTGATAAGCTTCTTGTGTCACAGCATCTTTTTCTGTCCAGAGTTGCATTAATTTTTTCTCCAAGATAGTAGTGATGGTGGAAGAGTCAGTCCTCCAGTAAACCACAAAGACTGTCAATATGGTTCAGGTCTGGACTCTGTGGTGGCCGATCCATGTGTGAAAATGATGTCTCCTGTTCCCTGAACCACTCTTTCACAATCTGAGCCCCGTGAATCCTGGCACTGTGCCATCAGGGAAGATTAAATAACCTGCTCATTCAGTATATTCGGGTAGTCCTCATTCTTTGGACACATAATGTTGCTGGACCTAGACCTGAACCTAGACCTGACCAACTGCAGCAACCCCAGATCATAGACTGCCTCCACAAGCATGATGGCTGCATCCCTTCATCCTCCTCTCTTCTTATCCTGACGCTCCATCACTCTGGGCCAGGGTAGATCTGGACATCAGACCACATGACCTTCTTCCATTGCCTCAAAGTCCAGTCTTTATGCTCCCTAGCAAACTGAAACCTTTTTTTCTGATTTTCCTCTCATAGTGGTTTTCTTGAGGCTATACAGCAGCTCAGTCCCAATTCATGTGGTTCAGTTGTTGTAAAATGGAGACAAATCCCACCTTCTGTGTGAAGCGTAGTTCCCGGTGATGTGGCCTGATCCGTCACAGCCTGGAGTCGGACACCTGAGGGACACACAGACAGTCTTACGTCAGGAAAAACTGCAGTGTTCCCACTAAATACTTTGAGATCTTTTGTTTTATTTTTTGTAAATGAGTTAGGATCAGTTCGGAGTATCTTATGTTAGTCAGTGTTAAAGTATGAAGGGGAGAGCGTGGACAGAGCTGTAGATGTAGAGCGTTCAGTGAGAGTGTCGAAGACTCAGAAGAAAAGCACACATACTTCAGTTCAGCCGTATGGGCAGCCATGAGGGTCCGAAGTGATTTATCAGCAAGAGGACAGCCTGACAGACTGGAAGATCAGAAAGAGAACGTCAGAGAAGCATACACACAACTGAACTGCTGTGTATAACTGAAGAAAAGGGCCAGAACCTGAACTGGACTAAAGAACCAGGACAGGACAGGGTCGCACACAGAGAAGAAAAGAGTCTTGTAAAGTAGAGTAAAAGTAAAACAAAAAGCTGTTACATCCAGACAGAATAATGTGATCTGAGTGTAACTGATCCAAAAGGTCTCTGTAGTTGGGAAGTCCTCATGGTCCCTGAGCTACATCTGACCATGAAGGTGCTGTTGTTACTCATCTTCAAGATGGGAGAGGGTGTTTTAGTCAATAAACTTTCTTCAGTCTGAGCATCAGTCACATCAATAATCTGAAAATCCTTCAACTATAGAAGACTATGACCTTCCTGATAGCCTGTTGAGACCTGAGGTGCTCTGTACGCATTGCTAACAAGCATGCTAATAGGTTGCATCGGCTCTCGACGGGTTAAAATTCTGAGAAGGTAACTTCAACGTCTTTGCCAGGCCTGTGGTGAAATTTACTGCATCAAACATTTGCCATTTGTCCAGATTTTATTTAATCTCCCTCCCTTGCAAGTGTTGTAAGGTCAATAAGTAATTATTTTAGATTAGCATTTTGATTAGCTTAGACCAGGGATGGGCAACTCCAGTCCTTAAGGGCTGCAGTACTGCAGGTTTTAGATGTTTCCCTTCTCCAACAAACCTGATTAAAATTAAGTGGCTCTAATTTGACAACAGTGAGCTGTCATGTTCTACACTAGCATGTTGACCTATTAATTTGATTCAGGTGTGCTGAATCAGGAAACATCCAAAACTTGCAGGCTAGACAGAGAAAGTCACATCATAATCCGTTTTAGACCAGGTCTGGTTTCCAGCACTGGATGCCAAGATGACATACCAGCAAGAAAAAGACAAATCAGAGTAAAACCTGGGGTTACCTGGCTAAGTCTGCTTTGTGGGTCTCACCTTCGATGTGAAGCGTAATTGCCAGTGATGTGTCCACTTCCATCACAGCCTGGGGTCGGGCATCTGAGACGAGGAGGGTACAGATTAGTTTTGTAATCACAAATTACAAAGGAAGGTAGAGATGAAGAGATGAAAATGGGAATTTTCTTCTCACAGCTCTGTTTACAATCTCTCAACTAATTCCTGTCTTGTACATTGTTAATAAAAAGATTATTAAACACAATTCCTTCTTAATCTTTAGCATTAACACAAAATGTCATCAAAAATTGCCTGTTAATGCAAGTTAGAATAAAATGTTGTTACTGGATGTTTGACTTACACAAGGATGTCTTTTTTGCTGTCTTTGGGCTGAAACTTGACCTTAAAGCTGGTGGTGGTGACTTCACCAGGGTACTTCCTGTCCTCCAGGTTTTCTTGGTCATCTTCTTCACCTTCAGATGAGGTATATGACGGAGCGGTATACTCCACCTGATTACATGTAAAACATAGGTTACATATCAGGTACACAGAGAAAAAGAGGTCTCATTTCTGTACATCTGTGATGGAGTTGCCAACGGTCCAGGGTGTACCAGGCCTCTGAAAATGATTATGCAGGGAAGGAAAATGGATGGATGGATACCTGTAAACTAAAGTAAAATTATTATTATCCACTGAGTTATTACTGTGGGTCTTTGTTTGATTCTAAAGACACTGATCCACACCAGCAGGATCTACAGCAGGGACATTGGAATAACATTCGAACTGGAGAAATGTGGTGAAATGGTAACAAAGAGAGGAGTTCCACCCCAAATCCAGTGTCCAGAGGCTATAGACTAAGATCCAAGAGGTAGGCCGAGTACTAGTGAGCATCAGGGCCGCTATCCGGGAGGAAACATCCTAGCTCCATGAATACATCATAAAGGTGGCCGCCAGGGATGAAGCACTGAGTGAATACCTCAGTCAATGGAACCTGGAGGAAAATGACATGAAGGAACCATCATGGAAGGACAAGCCCTGCATGGGATGTACCACCGACAGAAGGCTGAAGTGGTGGATATGAACAAGTCCTACCAATGGCTTGGGGGGACTGGACTGAAGGAAGGCACAGAGGCGGTAACCATGGCAGCACAGGAGCAAGCCTTGAGTACCAGGGCAATCAAGACCCAGGTCTACCACACCAGGCAGGAGCCCAGATCTACCGCGCCGGGTAGGACCCCAGTTCTACCGCGCCGGGCAGGACCCCAGGTCTACCACACCAGGCAGGACCCCAGATCTACCGCACCGGGTAGGACCCCAGTTCTACCGTGCCGGGCAGGACCCCAGTTCTACCGTGCCGGACAGGACCCTAGGCGGAGGCCCCTGAAACAATCCAGCACCTTACAACAGAGTGCAAGATACTGGCAGGGAAAGAATACATGGAACGCCATGACCGAGTAGCTGGCATAGTGTCCAGAAACATCTGTGCAGAATATGGACTGGAGACCCCTAGGTCACAGTGGGAAACACCTCCCAAGGTGGTGGAGAACGAGACAACTAAACTTAAATTTAAAAACATCCATTACTAAATTTTATATATATATATATGTATGTGTGTGTGTGTGTGTATTTATATATAATTCAATTAATTAATTCCATTTGATTAATTGATTTAATTTATTAAAATAAAATTTAATTGACATAAATCCTTTTCATTTAATGTATTTTGAACTATTTTTAGATTAGTATTAAATAACTAATCTAGTTAAACTTTGACGTTGTCTAATTTCCTACCAGGACACTGCAGGAACAACGAGGTTTATCTTGTTCTATTTTTTGGGACCATTTCTGCAGCTTTCTTTCTTTTTTATTTCCCCACAGATTTGTGACACAGGGAATGACCCGGCGCTGTTATTTCCTCCTTTTATCTGCATGTCTTTGCTTAAAGAGATGTGAATGTGGCTATGTTCTCTACCTCTTCATGGTCTTCATCTTTGACTTCACTTGATTTGGTGAAATCAAGAGGTTCCTCCCAGTCTGGTTGAGTGTGGCCCTGAGATAATGTGGCTCCCACGGGTTGAGAGGAGGAGGAGGAGGAGGATGAAGGCTCTGGAGACTGCATGTCGTCCCTCTTGGTCTTCTTCATGCTGAGGTCCAAGGTGCCGTTCTCATCCACCTCGATGTCCGACTCCTGCAGGGTTAAAATACAGGGTGAAGCTAAAGTGTGGCTGCAGTGAGGTTACGTTTTTGTCCAGAAGAGAAGCTGCATGGCTTCAGCCCAGCTTCTCCAGTCCTACATGTTACATGTACAGCCATATTCCAAGATGATAATACCGGGATTCATGGGGCTCAGATTGTGAAAGAGTGGTTCAGGGAACGGGACACATTATTTTCACACAGGGATTGGCCACCACAGAGTCCAGACCTGTACCCCACGGAGAATCAGACTCTCACATCATCAATACAAGATCTTGGAGAAAATGAATGCAACACTGGATGGAAATAAATCTTGTGACATTGCAAAAGCTTATTGAAGCAACGCCTCAGGGAATACTTTGAAATCAAAGCTAAAGACAGTCCCACCAAATATTAGAGTGTGTCATTTCTTTGGCCAAGCAGCGTTGCTAATGGTAACAAAGTCTTCTTTATATCAGAAATACTCCCACAGAGAAGCTCTTGTTATGATTTATTCTGTTATTTGCATCGTTGCAATGCAAATCTCTGAAATATTGACTGTCGGCCAGAAATTTATGCTTTTAGTGAAGTCCACCTCTGTTTGTCTTGCTCCTCCCCAACATTCACAACATTTCCTCTTCAACTCATTAAGATTTGGAGGAAAAAGCTCACTGGAAAATCTCAACATTTAAAATGATAGAAAGATAAGGAACTCTGGGAAGTGCAGATATTGTAAGAGGTTTTGGATAAACAGGTTTTCTGAGTAAATGATATGTTAGTAAAGGAAAGCTTGAATACCTTGGCGCAGGGCTCCGTGGGTTTGGTGCTGAGGGTTTCTGGTCTCTCCCAGCAGCGAGTAGACAGATTGAGGATGGCTGTTGCCGCCATGTGGGCTGCCTCTGCATCTTGGCTATAGTCATAACTACTTGAGGACAGAGGGCTCTTGGAAAAGCTTCCAGATACACAGTGACTGGGGGAGGGTGCCTTGGGAAATGATTTAGCTGTGTGCAAATAAAGTAGAAAGGATTTACTGAAATGACCATGAGAGAGCGGCAAATTCTTACTTTATCCATTAAAGTTTTAGTTTAAACTGTCTGAAATAAAAACAATACATAACTAGTTGTATTCAAGTTTCATCTACAACTTTGCTTCACTGTTAAACATGTCGCATGTCAAATTCTATACAGAAATGAGGGACAGGAGCTCAGGTCTTACACTTGAATGCTTTGGGTGATGTGTCGGCGCTGCTGGGTGTCTTTGGAATAATCATTCGCTTTCCAAAGACCTGCACGTCAAAGCTTGCATAGTCAAAAGACACCTTGGAGTATTTCTCCAGCTCCTTGGCCAGGTTAGCTCGAGGTGTGGTGGTCACCGTGTTGGGCCGGTAGCTGCCATACTGAGGGATCTCCAGCTGCTTTACAAAACACATGGGTCTGGAGGAAAATTCAGACGTTATGCAAATTGTTGTACTCATAAATATAAAACAATAACATAAAAATGGCTTGTGTTTCTTACCTCAGCACTCTGTCAGAGTTGGAAGAAGTTTCGGTGGCTGAAGCCTGTAAATGAACCTGTTTGTCCTGCGTCTTGTTCAGTTTAGTTGCTGCAGCTATGGGGCAGCCCGACAGACTGATGGGGGGATACACATTCACATGTTTGCACTTCATAAAACTCTTATCAACAGGCAAATATTGGTTAAGAAGTATAAGTATGAGTTAGTGATATTAACCCTCAAGGCACCTACGAAGACCAAATGTGGACCTTCTGCTTCTTTTGTTTTAGATTCATAATATCTGCTTTAGTTTAAAGGCTAATTCTATTAAACTTGACCAGAATTTTTGTTTTATTATTATGTTTAAAACTCCATGATCCCCTTGTTGAATTTTGACAAACATTATGCCAACACTCCACCTCAGGACCAATTCGGTCCTGTTGACTTCCATTATAAACACGTATCTTTTATACACTATAATCCTCAGATATTATAATGCATGTTCTGTGTTTTTCTCATTGACAAAGAGGATTTCTTATGACATAAAAGGCATAAAAACCTAAAAAGTATAAAAATTTGACCTATTCTACTGATTACAGTTTTGTGACACTTTTATGAGCCGTGCCATTTTGGTACCGAAGAGTTCTTTTTTAAAGGTGCCTCAAGGGTTAAATATTATTATATTCTGTTTTTGGGTGTTTTATTAACCTGCGGTGTGTGTTGCGGTTACTGTTCACATGGCCCTGGCCTGTGCAGCCTGGAGTGGGACACTTCAACACATTCTCATGCATGGCGAGGACTACGGACACACAGCAGACGTCACCCCATGTCAGTATGTTTAGTTTGCTCCAGATGTGAGTACAATTAGAGCTAAAAGCAGCTGAAGTAAAAACATGAGCTGAAACAGCAGTTAATGTAGACAAAAAAAGTTCTACATCAGCAGGAAGTAGCAGTGGTAGCGGATAAACTGGTGGTTTAACGTGTGACATTGGTCTATTTCTTATGGTTGCAGTCATGTGAACTCACTCTCTGGGGGGATTCTGTCTTTATGAGGACATCCAGACAGACTGCGGTGGTGAGGATATAACCCGGTAACATGACCAGTCCCGTCACAGCCTGGGGTCGGACACTTCACTTCCTTCTTGTCTGAACAGAAGAGTTTGTGATGTAGAGGAGGAATTAAAGCACAAACACAATGGAGGACTTGTGGGGAATTAATACTGGATGCTGGACTCAGTTTAATAAACACATAAACTCTAAGTGAAATAGAAAGTGAGGTGAAATTAAGAATTATATTTAGGAAAATCTTTTGTTATTTTATAGTCAAGTAATAATAATTAGATGCACCATATAAGTACAGATGGTTTTGTGGCTACCTGTAAACTAAAGGGTTAAGTCCAAACATATGAAAGCCCATTCCCATTATTAATTAAAGTATTAAAGCATCTTATGAGACAAAAAGTCATAATTATGAGACATTATGAGGTCATTATAATGAGATTAAATTATTCCGATAAAATATCTCATAATAATGACTTTAAATCTCATAATTATGAGAAATGTTGTCTATATGCTTCATTTATAAGAGGCAGGATGGATTTCCATACAAACACAAGTGAAAAACTCAGGAAATAAAAATAATTATTCAATGATCATTTTCCTTTATGAACCAATAATCTAGTAGGGATGAATAAAGGTAAAATAAAGGGAAAGACTGCTGCTCTTTCAACCTTCTTCGATGCTAACGAGGTGGCTAACCAGTTGAGGCATACTACCACAAAGAGCCCTGGACCTGACAATGTCTGCGCAAGCTATGTGCAGACCAGCTAAGTGTCATTTTTCATGCTGTTTACTGGAATCTCTAAAGCTGCAGACTGCTCCTGAGATCTGGAAACATCCTGTAATCACCCCTGTGCCTGAGTGCAGCTGCCCTGCTGTATTAAATGGTTTTAGACCTGCAGCGGTGGCCTCTCTTGTTATGAAATCCTTTGAAAAGATCATTAAGAAGGAAGTTTTGTCCCAGATGAGCACTGCTTTGACCCATTCCAGTATGCGTGTAGGGCGGGTAGAGGTGTGGAGGCTGCTGCGGTTACTCTCCTGCATTGTTGTTTAAACACCTGGAAGGCACCAAAACTCATGTCAGAGTTTTGTTTTATGAATTTTTCATCTGCATTCAACTCCGTACAGCCCTATTTACTGGTTGAAAAGGCTTATTGATAACTTCAAACTTCCTCCTAATCTGACTGGCTGGATTTTGGATTGTCTTACCAACAGGTCACAGTGTGTGAAGGTACGTGGTGTTTTCTAATGTGCTCCCCTCTTCTACAGGTTCTCCACAGGGTTGTTGTCTCTCTCCACTTTTATACCTTCTGTACACTGAGTCGCGGTAATGTTAATAACATATATTTTAAAGTTTGCTGACGACACGGCCGTCGTTGGCCTGCTTGAGGATGGGAGACAGCACATGGGCAGGTAGTGATGATTTTGTAAGCTGGTGTGGAAACTCTTCCCTCCATATAAATGTGTCTAAAAGCAAAGAAATGGTCATTGATTTTAGAAAATCTCCACCAACCCCCCCTCTGCTTTTATCAAAGCAGCTGTCATGGAGAAGGTGGACAGCTATAAATATCTGGTTCTGCTTCTAGACAACAAGTTATGTTTTGAGCCTCACACTGACGTCACCTCTAAACGGTACAAAAGAGGTTATTCTTTTTAAGAAAGATGAGATCTTTAATGTTTGCACTGGAATGCCTCTTTTATAAAGGTGGACGTGAATCAGTTTTATCTTGTTGTATTAATGCTGGTTCGGGAGCTTAAATCTGGCCGGTTGGGTAGTTTAGTGAAAGCTGCTGGTAAGTGTCTGGATACCAGAAGGAGGGCCTTTTGGCCGTCTTTAACAGTTATGTGGTGAGGAAGGCTCATTCTGGACTGAACTGCCTGGCCCAGCCTCTCCAGAGTGAGTTTGTCTTTCTACCTTCAGGGCTCCTGTAGGGAGGACAAAGAGACTAAAGGTGTCGCTACTGCTGTTCACCTCTGGGTGGTAAAAGCCACTGAGGAGACCTATTTTTGTTCATAGTTTATTTATCCTGTTTTAATTTATTTATTGTTATTGGATTGTGTGAATCAGAGCCCTGCTTCTGATTGAAAATCTTTCTCTTTTACAAGGCTTACCAGGTTAAGGATTAGTTTAAGTTAGGCCTGGTTAAACTAATCATGTATGGAGGACAAAAACTGCCAAAAAGAAAACTAAATACAGAAAATATAAAAATAGCTCAATAAACAGATTGAGACTTTATGCATATATAACTTTGACTAAATGAACAAATAAATAAAATGTTATATGAAAATAATTTACAGAAATAAATAATTTTAGGGTTGAGAAAATGTAAAAGGAAATTATACAAAAACAAATGCAGACATAAAATCAGGGAGGAAATAAATTTTTAAAAACAACAAATAAATCAGATTGAAAAACACATGAAAAGAATGAGTATTAATACAAAGTTAAATTAAAACTGTACGACAATAGAAATATAATTTATTTAACATTTTATAGGTTTCTAAATGGAAAAAATATTTTTGTATAGTTTATTGCCGTATAAATTTGTTTATTGAAATCTTAATATTTCTGTATTTATTTCTTATTTTGGCCGCTTCGGTGCTCCATACTCATGCACAGGCGTTCTTTGCAAACTGAACTGAACCAGTTCCTGGACTTGCTACCGTGTAAGCTCTCGTGTACCTTTGCTGTAGTGCGCAGGCCGGCGCGCCACAGACGCCTCGGAGTTCTTCATGGAGGACCCGAACGGCTGGTAGTCTGGGGAGCTCCGGGACTCCTGGCCTCCCTGCACCTCCTCCGCCTTCAGCGCGATGGCCTGCTCCAGCAGTCCCAGGTTCCCCCGGGTCATGTCCCAGTTCTCCGAGTCATCCGTGATTCCTGAGCCCTCTGAGGCACGATCCTGCTCCTCTCCTTCCTCCTCCTCATCCTCCTCCTCTTCCTCATCCTCTTCTTCCTCCTCCTCATCCTCATCCTCCTCCTCGGAGCGGACTTCTATAACCACCGTACCAGGAGACGCTTTGCTTGAGTCTCGATCCTCCTCTTCCTCTTCCACCACTTCACACTCTTCCTTCTCCTGTCTGTCGTCCTCCTCTTCCTCTCGCTCTTCTTCCTCCTCCTCCTCTTCCTCGGTTATGAGAGTGCTGACCTTTTCTTCCCTGAGTGACACAGCTGTTTCAGATCCCTGAGTGGTTGGACTCATATTGTATGGGGTGTCAACCCCTCTCTCTTCTCCCTCCTCTTCCTCCTCCTCATCATGCTCCTCCTCTTCTTCCTCCTCCTCCTCATCCTCCTGCTCATCCCTTGAGCACTGCTCCTGTTTTGATTCTTTGGGCTGCAGGTTGTAATCCCCGCTGGAGTACTGGTGATCCGTGTTTTCCTGTCTCATCATCGGCCTTCCTACCTCCCGTTCTTCTTCCTTTTCTTGCTGCTCTTCATCTTCCTTCTCTTCTTCGGCTTCCTCTTCTTCCTCACCTTTAGTAAACTGAAGTTGAGGAAGAGTAGTTTCTTCTTCAGGTTGCTCTGATGGCTCGTACTTTGTCAGCAGCTGGACATCCTCCTCCTCCTCCTCCTCTTCTTCCTCCTCCTCGTCCTCCTCCTCCTCCTCCTCCTTGGGCTCTGTTTCCTCCTGCAGAGGAATGTCGGCGACCGTTACCGGCTGCTCTTCCCCACCAGATTTCTCCGTTTCGGTTTTGTTCCCAGTCTCCGGCGTGTCCTCGTCATCCAGAGGAGAAGCAATGTCTGCGTCCTGTGTCGTCACCAGTGAGCAGTCGGCTGTGGAAGCCAAGAAAATTTTTATTTGATTTGAGTTTAAGTAATTATTATAATTAAAATTATTATTCAACAATAAATTTAACATTTGTTTTAATAAAATGCATTTAGTGGATAAAACTTCATTTTAATCTAGTTGTTATTAAAACTAATCCTAAATTAGTCTATAAAAAATGGAAAAGGTTGAAACGAGTTGCATTTCACAAATTAGTTGCATTGGTTTTTCTCCATAATCATGTGATTTGATGATTTTGTGCTATGTTTTTGATCCACCTGTTTATTCATGCAAAAATCCATGTATAATATGAAGCTTTTAATCCCAGTATAAACCAGTCTGTAACAGCTTTTAATCCCAGTATAAACCAGTCTGTAACAGCTTTTAATCCCAGTATAAACCAGTCTGTAGCAGCTGTCAGACTGGGAGGTAAAATGATGTAAAATGAATGTATGAATAGATGTAGCAGCATAAAGGTCGACCAGAAGAAGAAAGCAGAATTTATTACTAACAGAACTTTGTAGAAATAACACACAGACCAACAGTGACCAAACCTTTTCTCATCTCATCGTTCTCTCAAGTCTTGGCTTTCAGGAGAAAAAATATTGTTATTGAAACAAACACACAACAGAAACTATTTCCATGTTCCACTTTTTCCTCATTTCCAGTTATTCCTGCTACTATTTACCTGCTATCCTCACTAAACCAACTCCAGCTCAGCTGCTTTGTGGCGCCACCGTGCATCAGAAACGTCTTCTTGGCTTTATTCCAGCCATAGAGGAGCATTATTTTTCTTCTTTTCACACACACATAGAACTTTCTGATAAAATGTTCGCCTCAAATATGGTTGAAGTTGAAATTTCCTTTAAAAAACTGCTCCTGAACAGTTTACTTACGTTTTAATAATTCCATCTTGCTTTTGTCTCTGTGTTTCTCTTTGTCTCTGATGGCGTCTTTTCCCTCCTCTTCCTCTTCTTTCTGCTCCTCCTCCTCCGCTGTGTCGCTGTCTTCTTCTGCCTGTTTGACCGGCTGGCTCCGCCGTTTGGATGCTGACTGGTTCTCTTCAGCCTCGGCCTCCTCTAGCTTCCTCTTCTTCACAAGTGGGCAGCCCAGCACGCTGAGAAGAGGAAGATGAGTACATGAGTGAAGAGCTCCTGAGATGAAAACAGATTGGACGCTTATTTATTGTGTTTTCATCTTAGAATTATTCATAGGCATATTTTTTTAAAACAAAATTAAGTTTAATTTTACTGGACTTAATTTTAAGAAATATAATCTTGTGTGAACAGAACTCATTGTTTTTGATAAAATGTATTTAGTGGATATAATTTCATTTTAATCTAGTTGTTTTTAATACTAATCTTGTTATTGATATGTTCTTAATATAATACTTTAAATGGATGAAGTGGATGACCTCATGGGCACCACTTCAGCTACAGGAAGGTGTGCTCTGATGTCATGGAGGGTGGGCTTGTTAGATCTAATCAGAACCAGTTTGGAAATGAACTCCCAGTTTGTGGATGGGTGCTTTCTTATCCACCTCCACCGCTTAGAGATCTCTGAGCCTAGAAAACCACTGGACGTCCCAGCCGAGCAGTAAATCAACAAACCCTTCTAACAGCTCACAGATAACTTTATCTTGGTAAATAATTCTGTATTTATCTGGGTCGTATCCTGACAGAGTCCCCCGGCATCCTGAATGGGAAAGGTTTTATAATCGTTATGTAAAAGGAAGAGTTAAGGTTATTACTGTGTGGGAGATATTATGAGTTAGTGATGCCTGAGACTGGGAATCGTCGTGTCTTAATTATGAATTTATTTATTGCCATCATGCATAAAGCATGGCTGCATTTCATTTAAATTTATTTAGATTTAATCTCAGAAGAAACATGAATGATTTCCTTTTAATTTATTTCAGCTTCTTGTCTTATTTGCCTTGATGTCTCAGACAGGATTGGACGAGTAGCTGAGTGCAAACCTTTAGGTGGTGCTTCACATCCACACAGAAGATACGAAGCATCTTACCTTCTATGTCGGGAGTATCTTCCACTAACGTGTCCTTTTCCGTCACATCCAGGGGTGGGACAGCTGCTGCTAGTCACACAAGAAAATCCCATCTTCACATGCACAATACACACCTTAAAGATCACTGTGGTGTTCAGTTTAAACATCACGTCTGTTTACCTTAGTTCCAGCTTCATCTCTGGACCAACCTGCTCTGCTGACACTGAAAGTAAAGCAGCAGGAAGGGTCACCACATAAAGGAAGAAAACCCAGCGTCATCTTAGAATTTAAGTTTATTATATAAGCAGTGCATGAACATGTACGATGTGGTGTTCTGATAATATTTATATACCCACTGTCCATCTGATCAGGTTTACCTGTTCAGCTGGATCAAGATTCAGGCTGCAACAAACCTGCAGCAAGTGTGTGATGCTGTCACGTCAATATGGAGCAAAACCTCCGAGGAAGGTTACCTCCACCTGCTTCATCTATCACACCGGGATTAGAAAGAGGACGACCCGGTACTAGAAGATGGACCTGATGAAGAGGACGACCCGGTACTAGAAGATGGACCTGATGAAGAGGACGACCCGGTACTAGAAGGTGGACCTGATGAAGAGGACGACCCGGTACTAGAAGGTGGACCTGATGAAGAGGACGACCCGGTACTAGACGATGGACCTGATGAAGAGGATGACCCGGTACTAGAAGGTGGACCTGATGAAGAGGACGACCCGGTACTAGAAGGCAGTCCTGATGAAGAGGACGACCAGGTACTAGAAGGCGGTCCTGATGAAGAGGACGACCCGGTACTAGAAGGCGGTCCTGATGAAGAGGACGACCCGGTACTAGAAGGTGGACCTGATGAAGAGGACGACCCGGTACTAGAAGGTGGACCTGATGAAGAGGACGACCCGGTACTAGAAGGTGGACCTGATGAAGAGGACGACCCGGTACTAGAAGGTGGACCTGATGAAGAGGACGACCCGGTACTAGAAGGTGGACCTGATGAAGAGGATGACCCGGTACTAGAAGGTGAACCTGATGAAGAGGACGACCCGGTACTAGAAGGCGGTCCTGATGAAGAGGACGACCAGGTACTAGAAGGCGGTCCTGATGAAGAGGACGACCCGGTACTAGAAGGCGGTCCTGATGAAGAGGACGACCCGGTACTAGAAGGCGGTCCTGATGAAGAGGACGACCCGGTACTAGAAGGTGGACCTGATGAAGAGGACGACCAGGTGCTAGAAGGCAGTCCTGATGAAGAGGACGACCCGGTGCTAGAAGGCAGTCCTGATGAAGAGGACGACCCGGTACTAGAAGATGGACCTGATGAAGAGGACGACCAGGTGCTAGAAGGCAGTCCTGATGAAGAGGACGACCCGGTACTAGAAGGCAGTCCTGATGAAGAGGACGACCCGGTACTAGAAGGTGGACCTGATGAAGAGGACGACCAGGTGCTAGAAGGCGGACCTGATGAAGAGGACGACCCGGTACTAGAAGGCGGTCCTGATGAAGAGGACGACCCAGTACTAGAAGGCGGTCCTGATGAAGAGGACGACCCGGTACTAGAAGGCAGTCCTGATGAAGAGGACGACCCAGTACTAGAAGGCGGTCCTGATGAAGAGGACGACCCGGTACTAGAAGATGGACCTGATGAAGAGGACGACCAGGTGCTAGAAGGCGGACCTGATGAAGAGGACGACCCGGTACTAGAAGGCGGTCCTGATGAAGAGGACGACCCGGTACTAGAAGATGGACCTGATGAAGAGGACGACCCAGTACTAGAAGGCGGTCCTGATGAAGAGGACGACCCGGTACTAGAAGGTGGACCTGATGAAGAGGACGACCCGGTACTAGAAGGTGGTCCTGATGAAGAGGACGACCCGGTACTAGAAGGTGGACCTGATGAAGAGGACGACCAGGTGCTAGAAGGCAGTCCTGATGAAGAGGACGACCCGGTGCTAGAAGGCAGTCCTGATGAAGAGGACGACCCGGTACTAGAAGATGGACCTGATGAAGAGGACGACCAGGTGCTAGAAGGCAGTCCTGATGAAGAGGACGACCCGGTACTAGAAGGCAGTCCTGATGAAGAGGACGACCCGGTACTAGAAGGTGGACCTGATGAAGAGGACGACCAGGTGCTAGAAGGCGGACCTGATGAAGAGGACGACCCCGTACTAGAAGGCGGTCCTGATGAAGAGGACGACCCAGTACTAGAAGGCGGTCCTGATGAAGAGGACGACCCGGTACTAGAAGGCAGTCCTGATGAAGAGGACGACCCAGTACTAGAAGGCGGTCCTGATGAAGAGGACGACCCGGTACTAGAAGGTGGACCTGATGAAGAGGACGACCCGGGTACTAGAAGATGGACCTGATGAAGAGGACGACCAGGTGCTAGAAGGCGGACCTGATGAAGAGGACGACCCGGTACTAGAAGGCGGTCCTGATGAAGAGGACGACCCAGTACTAGAAGGCGGTCCTGATGAAGAGGACGACCAGGTGCTAGAAGGCGGTCCTGATGAAGAGGACGACCAGGTGCTAGAAGGCGGTCCTGATTAAGAGGACGACCCGGTACTAGAAGGCGGTCCTGATGAAGAGGACGACCCAGTGCTAGAAGGCGGTCCTGATGAAGAGGACGACCAGGTGCTAGAAGGCGGTCCTGATGAAGAGGACGACCAGGTGCTAGAAGGCGGTCCTGATGAAGAGGACGACCCAGTACTAGAAGGCGGTCCTGATGAAGAGGACGACCAGGTGCTAGAAGGCGGTCCTGATAAAGAGGACGACCCGGTACTAGAAGGCGGTCCTCATGAAGAGGATGACCCGGTACTAGAAGGCGGACCTGATGAAGAGGACGACCCGGTACTAGAAGGCGGTCCTCATGAAGAGGAAGACCCGGTACTAGAAGGTGGACCTGATGAAGAGGACGACCCGGTACTAGAAGGTGGACCTGATGAAGAGGACGACCAGGTACTAGAAGATGGACCTGATGAAGAGGACGACCCGGTACTAGAAGGCGGTCCTGATGAAGAGGACGACCCGGTACTAGAAGGTGAACCTGATGAAGAGGATGACCCGGTACTAGAAGATGGACCTGATGAAGAGGACGACCAGGTGCTAGAAGGCAGTCCTGATGAAGAGGACGACCCGGTGCTAGAAGGTGGACCTGATGAAGAGGACGACCCGGTACTAGAAACCGGTCCTGATGAAGAGGACGACCAGGTGCTAGAAGGCAGTCCTGATGAAGAGGACGACCCGGTGCTAGAAGGTGGACCTGATGAAGAGGACGACCCGGTACTAGAAGGCGGTCCTGATGAAGAGGACGACCCGGTACTAGAAGGTGGACCTGATGAAGAGGACGACCAGGTGCTAGAAGGCGGTCCTGATGAAGAGGACGACCCGGTACTAGAAGGTGGACCTGATGAAGAGGACGACCCGGTACTAGAAGGCGGTCCTGATGAAGAGGACGACCCGGTACTAGAAGGTAGTGCTGATGAAGAGGACGCCCAGGTACTAGAAGGTGGACCTGATGAAGAGGACGACCCGGTACTAGAAGGTGAACCTGATGAAGAGGACGACCCGGTACTAGAAGATGG